>NC_069387.1:76102347-76405826 GCF_027475565.1 Acinonyx jubatus
GTAATGTAACCAACATAAAAGGGACTGAGAGGTCCCAATAAAGAATACTTTATCAGAAACACTTTCTTCAGTCTCCCCCAATAAATATCCTATAAAAAGGGGTACCTGGGTGGTTCAGTCGGTTGGGCATCCAACTTTAGCTTCATGATCTCGCGGTTTGTGAGTTTGAGCCCCGTGTCAGGCTTGCCACTATCAGTGCAGAGCCTCTGTCCCCACCCCTCCTCTCTGCCCCTCCCCTGCTCACTCGCACGCACTCTCTCTCTCTAAATAAAAAACTTTAAAAAGAAACTTTAAAAAATCCTATAAAACAATAAACTACCAGCATAACTCTGGGAATGGCTGATACTATTCATCTTTATCTTTCAGCTTATCCTCTATTCCCTCCCATGTAATCCAAAAATGCTTGTCTGGCATCTAGACCTCTGAAATAAATGGCACTCCAGAGAAGATATGTTCAGTTCTGAAGTGAACCCACAGAAAAGACCAGATACTATTCCAAGAATATTGATTCAGGAGCAATGATCACAGATCTGAATAGGTTTACCCCTTTGTAGATGTCCACAGCCAGTGTCGAGTTATCGTCAGGAAAGAGGCTGGTGTGGGGACTGCTCGCATTTCTACAGACTGCAACCTGGAATGCAAGCAGTTTAGGAGCAACTTTTATTTTTGAGGCAAGGACCAGATCAGAAGAACTCTCCAGCAAATCAGAAACTACACGTCATACTCAAGTCATCTATGAGACCTAGGGTGGAGGTAAGACACCGGATACACGTTGTAAAGGGAGGAGAGACTGGCACCAATGTCACGTGTGGTCTTCTTCCATAATCTTTCTACACCCCCCTGCCATCAAAAATATTTACCGAGTGAAGAGTGTGCATGGTAATACGTGAATGCTGGCTCACTTTAAGCAATGACAGGAGGAGAGGGCCCCTAAGAAACAGGAGAGGACTCCTGAGTCAAAGCAGAGCCAGAAGTCTGAGTTCCTATAGACAGGCAATCAGGAATCAAGACGACAGAGAATTCAAAATGCAAAAGAGTGAGGAAAAAAAAAATGCCAAAGAGTGTATCTTAGGCGGTTTCTGTTTTCTGTTTGTTGACTCCTCCCCACTTGTCCTCATCACCAAATGGCAGGACTGGCAAGCAGGCTGGCAGTTGATAAACAGGAAACAAAAGGGGATGACAAAGAGCCAAACAGACACGAAGCCACTAACAGCAACATGAGGCAATCTTTAATCTGAGGCAAGCTCTCTTCTGTGCCAAAAGATGGGAAAAATGGGTCTAGGCTTAGTCTGCCCCCAGACTCCAGACCCTAACTAGTGCAGTGATTAGGGGGCAGCCCTGAGGTTGGAGATCTGTTTCCCCTGAGCTTCAAGTCACTGTCATTCTGCCTATCCCACTCCTTCACTTATCCTCACATTCACTACCATTCACGACCCTGGCTTACTCACCACCTGGTCGTTGGTTTTTTCAAAAAATGCTTCGGCAAAGACGGAGACGACAAAGACGTTGATGATGAAGGAAACAAAGAGAGCAATGCAGGATTCAATGAAAAAGTACTTATTAGCTTCTCGTACCTCCTGCTTATTGGCTCGGTTTACCTGTCTGGACTAGAGAGAGGACAGCAGTAGTCGTTAATTAGTTAGAACAAGTCTCCTCGTAATATTGCATGAGTTTGGAGTCAGAGGAAAGATGCAGAGGGCAAAACAACTGACCATATGAAATGTGAGAAAACGCACTTTAACATCCTAGTTCATGAAGTGAGTAAGAACTTCGTGACACTTTGACAACGTTGGGCATGCCCCAAACAGGAAATGATGACAATGACCTCTCAGTTATTGTGGCCAGAAGAACCACCGACGTACAAAAACAACCTGATTTTCAGTCCTAATAACCTTAATTATAAAGGTCTCTGAAATCTCCCAGCGAACTACTGTAGAAGACTGACTGAGAAAAGCTTTGTTGGGTACTTTACTTCTGATCTCCTCACGGTCACTCAGACTTTTGAGATTCAAACACAAGAGACTTGGTGTACTTTTGGACCTTTTAGGTAGAACTTTAGTCCCAGTTTTTCCGTGGGGTCGCTTATGTCTGGTCACCTTTGTGATAAAAACAGTCTGAGTGTGTGGAGTTTATAAACACCCAACTGTGGAAAAATACTTCTCTCCTTTAGGGCTCTAACAGTTTTAAACTATGCGTGTGTCCCTTGCAACTGAAGGAACCATCAACTACCTGGGGGGCATGGAGATAAGGGCCATGCTCACCTTGACTAAGGCAGAATGCAGGTACATATTGTGTGGCATGATGACAGCTCCCACGATGCCCACAGCCTGCTCGATCTGTGGGGTGTGACAGCCTGGACAGGATGGCAGGAACATGCCCTTGAGTACCTGGCTCTGGCTGGGTTTCACTGTAACATACTATATGCCAACATAACAACTATTAGGATATGAGACCGGGGGAGTTACACAGTACTAGGAAACACTCAGCATCCATTGTTCCTTACAATACTTTCTTCAACAACTACCTGGAATAATGAGGAACACAGAACCATTAGGAAACCAAGAAGCATAAGAGGGGCTTGCTGCCAGAGGTCTGAGAATTCAGGACTGGGGTACCCAGACACTTTACATCACATTTTAAATATACAAAGATGTGTAGAGAATGTAATTAATATTCTAAAGAAACAGTCAGCAGCTGCTAAGGGCCTCAGTGATAGCAGCTTCACAACCACTCCTGGGAGACAGACCCAAGAATACAGTCAATTCTTGATTACCCACACTCATGCCTCTATTCACCTATGTTTATCTAAAAATCATTTATGTTTGCCACTAACATATGCTGAGACTCATTCATGAATACTTCCCATACATACTTTTTCCTGGTTCCGCATTTCTCTTGGAAGCCTTAGACTAACCTATTGCATAATCTATTCACAGATTAGATACACTTTTCCAAGTTTAGTGAGGCCATTAAGCAAAAATCAGTTCATAACAATTGAACATAGGGGCGCCCAGGTGGCTCAGTTGGGTAAACATCCAACTCTTGATTTCGGCTTAGGCGATGATCTTAAGGTTCATGAGATCGAGCCCCAAGTGGGGCTCTGGGCTGACAGGGTGGGTGGAGCCTGCTTGGGATTCTCTCTCTCCCTCTCTTTCTGCCCCTCCCCTGCTCACGTGTACACGCATGCTTTCTCTCTCTCTCTCAAAATAAATAAATATTTAAAAAAACAATTGGACACAGAAAGGTACTATTACTGCATAAAACGGTACTGATACCTAGGAGCAGCTGGGTTGGGGCACAAAGCAGGAAACGTCAGCTATATCCCTTAGAGTTCATTAACTGTCGCAATACAGAGAAAGTTCAAGCTGCAGTTGGTATAAGCCAATATAAGTAAAACCCCTCCAAGTTCACAGCCAGGAATAACCCTGCTTCCTCCCTAGCCCTCTCCCAGGATGCTCTATTGTTGGGATGGCCAACTTGGAACCAGAGAGTCTAGTCAAGGAAGTCCTAAAAAATCTAGTCACTTTTGAACTAGGAACGCCAGCAGGCCTTCCTGGAGACTAGCCTTTGCTACAGATCCTATTCCTTCAAAACCAGCCTAGATTGAATTGGCTTTTTGTTAATGCATGGGATACAACTAAACCATCATAGCATTATATGATTGTAAATAAAAGGCAAAAAAAATCTTTCCTTTGTTGTAAAAGCTAACGAACAGCCTATAATACTTGCCTCATATCCAAATGTGAGGGCCATAATAGTGATGAGAAAGCCAAAAAATGCTTCTAGCTTCCGTAAGCCTAAAAGGGAAAATGCAGCAGTGAGCTCACAGAAGGCAGACTTCTCCATCAGCTACATGATGGAAAGTAGATTCTTTGACCCCTCCATTCCCACTCTCCTTACCGTACTTGTCCAAAAAGAGAAATACAAAGGTATCTGCAATGGTGATGAGAACTCCACCCCATAGAGGAACCCTAGGTCAAAGGTAAGAAATGGAGATTAAAAGAAAGAAAGAAAACATTGAGAAACACTTTCTCTCCAACAGGTCTCCAGATATACAATACTTGGAGAAGCAAGGACTTGGGGGAGAGGCGACAGTGGTGGGAGGTCAGGCCTTGGGTAGTTTAGGATCACAGCACCAAATTAATTAATTATATTCATTCCAACACTGATGGTCTACTAAGTCAGACATTTCGGATCCACAGCTGAAAAGTATAGGTCTTACCCCTCTAGGAGCTCACTGTCTAGTGGGATAAGCTGACATACAGATAAATAATTGTAACACACAATGTCACATACTATACAATAGTGGGATGTATAACCCAACATGAGAACATGGGACATATAGAGCCTACAGGCTGCTGGGAGAGAAGGTGGCTCCAGAAAGGCTCCACGGAAAAAATAATACTCAAGTTGAATCTTGAAAACTGAAAATGAGTTGGGTGGTTTTTACATTTGTTTTGAAATTTAGCAAAATATTACTCTCTGGAGGAAAACCCCCTCACCTTCCTACAGACAGGAGATTGATGGCAATGGCTGAGCCAATAACTTCTTGCATATCTGAGCCAATGATAGCCAACTCCACCATCAGCCATAGGATAATTCGTGGGACCTAAATACCAAACAGCAGAAAGACATGGTTCTAATTAATCATTTCTAAGAACTTTCCTTAGAGTTTGGAATTCACATCTGGCACTGACCCATCCACAGTCCTTTATAAGCTTCCAGTCTAGGGATGGACTATTGCACTGTGGCCCCCCGCTGGAGAAAGCAAGGGTGTTTCTACGTGGTAGAACCTATGAGCCGAGGTCAGGGCAAGGGCTGATCCTAATTTTTTCTCTTTCCCTTCCACTCAAGAGAGGAACAGAATTTCCATTCATTAATTTCCACTTAATTTCCCGCCTAAAAACAAACTTAAAAGTTTTAGGGGAAGATGAGGATGCTCATATGGTCAAAATATTGTTCAGGAGAGAACAGAAAATGACCACAAGAGAAAATGTCTTGACCGTGGCTAAAGAGACAAAACAAAAATGAAAAGGCTGGGGTCATCCTTAATGTAATAATAATACACAAGCAAGTGAAAAAGGACAGACATGTAAAGGGACTTAGGGTGAACTGATTGGAACTGAGTGGCATATAAGAGGAAACTAATCTGGTCAAATAATCCAGCTAAAAGACAAATTTAGTTAATACTGGCTAGTAGAGGTCAAGAAAAAAAAAAAAAACATCTTCAGGTATTGACTATACAAAAAAATTGTCACAAAAAACAACTGTTAAGATACATGAAGAAAAAGAAGCTACAAGAAATTATAAATTACCATGGCTTTTTTGAGAAGCATATATGGGGAAATAAAGCAGATACAGATAGTTTCTCACAGCCATGAAAGGAGATTAAACATTTAGGACAAACCAGAGGCAGATCAGTATCTTATCTAAAGATGAACCTAGGTTAAAACTATCTTCCAGACACAGAGTCCATTCCTGCCTTAGATAGCAGTGAGAAAGGGCCAAAATGTCCAGAAAAAAAGCTGCAGAAGACAGTATAACCTCCAGGGTCATGGTAAATTGAAAAATAATTATTAACAAATCCAAAGATCCTGCCACATATAGTAAAGTAAAATGAAAAACCTTATTTTTCAAATTGATGACAAAGTCAATCAAAAAGAAAATATGTATGATAGTAATAAAGATGTATGACTCAAAGTGCTTAGAGCACTCCCACCCCTCCATGGGCTGGGCACTGCAAGATGCCAGAAGGCAGAACGAATGGCAGGTATTTATACAAACTGAGTTTTTCGAAGGAAGCTTTCTGGCAAAAAGCGATTCTCAAGTTAAATTCTGAAGGAGTAGAGAAATATGGGTTGGCAGCAAGAGGAACTAAATAATATTCCTTGGGACTCATCCTCAGGGCCCCTGACCGCCAAGCCCTCAGGCCAGCACGTATCACCAGACACACAGGTTCCTATGAGATGAGTAACAAACAGCACACTACATTGCTCACCCTGGGATACTGACGGTGACACACTTCAGCAAGATGCAACCCCGTGACCACTCCCAGTCTAGCTGCAAGGCGCTGGAGTAGGAGCCCCACCATAGTGGCCAACAGAAGAACCCAGAGCAACTAGAAAAGAACAAAATCCCATCATAACACTCATTAGACAACTGGGGTGTTTTTGTTTGGCTGTTTAGCAACATGAATGAGAAATACAACATTCAGGAAAGAGCCCAGATCCAGAATCAAATGACCTGAGTTCTGTATCAGGTTCTGTACATAACCTGCTAGGTCACCTCATACCTTTCTGAGTCTTAGTTTCTCCCACCTACAGTTTCTCCTTTGTTCAAGGAAACTATGTGGAGTAGATAAAACAAAACAAAAATTTAAAACCAAATATGTGTCCAAAATAAATTAAGGGGCACCTGGGTGGCTTGGTCAGTTAAGCATCCGACTCTGGCACAGTACATGATCTCAAAGTTCGTGAGTTTCAGCCCCACATGGGGCTCGTTGCAGACAGCTCAGAGCTTGGAGCCTGCTTTGGATTCTGTGTCTCCCTCTCTCTCTGCCCTCCTCCGCTGGCGCTCTCTCTCTCTCTCTCTCTCTCAAAAATAAATAAACATTAAAAAAAATTTTTTTAATAAATTAAAAAAAAAAAACAGAAGGGTGACTCAATCAGTTGAGCATCCAACTTCAGCTCAGGTCATGATCTCACAGTTCTTAAGCCCCACATTGAGCTCACTGCTGTTCAGTGAGGAGTATGCTTCAGATCCTTTGTCCCTCTCTCTCTGCCCCTCACCCACTCACATTTTCTCAAAAATAAATAAACATTAAAAAAAAAAAAAAAAGCAGATGGTGGAAAGTACTTTTCACCTAAGCATTACTGCCAATGAAGTATTTGCATGTAACTCCCAAGGCTGACATCCGACAGGCATTGTAGGGGGAAAGGATGTGAGGGTGTACTGTGTGTTTAAAAGGGACAGGGGTAAGACCAGATATTCACCTTAAATCCAGCCACCGCTCCAGACTGCAAATCAGACTCGATGTTTCCTGGATCCAAGTAGGCAATACTCATAAGAAAGCCCGGTCCCGTGAAAGCCCAGAGTTTACGAAAGCTAAAACAAGAATACTATACGAGAGAGGAAGACATCAAACGAATTACCACCTCCAAATTACTGATCTAATTCATCTGTTATTTTGTTACATATAAAACAACAATATGAGCTTCATAAGATCGAAAGACTTAGGATGTTGCGTGCGTCCAAGTTCAACTTCCATGTTACCCACTTCTTATCAATAAGCTACCTCTTCTCTGTCCAAATAGGAGCCCTTTCTTTACCTGTTCTTTCCATCAATCAGCCTCTCAGTCTAAAACCTATCAGTACCCCTATGCCCAATCACTACCCAAATGGGACACTGTAAAAAAAAAGAACATGCAATTCATACTTCTAGATCAAAAAATATTCACTAGGTCAATGTGGCAACTGTTTTTCAAGGCCCTCATTTTCCCAAACAGTTTCTACTTATTCTGATTACAAAAGCTGTCTTCAGAGACTGCTTGCCAAAATTAGATGTGAGGCCATTAATCTTGAGTTATCCAGCAGACTTTTCACTCCTAAGTTTTCTCTAAATAATGTTTTCCTCCAAAGATTTGTCACTAACCTCCTCTTCAGGAATGGCAATCTTCTCATCAAAGTAGGTGGTGAAGGGCTCCTGTGAGTGCCCAGGGGACTGGGAAAGAGATGAGTTACTATAGGCAGGGTTGAGGGTACCAAGACTGGCAGGGTCCCCATGGTCTCCAGAAGCATCATCTAAATTAACAAATTTGAGAAGAAATGAAAATGAGCAAAATACACTGACAACTCATCCTTAGTAACTTTTAAATTAAATCTTTTAATACCTAAATGCACAAGACCAAGCTGACTCTACTCAATTTATTTCTAATATTTTATTTATATTTTTAATAAACTAATTCCTTTCTTAAAAGTTTATTTATTTTGAGAAAGAGAGCACCAGTGGGGGAGGGGCAGAGAAAGAGAGTGAGAGAGAGAACCTCAAGCAGGCTCCATGCTGGCAGCACAGAGCCCAATGCAGGGCTCAAACTCACGAACTGTGAGATCATGACCTGAGTCAAAGTCAAGAGTCAAATGCTTAACTACTGAGCCACCCAGGCGCCCAAAATAAATGAATTCTTTAATAGGCGATATATTCACAGGGATGGAAATTCAGGAAATAAAAAAAGCTTATGGTAACAAAGCTCCCTCTCACCCCTCTTCCCCAGTCACTCAGCTCTAGATCAGTTTTAACACTCATCTTGCAATGGTTCTCCTACTTTCACACTTCTATATTCCCAGGTAGCAATTTTTAGAACCACTTCATTTTCTTCTAAAAACACAGATGTCTAGGGCTCAAAATATAACATTCCCAGGCTGGTAAAACCTAAAATCTTAACTTTTAGAAGAAAGGAACTAAGTCTGTCTAGTTCTGTCTCCAACCCATCATTTGGTAGGACTTACTCAAAGAATCATCCTTGGACATTATACCTCTGTCAGGCTTCTCAATAAATGTGGAAGTTGAAAAATCCTGCCACAGTTCAAGCTAAAATCTGAACCTGCAGGAAAGCCACCAAGCAGGAACCCTTTGCCTCCTGACTACGGTCTGCAGTGAAGAGCTTTGGGTCACGGGGTGTGGGCACCCTTGTGATAGGAGGTCTCATCTTAGACTGGTAATCACTGTTTCCCTGAGTCCTGCATTTCACAGTTAATCTTAAGTGCTGGGAAGGGGAGGCTCTGGAAGAAAAGGGCTAATCTGCCAGAAGGACACAAAGCCTAGTTTGGTAGCCATCAAATGGCTATTTTGAACCACAGAGCTCTCTAATGTTAGGGTTTCCAAGAAATCCTTGCAACCTCCAATTAGAACAACAAAAGCTTTCTTTCTATAAGGAGCTGACCCACTGAGGTGAAGTGGCCCTGAATTAATGAAGATATTTAAAGAAAAGGAATGAAAATTCTAAAGGGGACATTTAGAATTCGGAAGGATTAGAGCACTCAAGGAGCTCTAATGGAATACACAGTTTAAGGTGCTTGCTCGGTATTTTATTGCTCCTCACATTAAGTATCTGCAGTGCTGTGAAAAGCCAAAGCATTCTAAAGAATTTTATGCCAGGTCTGTGGTTAATACTGCCCTTGCAAGCATTACTGCTATAGAAACCAAACTTGTAGCTAATCTTGGCTCATCTCAGAATTGGAAATAAGACAGGAGACAGATCTCTCTAGTTATAAATCCATTTTCATTTACAGCCTAAATTAGCAGATGGTGACTGGATCGGACCTGATTGGAGCAGGTCTCTGTGATGATACTGTTGGCTAAGGAAGCGGAGTTAAGGACAGTTTTTGTTACCACAGATGACAAGAAGGAAAATATGGTCAATTTCTGTTACTGATTTAAACCTAATTCCAGGGTGCCTGGGTGGCTCAATTGGTTAAGCGTCTGACTTCAGCTCACGTCATGATCTCATGGTTCGTGGGTTCGAGTCCCTCATCGGGCTCTGTGCTAACAGCTCAGAGCCTGGAGCCTGCTTCAGATTGTGTGTCTCCCTCTCTTTCTGCCCCTCTCCCATTCATGCTTTGTTTCTCTCTCTCTCTTTCAAAAATAAGCATTAAAAAAATTAAAATAAAAAAAATAAACTTAGTTCCAAATAAAAATCAGACAATAACACAAAGCTGTAAATTACCATCTGGCATCTTCTGTTCAGGACCCAATACCATGGTGGATGACTGAGTGTCCAAGTTCTTAGAATAGGATTCTGAAATGGAGAAAAGGAAGAGAGGAATCAGCAAGAACAAACTAAAAGTTTAGAACCAGCATTTTGTTACTCTGTACAACTGATCCCGTATTATATGAAAAGAATTAATCCTTCTACTGAATTAGATAACCTAGAAAATAATTAGTTTTCAGAGTATGATTGAGATATTTAATAAAAATATAAAAGTCTTGCTAATAAGACTTCTAAGACAAACTGAAGCAAAAGGTGTTTCAGGGAAGTAGGCAAATACTTTTTAATAAGCATCCACAGAGAGGCTGCTAGGCGATTCCCCAGTTTCTGCCCTTTGCTTCCAGATTAACTCAAATATTTAAAACCAGATTGGTCCCCCTGCCTTTTACAAGTTTTTTATTTTAATTTTTTTTAATGTTTATTTATTTTTGAGACAGAAAGAGACAGAGAATGAACACGGCAGGGTCAGAGAGAGAGGGAGACACAGAATCTGAAGCAGGTTCCAGGCTCGGAGCTGTCAGCACAGAGCCCGACGCGGGGCTCGAACTCATGAACGATGAGATCATGACCTGAGCTGAAGTCGGACGTTTAACCAACTGAGCCACCCAGGCGCCCCAAAGGACAAAGATCTGTAACCCTTTTTGATCTAGGAAATAATTTAAGCTCATGCTTCAATTTTCTGAGAAGGGGGGAGAAAAGGAGGGCCATTATTCCCCAGGCTCATATTTCCCTGAGGAGAGAGAGACTTCTCCTACGACATTTCTCATTCCCTAACCCTTCAACAACTGGGAGCAGAAACTAATCACCATGGCCTTCCCTTCTTGGGCTCTCAGGGAAAGATGAGGTACCAGGAGGAGTAGGCACAGTCTGCAGGATGCCAGAACTTCTCTCTGGCCTGCAAGGCCCAGGTGGGGGTCGGGGGACAGCGGGATGAGTGGTTGTCCCAGAGGTCCAGCATCCTGTTGGGTTAAGTTTAACTGGGGAGAGGGGAAGATGGTAGTAAGCTCATCTAGCCACAGATCTATGGAGTATTCTCCAGTCAACCCCACCAATCAGGATGATTTTTTAACATTTTGATCTGCTTATTAAGGAATTTATTTCTCAGTTGATTTCAAATTTAGGAGAAAGACAAGGCAATATTTATTGTTTTTTAAAAAAAATTTTTAATGTTTATTTCTGAGACAGAGAGAGAGCATGAGCAGGGGCGGGGCAGAGAGAGAGAGAGAGAGAGAGAGAGAGAGAGAGAGAATACAGAATCCGAAGCAGGCTCCAGGCTCCGAGCGGTCAGCACAGAGACCGACACGGGGCTCGAACTCACAAACTGCGAGATCACGACCTGAGCCAAAGTCGCCCTAAGGCAATATTTATTGTTAACCCTAACCCCCACTTAAATCCCAATAAAAACTATCCTCCTAAAAAGTTATAAAGCCTCTCCTTAGATATGTTTTACTGTATAAAGTCTTCATCTCTCTTGTCCCTTGTTCCTATCTGAACATTCCTCTACTTTCTTTTTTACATAATCTATCCACCAACATATTCTGTACCTATTTTAAAGAATTACAGAATTCAGACCTGAAGGGTTTTAGGTTTCATCTATCTTCTCGATGTAAAACATACTACCACGTACTAATTTGGAAAACATAATCTTTTACCTCTATAATCACCAATATCAAGTATTTTGTTGCAATGGACAACTAGCCATGTCCCTCCTATCAGGTTTTAAGATACCAGATGTCGAAAAACCAGCCAACAGTTGCCAGTAATACTGATGATATTCAAACCCTCTTTAGCACCTCATCTAAATGAGATTTACATAGCTGACCACTCAGAGTAGCAGTAGCCACTTGGATTCCAATCACAGCACAGCCCTTTGGCCCCATTCAGAGCCTTTTTATTTTACATAGAATTCTAAGAAGCTAGGTTATCAGGTTATCCTAACCCATCATAAATTAGGCACTGCAAATCAGCTTTGGGACTATGGCTCTTACGGGAAAAGGTTTTGGGCCACTTGGTGTGAGGTAAAGAGCCCTTCTTTATACTTTGATCAACTCTGAGAACATTATTATTACTTAAAATTATGTTATTAATATTTTATTATGTATTATGTTATTATCAAGAATAACTCAACTTTCTTCCAATGTGGCCCCACTCACCAAGAACTGACTAAATTAGATTACTTTTATAGTGATGACTGAGAGCCTCTTTAAGGCACAGAATTGTTTAATGCATCTGGTGAAATTTTCTCCCCCAAATAAGCTTTTAAATTAAATTCTGAGAACAAACAATTCAGATAGTACTGTTTTTCCCCAAGCCTACAGTCTACAAAGGTGATAAATAATTTTAGACAGAAATATTTCATGATAAAATTTTTTACAATTGTTATTTGTATTCTAAGGGACTATTCCTATACTAACTACATACAGAGCCAATAAGATACAAGAAGTCTGACCTTCTCTCTGAAATCTCAGGAATGTATTATTTTAAGAAAGGAAAAGAGATTATAGATTCCATTTTTCTCATCAAAACTTGCAGTTAACAAACTATAAGTTCCACTGTTTCCAGTGTCTACAGAACATAACGAGGGCAGGGAATAGAGAAGGTCAGTTATGCTTGGTATTTAAATCTCCATGAAAATTTAGGACTCATATGGAAGCACTGAGTTAATATTAAGACAGTTTTCCTCCCTAGGACTATGCCACCAGATCTTTAACTACATTAACAAAAAGATCAAGTTGAAATATAAGCAACCAGAATCAATCCAGCAATACTTGGTAATTATGATTAATATACCTTTGATAATATTCTAGCTCACCCTCAACCATAAAGCGTCACCTTCTTCCAAAGCCAGTAAGTTTCCTCCTGTCAAACAGCAACAACAGAAAAAATGGCACTCCTGGATACATGTACTATAAACTGTTTTATCCCATTCCTTATCAAAAGTTGTAAGAATGAGGTGCCTGGATGGCTCAGTCGGTTGAGGGTCCAACTCTTGATTTCGGCTCAGGTCATAATCCTGGGGTCGTGAGATAAAGCCCCATGTCAGGCTCCTCACTGAGCATGGAGCCTGCTTGGGATTCTCTCTCTCCCTCTACCCCTCTCCAACTTGTGTGTACCCACCCTCTCTCTCTTTCAAGACAAAAAAAGCTGTAAGAATGTTTACAAGTGGGGTGCCCGGCTGGCTCAGTCGGTAGAACAATAGAGCCATGTGACTCTTGATCTCGGGGTCATGAGTTCAAGCACCACATTGGGGTCATGAGTTCAAGCCCCACATGAGATCAAGCCCCACAGAGATTACTTTCAAGCAAATGTTTTACAAGATAAAAAGGCTAATAAAATTACATTTTCTGTCTCAAATGTTAAAAGCACCCTTTGACCCAGCAATTCTGTTTCTAAGAATGTATCCTAAAGAAACAGTCATACAAGGAAGTATGTGCAAGGAAATTTCCTGTAACGCTGTTTGTAGTATCAATAGACTAAAAACAACCTTGATATCAGTCAAAGACTGGTTAAATAGACTATGTACATTCACAGGATAGAATGCCATGCAGCTATTATAATAGAGCATATCTAACTATACTGATAGGAGACAATCTCCAAGATATATTTTCAAGTAAAAAATCCAATTTATAGACAGTATGGAATCATTTATATGGCAAGAAGAAAAAAAGAGGAGGGGGGCGCCTGGGTGGCGCAGTCGGTTAAGCGTCCGACTTCAGCCAGGTCACGATCTCGCGGTCCGGGAGTTCGAGCCCCGCGTCGGGCTCTGGGCTGATGGCTCAGAGCCTGGAGCCTGTTTCCGAGTCTGTGTCTCCCTCTCTCTCTGCCCCTCCCCCGTTCATGCTCTGTCTCTCTCTGTCCCAAAAATAAATAAACGTTGAAAAAAAATAATAATAAAAAAATAAAAAGAAAAAAAGAGGAGGGATGATAATATACATACGTACATGTATGGACTATCTCTCAAGGACATACCAAAAACTAATAATGCTGTCCCCAAGATGAAGGAGTAGGGAAGTACAAACAAGGTCAGGTGAAAGGAAGACCTCTCACTGAATATACACCATATACCATTTTGCACTTAAAAAAAAAATCATTTTGTCATGTACTTGTACCATTTATTTATTTTTTAATGCAAAAGTCCTATGGATTCACTCAGCTTCCAAACAAATACTTTCAGAATGTGTGGATGAACTCTGTCTGACAAAACTTCTGTAATGGATAATCAGAGATCTGCAGCTGTCCAGCTGGCAGGCATATAATATACTATCTTAAGCTTAACTTATTACTACTTTGTCTTAGTGCCCAAACAGCCATGCTCTGAAATGATGAATTGGGAATTTCACTTGAATGCAAAAATTAGAAGCTGCCTTGTCAGGAGTTTCCTGACTCCTTAATTTGGGTATCCCCCCAAACACATACTAGCCATAATCAATTCTGAACATCTAATTAACATTATCTCATGTGTTCTCTTAGCATTCACAAGAACTCTGGAAGAACAGTTAATTTTTTAAAGAACAATTTAGATAGCCCAAATCTGTTTTTAAATTGCCCCCAAGAAAGTTGAAATACTGAATGTTAAAAAACATGTAAGTTAAGGGGCGCCTGGGTGGCTCAGCTGGTTAAATATCTGACTCTTGGTTTCAGCTCAGGTCATGATCTCATGGTTCCTGAGATGGAACCGGCCATAAGTTGGGCTCCACACTGACAGTGCGGAGCCTGCTTGGGATTCTCTCTCTTTCTCCCTCTCTCTCTGACCCTCCCCTGCTGGTGCACAAACTCCCTCTCTCAAAATAAATAAATAAATCTGGGCACCTGGGTGCCTCAGTCAGTTAAGCATCTGACTTCAGCTCAGGTCATGATTTCACGGTTTGTGAGTTTGAGCTCTACGCTGACAGCTCAGAGCCTGGAGCCTGCTTCGGATTCTGTGTCTCCCTCTCTCTCTGGACCTCGCCTGCTCCCACTCCTCACTTGCTCTCTCTCTCTCAAAAATAAACAAACATAAATAAATACATACATACAAACTATTTCACCGATTTCAGAGTAGTGTTCAATATTGCAAAAGTCTCCCTAAAATTAATTGTAAAGTTTAGAGAGTAATGTTTTTGAACATTCTTCTAATTCATCCCTTTTTACCTCCCCTCCCCTCCCCTATATAAATAAAATCGAAGACAGCATTAAGAAGGCAACAAACTCTCATAGAGGGAACCAAAAGCGTTTATATGGAAGCAACTGGCTAAATAAATGTGAACAGGAATGTTTAAAGTTGACTGGCAAAATTCACAAGGTAGTCAGGAATCGCTTTTGCAAAGCATGGAAGGACTGAACATCCCCACCCTGATTTATTTTTTATTTTTTTATTTTTATTTTTTTAATTTTTTAAAAATGTTTATTTCGGAGAGAGAGAGACAGAGCATGAGAAGGGGAGGGGCAGAGAGAGAGGGAGACACAGAATCTGAAGCAGGCTCCAGGCTCTGAGCTGTCAGCACAGAGCGTGACGTGGGGCTCGAACCCACAAACCGAGATCATGACCTGAGCTGAAGTCGATGCTCAACTGACTGAGCAACCTAGGCGCTCCTCCCACCCTGATTTAGACCACAGGTGCTGCCCCAAGACCCCCACCAAAGCCTATGTAAGGAGTAACATAACATAGCATAACATAGCACCTAGAGGGTATTATGCTAAGTGAAATATGTCAAAGAGGGAAAGACAAATACCATATGATTTCACTTATATGTGGAATCTAAAAAGCAAAACAAACAAATGAACAATCTCTTAAATACAGAGACCAAACGGATGGTTACCTGAGTGGAGGTGTGAGGGAAGATGGGCAAAATAGGTAACGGGGATTAAGAGGTACAAACTTCCAGATGGCTGGGTGAGTCAGTCCATTAAGCATCTGACTTCATCTCAGGTCATGATCTCATGGTTTCTGAGTTCAAGTCCTGCACTGGTGAGCTTGAGCCCTGCTTAGGGTGAGCCCCAATTCTCTCCCTCCCTCTCTCTCTGCCCCTCGCTCACTTGCGCCCTCTCTCTCTCTCTCTCTCTCTCTCAAAAAAAAAAAGAAGTACAAACTTCCAATTTTAAAATAAATAAGTCATGGAAATGAAAAGGAAAGCATAGGGAATATAGTCAACAATACTGTAATAACATTTCACGGTGGCAAATGGGAACTCCATGTACCATGGGAAGTGTCCCATAATGTACAGAACTGTCAAATCACTATGTTGTACACCTGACTCTAATGTAACATTATATGTCAACTATGATAATTAATTTTTTTTAACGTTTATTCATTTTTGAGACAGAGAGAGACAGAGCATGAATGGGGGAAGGTCAGAGAGAGAGGGAGACACAGAATCCGAAACAGGCTCCAGGCTCCGAGCTGTCAGCACAGAGCCTGACGCAGGGCTCGAACTCACGGACCGCGAGATCATGACCTGAGCCGAAGTTGGACACCCAACCAACTGAGCCACCCAGGCGCCCTGATAATTAATTTTTAAAAAGCCTTGTGAATTTCTAAATTATTCTTGAGGATACAAAGTTTAGAATTTTTTAAATTTAGATGTAAGTGCCTCCTATTTTTCTGTTATGAAAATGAATTTGATAGAAAATGATAAAATGAAGAAAAGACAGGTTGAGACTGATTACACCTACTTCTGTGAAGGAAAAGTGAAAAGTCCCTGTGGTGTTAGTTTAAGAAAAGGCCTGAAAACTCTAATCCTCACTACCTAAGTAGAGAATGTCTTCATATTACAATGTCTTCAGCCAAAGCCACAGAAACACACCCAGTTCACAAAGTACAAACAGTACTCCTATTGTACAATGTGCTTAATACGCATCAGGGCTTCTGTATGTGTGTGTCTCTTTCTCACTCTGGCACGATGGCCATTAAGATACCAGTGTGGACTGTTTTTCATTTTACTGACTTTGTATACTGTAGTAATAATCTCAAAATTGGGATAATCTTGCTTAGTCTCCCAGAGAACCACAATTTCAACTCAGCATCAAGTTTGCTGTTTCTCACGTGAGCTGGACTTCTGAGAATCTGTTTTACAGTTGAAAGAAAAACATGACATTGAGAACACTGAATGATAAAAAAAAAAAGAAGAAAAAAAATGTTAAGCAGCAAGGAGAGAGGGAGTAAGAAATGGGGAGAAAGATAATGAAACTGGCTGCCTGGGTGTCAAAGATGATAACAGCTGGGAGAAATGTGGCCAGGCTGTCCAGAAGTACTGATCTTTCAAAAAATATATCACTCATCAACCAGAGACTTCAGAATTAGAAGGACCTGATACCTACTAGACAGAACACTTTCTCTGCTCATTGCTGAGGGTTAACCAGCTTTCAAACCTCTATGCTCACAAGTCAGGGTCCCTGAAGTCTTACCTCTAGAGACTGTAGCTGGGTCTCTGTTCCTCCCAATTCTCACACAGAGAGCTTCCTCTGATTTCTTCCTAACCAGAAGTAAACAGCAGTGCATTTCCCTTTGGGGGAACCAACCTGGCCTCCCAGCCTGACGCATCTATCTTGCAACTCTACGCTCTGTGAACAATTTCAAACACCCCTTTATATTGAAATAAGAAGGTCAGTATTAAATAAGCCTATACCCACTCATGCCTCAGAAAAAATGTTTTGCCCTCACACTTGCATGAGTCATTTTCCTCTGGCAAATGTAAAGAATGATTATTACTAGACTACATTCAATTCATTCATTCCAATGACACATTCTGGCCCCTCGGACGTAGCCTGGCCTTAACAATTTGAGTACATATTTTCCTCAACACGTCTTTTCTTAAAGTAAAGAAAAATTATATGTACAGACAAATAACACTTACTACAAGATTCTCCAGCTGCACACCTGCCTCCTTCTGCTCTTTGGAACTTGTTTAAAATTTTAATAATTAACTTGCAGCCTTCTCCTTTCATTACCTAGGGGTTTTAGCAGTCACTTGATTACTAGCGATTAATGGGACCAAAACAAAAATAACCCAAACAAGATCACCTACCAGCAATAAGCATAAAGACAAGACTAAGAACCCCAACTTCCCAATTCAAGGTTTTACTGGAAACTTTGGTCTTCACATTAAAAAATATAAGTGACTTCAGCCTTAAAATTAAAAGTGGAAGAGGAACTAGATGATAAGTATATTTTCTATCATTCCTGGCCAACTATTTTATATTCCATTCCCATTTTATTATAGTTTATAATACAAACAATGTTGTATGTTATCCATGATGTCCCTGATGATGTCTGAAGGGTCTTTCTTTGTGTCTCCAGGGGTCTAGCTTTTCCAAAGCCTTATATTCTGCACATTCAAATGCTCCCTGCCTTCTTTTCCAAAATATTTTATTCAGACCACAGAGACTCAGATGGTAAGGATGACAACAACATTAGAGCAAAAGGCTTCCTTTTCTGCCTTAAACACTCAACTCTTTGAAGATGCCACTCCCTTTCCTCCTTACTCAAGCACAAGTAAAGAGGTTTCGAGAAGACACCGTCCTCTACCCTCACCAAACCCACATCCAACTTTCAACCCTACAGAAGTACTAAATTGTCTCATTCCAAAGCTAAATAACTGAACGTATACCATCCATACTTCAGTCAAATCGGGACAGCATACTCTTTTTCACAAATTCGGAGTTTCTCATTTTGTGATTATGCTATGTGTGTAAACAGCAGCTTTCATGGAAGGGGAGAATTGGAAGACAAAACAGTCTTCCATTAGTGCTTTCCAGATAACACCGTGAGAACTTAGGAGAGACTTTTAGGGGCACCTGGGTGGCCCTAAAATCAAGTGTCTGACTCTCGATTTCAGCTCAGGTCACGATCTCACAGTTCGTGAATTTGGGCCCTGCATCGGGCTCTGGAGTAGAGCCTGCTTGGGATTCTGTCTCCCTCTCTCTCTCTCTCTCTGTCCCTCTCCCCTCTCAAACAAATAAACATTAAAAAGAAATTTTAAAAAAAGAGACTTTTAAGCTCATGGAAAGGGTATAAATCTGTCAGCAGACTATATTTATGTGCATGGGGAGGAGACAAGGAACAAAGACACCTTTCACTCCACAGCACCCACCCAAAAGATGCTACTTTATGGATACTGTTCTCTAACCTCTAACCTTGACGTCACTGAGTCAAAACTGAAGTAAAACTGCTTAGTAGTTGCTCTGTAGAGTAATCCAAGGAACCACTGCGGATTTCCTAACAGTAAAGTAAGATTAGATTCATACCAAGCTTCCCCATTCATTAACAAGAAGTGTTGCCAGGCTGCCCAGAAATTCCCCTCCGAAGTCCCACAGCCATCCCGGAAACATGAGAAACCAAGTATACTGCAATCATGGCCTTTTTGGTAGTGGATCCAAAATAAACCGTGCCTGGGCCAAGACTGTCAATGAAGTATTTTCCAATGAAAAACTAAACAGCCCAAAAAGTTCTGAGGCTTCGTTTACTCAACACAGCTATCACAGCCATACCTAGTAGAGTGATAGTTTCCAACCTTATTTAATGATACAGTAAACACCCAGTAGGAAGCCTCTAATCACCCGGAATTATACTATACCTTCAGGTCAACGTTAACACCAGGGATGGAAAACAAAGGGCCTAAGGATTCATTCACAATAGGCTCACACGATTCTGAGCAAAGGGTAAGTTATAAGATCAGAATTCTTTAGACGCGACTCTTTAGCGGAAAGAAGGCACGTGTAAGTAATAAAAATTCCTAGGCGCCAAGAACTAAGCACTTCATCTGTATCAACTTATTTTATACTCACTAACAACCCTGTAAGATTTATATTATCAATTCTCATTTTAAGTTCCTGGAGACAAATGAACCAGGAGGCTAAGCAACTTGCTCAAAGGTTTACACAGCCAAGAAGTGGTGCAAACTGGTGGGCCTTCCATTCACAGGAGTCACGGTCAACAGTGTCCCCCCGGTTTCACCGATATTCACTAAAATAATGGCCAGCCAAAGTTTCTGGAAGCCCATTTGCCCTTGCTTCTCCTTCCACAGAATTTCTGCTTTTGCCTTCCACTTTAAAAATATGCCGCGTTCCCTTAACTTCGCAGCACTCTTCTGAAAGCAACAGACAATATGAAAATATGCTCATTTTACACACAGGAAAACTCAAGCCCAGGTTCCTCAACTTCTTCCCTAATGATGCTCTTTGAAATCGTCTGGTACATGAGTCGGGGAATTGGGGCGCGGGGGAGGGGGGGAGTGGAAAGGAATCCAAAGACGGAATATCGCAGCTTTAAAAGCAGGGATACAAGAAACCGAACAGTCGGAGAGCATCCACCCCACTTCCATACCGTGTGCCCCCTATAAAAGTACCTGGAGCCAGGAAGCGGCACAAAGAGCCCTAAAACCAATCTACACGCGAGTACTCAGCGGCCTGCCCAGGCCCTTCACTCGAAGGCGCTCCATGGATGTCGGCTGCACTAAAGTGATCTTTATTGTTGAAGAGGAGCGGCGGGAGGCCCAGGGAACGGGCGCGGCCCCAGGGCTCCGCAGATAAGAAGGCGGCTGCGGGGACCTTGCCCTGTGCCCGTCGCCTCCTCCGCGGCGTGAAGCGGGTCAGCGCACCCTGGATCACGGGTTCCGGCGCGGCGGCAGGTCCAGCCGGGGGTTCGGCCATTTCGCCTAGGCCGCGGCGGGGAAGGGACGAGGCCCCCACAACCTCAGGCGTTCGCTCCCTGCCCCCACCCCCCGCCCCCCTCTCTGTCTTCCTTCGAATAAGGCGGCTCTGTCTGGCCCCCCCGCGCCTCAGACCCTCCCTGCCCGCACCGCCCCTCGCCGTCCCGCATGGCGCCCCGCGTGCCCCATACTGGCCCCGGCGCCTGCTCCCTGGCCCACCCCCGCGCCCTCCCGGCCGGCCTGGGGAAACTGGTGCGGCCGCGTGACCCCTGACCTCGCCCGCCGGTGGCCTTACCGGTTCCGCAGCCACCAGACAGGATGCCCTCGCGCTGGCCGCTCCATATCCCGGGAGCTAGCGCCAAGCCGGCCAACCCCCTACACGCCCCGCGATTGGCCGATAGGACCGCAGTTGCACATTCCTATTGGCTGGACTCCTCTTATTCCCGGTAGCTGCCGGCGCGCGTGGCCAGCTGAGGGCGTCCCGAGGGTCCGCCCACCCCAGGGTCAGGCTGGAGGCGGGGCCACGACGGCCTGGGCTGGAGCTGTTTCTCGCCCAGCCATTGCGAGCGCATTGCGAGCGTATGGTTGTCGGGGCTCCGGCGGTCCTGCGCCCAGTCCCGGGTCAGATCAATTTCCTACCTCAGTTAGCCGCTGCCTCACATTAGATACTGGCAGTCAAGCCCCTTTTTTTTCTGGAGACTTTGTTCAGCGAGGTACAGCTCCACTCCATAAAGTTTAGCCAACCTGGCAGGACCATATGCTCTCGTCCCCAGAGCCACACCATAGTATCTGCTGCTTCACCGAAAGCAACCCACACCCGGGAGGAATCGCGAGACATCAGCTAGTACAGCCAGTTCCACCGCATCAGATGCCCCACTCCCAAGCCTCTGTGATGAATTGTTTTCCTCCATCCTACCCGGCTGGTTCGCTTCTTCCCCCAAGCTTTATCTCTGCCTACCTAAAAGCGATCCCGCCCCAGCCCCAACCTCACAACGCCAGCCTTTCCCTGAAGATGATAGCCAGACTAGTGGTGCTTTAGAGGGAAGAAAAATTGTCTGACGAGCCACCCTCATTTTCTACAATGCCCTTTAGAGCTTCCAGTAACATTCTTAGACACCCCCCTACAGCTTACGTTGAAGATAACCAGGCTTATCTAACCAAATTGTAGGCTTAGGAAAAGAAGCATAAACCCCTCCAACTTCTTTCTCCACGTAAAAAAACTGCTAGGAGAAAATTTTATTAGATTGTAAAAAGAGTCCAAGAGAGGAGGAAGGAGAATGAACTGCAAAAAGAAAACTCCAAATCAAGTACAAAGTAAAAATCTCAGGGACAAAAAAACTGGGCTGAGTATCCTCAGTTACTCTGGTACAGGCTGGTTTCCATACAGAACTTCCCCTAGAGAGAAAAAGAAAATGCACAAATTAGTTCTGAGAATCTCTCTCCAACACCTCTGGGTAGTTTTCAGAAAGGTTTGATGAAGTCCTTCCAGACCAGAACCTTTCCTGTGGGAACTTCTGCTGCAACTAGAAAGTAAAATGGCTGGAGCCATTCATGTCCCCCTAACGGGTCTGCTCAGCTAAGCAACCTCTTTGGGCTTCCGCATGGTTGCTGGCTACTTACTGAGCTCACAGTGTGGAGCTTCATCCTTCTTAGGTTGCTTCTTCATTGTGCAGGCTGGATTTGACTTTTCCGAGTGTCGGCTCCTGCCTGTATATATGCAGACAAGTGCGCCTCCCTGGTTAGATAAGGGCACTTGGGCTGCTCTGAGCAACACCACGTTGGTAAAGACACTGCCGGGAATTTCAAGAGGCAAACCACACCCTTCAAAGCATAATCAAATTTCATCTTTGACCTGCCATGAAAAGGGAAGCATCGTATATCTGCCACTCCCGGATATTAATGAACAATTAATTGAGTTTGAAAACGTGTATTCTAAGATTTCGTCTTTGATCCACCGGGCAGGAGCTGGAGGCCAATCTGTGAGTGGCAGTGGATGAAAGGGGTGGAGTCAAAGGAATTGCTTTCCTTCAGGATGCCACTCCCCTTGGTGTGAAGCTAGTTAGGGCACTTGTACCACGGCAGCATGTGCACAAGGACTCTGCTCCCATAAGGTGTTAGCTGAAACCAATTAACCCCAAGCCTGACAGTCCACTAGTATTTTCCATAGGTACGTGCAGCACTGATGCAATTATGAGGAGTCTCACGGTGTGGGTAAAAGCACCGCCCAGTCTGTCCCTTGGGATCTGAGGGACCCGCTGGCTCAGGCGGTCCACTGGTCAATCAGTGATCCACAGGCTGACAACAAAGACATGCAAACCCAGGACTGGGGCATCTGCTGGAAAAGAAAAAGAAAAAACAAAAACGAAAACCTGAGACTGTAAAAAAATCCAGAGCAAGCCCAGAATTTCTCAATCTGGGAGAAGGAGAATTGAAAGAATGAGGAAATCATGCCTCTGGCAAATAGTTTAGTAGGCCAGCTGGAGGCAGAGGTGGAAAGGAGACATGGGGGCGGGGCAAGTAAGAAGAGTGAAGTGGGATACTGGGAGGAAGAAGTTCCTGCCTTCAGAAACTTTTCTCATAGTTTTAAAGAAAATCTGCTTAATACCACAAAAACATATGCAAATAAGTGCGACAGAAAGAAATGTCTTAGAATGGAAAAGAAAGAAAAGAGTAATGGATTCATATTGGTCAAAGTAGGCTTCTAGCAGGTGGCTCTGCTTCCTATTCAGAACAACTGTAGGGTCAGAAGATCTACAAATCTCTTTCCCGGATCCCAGATGAAGATCTCTTTGTTCCAGGGCACGCACAAATACTAAAAGTCGTATCATTACAATGTGCCCTGCTCCTTGTCCTTGTGCTACCTCAGACAAGTTCCCCAATGCAGAGCTGCCTTAGATTGAGTGGGGCACCAATTTGTCCCCCTTCCCAGGAAAATATGTACACACGAAATCATCCCTGAACTAAAATGTTGGAGGAAGAAGCCCTATTTTGGTTTAGGAGTTCCAAAAACAGGAATGGATTTTACAGTGAGACTCTACCATAGCTCCTGTTTCGTTTACTCAACAGTTCCCCTGGTATATACACTCCACTCATGCCTTCCAGGTCCGCGATTCTCACTGACATTAATTGCATTCTTATTATGTATCCGTATCAGACACCACATATAACATGTCACAAACATGAGCTAGGCTTTGAACACAGATCTGTTCTTGAAGAACCAGCGCTCAACTACATACCATTCTGCCTCTGTTGTGTACACCTAAAACAATTCCCTTTCATTCAACTCCAGCTCAAAAAAACGATCTCTTGTAAATTCCCTGAATATCCCACATTACCACAGTAGCCAACTCGTTTCTGGGTAGATGTTAATATGTGTTTGTGTCGCGCGTGCCCTTTATCGAAATAGGAGACTTTTCCTTCCATGCTTTACCTTTGACCCACCCTCCAAGTATTCTTTTTCATGCTTTTGTTTTCCCTGAAACAGCTGCTAGGAATTAACTCCTCCCACCCCTCCCCTTCCTTACCTGGAAAACTCGTTAGTATCATTTAAGCTTCCCTTAAAATATCCCCCTCCGTGATGCATTCCCTGCCTCCTCCAGGCTCCATTAGCCCTCTATTCTGTCTTTGACCCAAGCAATTTTTTTTGCTCTACTCTAGCACTGGCTCATTCTGTATATACCTATTAAGAATCTACTGTGTGCCAGGCATAGATGGGGTGATACAGATATAAACACAAATAAGATAAGCACAGCCTCTTACAGGGTTATTGTTTTGGTGCATCCCTTCTCCCACTAACTTGTTAGCTTCTCAATACGGGTGATTATCTTATCTTTGTACACCTGCTAACAAAGGCCAGCTATATGGGAGGTGTTTCATAAACGGATTAGCCCACTTTTTAATATGTTATGGCTGACATACTGCCTGACAAGGCAATACAGAATAATAATTAGGATATGTTTATATTAATGTATCTATTTCCAAAGTTGAGTCTTACTACCCTAAAAACATTCCTCCCTCGAATCTGCTAGCCTTGTAAAGCTATTGCTGTGATAAATGTTGGAATGCACAGGCAGGATACCCCTTGAGAATAAAGGACTTATGACCCCAGCTGTTGAAGTGGGCACACTGCTGGCAGATGGCCCTCAGCTGTCACGTCATGCCTCTTTCTTAGGCAGCCCACACGGAATGACTGATGTATGTAGGAGCGTAAAGATTCATCCCTCTCACCCCAACCAGGAACAGCTCTGAAAGTCAGCTGAGCCTTCGTCCTGCCTCACAGCCCGACTTCTCCTTCTGTGCAGATTTGCTTCCCTTACCTTCGTGGGTAAGGGAAGGTACCCTTACCTTACCTTACCTTTATTAGGAAGTTCCTAATAAACCTAGTGCTTCCTAATAAACCTAGTGCTTCCAACACAGAGTTGGCTTCCCTTCTTACTTCTTCTTGTTGTAAAACCCAAAATCAAGGTCTCTGAAAAAGTGACCAGCACTTACTCTGCTTCCTGAACACTCCTTTATTTTTCCACCCTTTGTGATCTACCCCGGTAATTACTTTCTTGTTAGCTAAATAACATCATCATTGGCCATCTATGGTCAGAACCCACAGACTCTTGAGCTCTTACCACATTTGAAATGTCATACCACTCCTCTTCCTTCCAACTCTGTTTCTTTGGATTCCATCATACTGTGCTCTCTGGGCAGTTCTATTTGGATCGCGCTTCCTCTACTTTCTTCAACTGCTACTTTTCTTCTTCTTCCTACTCCTTAAATGTTGGCATTCCTTAGGTTCAACGCTTGGTCCTCTAATTCTACACAATCCCTACAACTTCAGTGTAACAATACCGGGACCCACCCAGCATTAGAGACACTATGGGACAGCTTGGAATAACGGAAAGAGCAACCTCTTAAGAGTAACACGGACCTGGATTTGAGGTCTAGCCAGCTGGGAAACTATGGGTACGCTCTTAAATCTTTGTGTTGATAGGGTATGATAAGTGGGTATGATACTAACCTCTGAAGGATATTCTATCGTTTGTTCCCCAAATGCACCAATGTTCTTTCTTGCCTCCCCACCTTTTCACATGCTGTGCTCCTGCTGGAACATTCTTGCTCTACACATCTTTCAGCTGGGCCTATTCCTACTCACCACTGAGGTCTCACTTTAAATGCTTCTTCCTCCAAAAGCCTTCCACGAGCCCAAGTGTCTGAGTAAGGCATGTTTTCTATGTAGTCCTATGATATACTATACTGTATTCTTCCCTTTCCCATAACACTGAATTGCTTTTGTGGTTTGTATTTCTCCTTGAGAGCCAGACCTTTATCATGTTCACCGGTGTGTCCTTGGGGAGGAGTCCCAGGCTGTGATAGCATCCCTTCACAGCCATGCCACCATTTCACCTTCTTGACAATGATTCCCAAAGGCCATTACTCTCTGTACCCTCTTTCCCTGAGCTACACCTGCCTCTTGGACTTTCTCCTCGCATGTCCAGCTAGAAAGTCAGCATTACTATATCCCCAACTATCCTCCTTTCTCTTCCAACCAGGTTGTTCTTACAATTTCCTTATATTCCCAGTTTCTAGGACTTGAAAACTGAAGGTTATCATGGATTTCTCATCTTCCCTTACATAAAATAATGGTAATTATGTAGCCTACCTGCGCAAGGTCAGTTGTCCCCTTCTATTTCAACTGCTACCTTCCTGCTTAGGCCCCCATAGCTCTGACCTCCACATCCTCAATTTCCTCCTGATCAATCTATTTCTCTTCCCCACTTAGAAACTTCCTATAGCCTACAGAGTAAAGAAGGAAAGAGGAGATCACATCAACTGAGTGCCATTTCATGCCACGTGGAGGATATTTTACACACATTACCACATTAAATACAGAATAGACTTTTCATCTGGCATTCAAGATCCCCCACACCATGGTTCCAGCCCTCCTTCCACCTCATCTTCCACCTCTCCACCACGCAAACCTTTCCTTTCAGTTGAATTTCCTATTTTCTTTCCCCTACACACCCTGGGTTTGCCTGACCCTGTGCTTTTGGCTCCTTTTGTTACCTCCATTCACAGTTCTAGTCTCCATTTTTTTAATCCTTTTTATCAAAATTTGTTTTTAAATTTGCTTATTTGGGGGAGGGAGAGCACGAGAAGGGGAGGGGCAGAGAGAGGGAGAGGGAAAGAAAGAATCCAAGGAGGCTCCAAGCTGCCAACACAGAGCCTGATGTAGGGCTCGATCCCACAAACCGTGAGATCGTGACCTGAGTCAACATCAAGAGTTGAACATTCAACCAACTGAGTCACCCACGTGTCCCTCTAGTATCCATTTTTCAAGGCTCAACTCAAATACCACCTGCTCCCTTAAAGCCTTTCCTGATTCTCACGGGATATGACTTCTGCTGCTCCAGAATCTTTGTGAGGGCTTTTTTTTTTTTTTTTTTGGCTCAAATTTTTCCTTTTATTAATTATTTGAGCTTATTCTCTAATTTTTGCCAGTAGAGTATGAGCTTCATAAAGATAGCTGTACATACATTATTTTTTTATTGTTCACTGCACCTAGTAATATACTTAGCACATCCTTTAGCACTCAATAAACATTTGTGATCTTGAACTTTAGCTTGGATTTGACTTTACATATATATGACCTGTAAAAGTGTTTTTTCAAACTGAGTCTCAATCCATCTTACTGAATGATGAGGTCAATTTAGTGGGTCACAATCCGAATTTTTAAAAAATGAAATAGGTTGGGGCACCTAGGTGGCTCAGTCGGTTGAGTGTCTGACTTTGGCTCAGGTCATGATCTTACGGTTTGTGAGTTCAAGCCCCGCGTCAGGCTCTGTGCTGACAGCTCAGAGCCTGGAGCCTGCTTCGGAGTCTGTGTCTCCCTCTCTGTCTGTCCCCCCCGCCCCCCACCTCAAGAATAAGTAAACATTAAAAAAAATTTTTTTAATGAAATAGGAAATATCAAAGAATGTTATAAGTACTAAGGTAGGTATTGCTTTGTAAAACTTTAATGATGTGTGTGTGGCTTCTTACCATAGCAGTCAAAAAAAGGTGGAAAAGCACCACTTTAATACATATGCATTATTTCAGTCAGCTGATTACAAGCTCCTTGATGACAGAAAGCAGATCTGACCAACTCTAACCTTACGATCAGTGAGAGCCAACCCCCTACTCCTGAACCTCACTCATTCCAGAAAGCTGCCCTAGGAATTAAAAGAGGGACTCAAGGCAAACAGCAAGGTCCTATTAAGTGAGCTTCTCCTCTGTTAAGAGAGACAAAAAATAAATAAATTCATGAAGAAATTCTACAAATACTTAAGAAAGCAGATGGAAAACTATAGACCAGGCCTTGGATTTAGCACCAGAAGACCCACATTAGAGTTCTCGCTCTGCTGTTCACTGTGTGATGCTGAATGAATTGCTTGATTTCTTGAGCTTCAGTTTTAACCAATTCAAAGAACAACATAGGGGCGCCTGGGTGGCGCAGTCGGTTAAGCGTCCGACTTCAGCCAGGTCACGATCTCGCGTTCCGAGAGTTCGAGCCTGGAGCCTGTTTCCGATTCTGTGTCTTCCTCTCTCTCTGCCCCTCCCCCGTTCATGCTCTGTCTCTCTCTGTCCCAAAAATAAATAAACGTTGAAAAAAAAATAATTAAAAAAAATAAAAGAACAACATATACCCCGCCTCACATAACTGTATTAAAATTAAATTTTATATACACACGAAATTATTTTGTAAACTATAAAAATGTTCAAAAGTTTTAGATAAAAACCTGCATGTGTCATTCAGTAAAAAAGGGAAAACTGATGGGGCACAAATTATACAGCTAAATGGGCACGAGGTGTGATTTTCATTTTGTTTTTTGATGGTCAGTGACACCCAGAAACCCATTCAGACTGGTGTGCTCAAAGGGAACTGAATCATTCACATAAGTGGGAAATCCAATGGCACATCTAGCTTGAAGCAGGGCTGGATGAGGACTCAGATAATATTGCCAAGCTACTGTCCACCTGTCTTTATCTCTCTCTCTCTCTCTCTCTCTCTCTCTCTTTCTCCTCTGTATCCATCCTAGAATGATTTTATTCTCAAGCAAGTTCTCCTTGCATGGGGGAACAATGGCCACCATCTGCTCTGGGCCAATGTCATCCTCACAGCTTGGAGTATCTCTTTCCCTATTGTTCCGGCAAAAGTGTTGGGGAGGGCTCTGTCTGATAACCTAGCTTGGGTCATGAACCAAGTCCCAAGCTGAAAACAGTGCCCAGGGGTGCCTGGGACACAAGCTGACCATTAGAGCTAGGGGGTGTGGTCAGCCCTACTGGAGTCATCTGAACTGAAAAAGAGATTGGTAGGGAGTCTTCTCCAGGAGTCAGAGATTCAGAATGACCAAGTTTCTAAAGCTGAATAGGATTAGTTTAGAAAGACTTCATGCTTCCTTCTGTTTAGCTTCACCATAGAACAGCAGAGGAATGTTTGTTCCATTTCATTTCATTTATTTAATAAACATAGCACCGAGGATCTACTATGTGCAAGTGCTGTTCAAGGCACTGGAATATTGTAATGATCAAGATATACAAATGTCCTGCTCTCAGAGAACTTACATTCTGTGGGGGAGACCAATAATAAACAAGTCAATAAATATAAGTGAGAAAGTAATAAATTCTATTAAAAAATAAATTTGAGGGGCGCCTGGGTGGCTCAGTCGGTTAAGCGTCTGACTTCGGCTCAGGTCATGATCTCACGGTCCGTGAGTTCAAGCCCCGCGTCGGGCTCTGTGCTGACAGCTCAGAGCCTGGAGCCTGCTTCGGATTCTGTGTCTCCCTCTCTCTCTGACCCTCTCCCGTTCATGCCCTGTCTCTCTCTGTCTCAAAAATGAATAAACATTAAAAAATAAATTTGAAAGGTAAGGTAAGGAGCAGCAAGAGCCAGAGGTGAGAGGTAAGGATTATTTGACAAAGGATGGTTAGAGAAGACATCACTGGGTGACTTTGAAGCAGAAATCTGACCAGAGTGAGAAAGCAAACCACATGATTAGCACCTGGGAAAGAACTTCCAGGCAGAGGGACCAGCAAGTGCAAAGATCCTGAGACAGAGCCAATAACTTCCCCCGGAGCAATACATGTACACTTATTAACATATATTTGCATGTGTATGTGATCATGTTAATTATTTTTCTACATTAAATCAATGACTTTTAGGACAGTGATACTAAACTGCAAAATCCTGGGGCGCCTGGGTGGTTCAGTCGGTTAAGCGTCCGACTTCGGCTCAGGTCATGATCTCGCGGTTTGTGGGTTCGGGCCCCGCATAGGGCTCTGTGCTGACAGCTTGAAGCCTGAAGCCTGCTTCGGATTCTTGTCTTCCCCCTCTCTGCTCCTCCCCTGCTCATGCTCTGTGTCTCTCTGTCTCTCAATAATAAATAAACGTTAAAAAAAATTTAACTGCAAAATCCATAAAGTCTTTCTACTATTGATTCTTCTAAGTAAGATATTTATGAATCTTGTTGAGTGTGCACAGGTGCCTAGACTTGAGCAGGGACTTCCTTTGCCCAATAGAAACTGAACCCAGCAGAAGCTCACTAAATGGTGCTGGTGGGATAACGAGCCATGCAGCACAGTGAATACCAAGACTGATGGGACAGAGATCCTGGGTGACCCAACTAAAGCTGGGTGGGAAGAATTTCCTTCTAGGGATTTTCTTACCTCTGTCCTTTTGCTCTAATTGCCGTGGACGTGCCAGGCGGCACAAAGTGGCTCCTGAGGGTGGTTCCTGCTGCTGCTGGGTAAAGGTCCCTTATCCAAAGCCAAGGACTAACACAAAGGAAAAATTCCTCTGATCTCAATCCTTAGCAAGGGTTATGTCACCTGAAAGAGAAAAGCTTGGGGTGGGGTACGTGTGTGTGAAGGGTGGAAGGGAGTGAGTGAAGTCAGAAAGCAAGAGATCCGCCCTCCCTAATTGATTGGTGACAGTTTCCCTGACCTTGGAACCCCTATAACCCATCCCTACTTGGCACTGTTTTTCATCCAGTGATGCCCTTATCCTTAAATTGCACTACTTCTGGCATGTTTGATGTTCTTTACTACCCCCAGTAGCTAGATTGGCCTACTTTTAATTGTCAGATGGATAGGTCCTTTGCTTATCTGTTTATATTCATTTTCATAGAGTATGAATTCTTAGACAATGTTCAGGAAAAGCATATTCTAAATGTAGCTCAGTGTCTACCTTAATTGCTCATTACAAACAGGCACTCATAAAGGCTTTTTGATGATGATTATGACTGCAGTGATTACACTGGAAATCAAAGGCTACCTGTTATAATTTTGGACTGCTGCTCCTCTGGAATGCTAACCTCCTCTTTTACAAGTCTTCTCTCACAAACTGGTTTCCACTGGACTCCACTTGAACCCTTCCCATTTGATGGCCAAGAGACCTATGTTTTAATCTCAGATCCACCAAAAACTTCTGTGTGTCTCTTACATGCCTTAGTTTCACAGTTTTCTAGTGCAAGATGGAAGAAGCTCACAGGACTTGCAAGTAGAAACAAGAGGTAAAATTAAAAAGTAGATACGGTAGATGCGGAAGGGCTTCAAGAGTAGGACGTGAGGAGCCTGTCAGAAGCTTCTCCTTCAGGGCCAGCCCTCTGAGACACTCTTCTTTCTCCCTGTAGACACACTTCTTCTTCCAGGATCCTCAGGTTCCTGGTCTGAAGGAGGAACCATCCTTGCACATCATCTTTCGCGGAGTTTCCTCCTGATGACCCTCTTGACCTCATTTTTGCTGCTTGCTTCTTCCTTACAGGCCTTCAAACTGATACTTTTCTAAGCCTGGAGGTCATTTATATCCTCATTCTGTTCTTGCTAAGAGAAAGACTTGGAGGAGGGGGTAAGACACCTAGAGTGCCAGAAAACAATGACTGGAATGAGAAATGTGCTGGAGTCAAACGGTGAGCCCCGCAAGCTTCAGAAGACAGAAAAAGAACAGGCAAAAATAAACTCCAGGTGAATTAAAGACCTGAAATGGTAAAACAAAATGAAATAAAACCTTCAAAATCATCTGAAAAAATATAAATATCTTTATGATCCTAAGATAGAATTTAAAAAGCCAAATTATGAAAAAGCAGAAGTTATAATAGCCAGTTTTGATAAAGCTGACTGTAACAAATCTGTAACAAATACTAAAAACTCATATACAAATATATATATGTATATATATATATACATGAGTTCATATATATATGTGTGTGTGTGTGTATATATATATATATATATATACACACATATATATATATACATCGTGAGTTCAAGCCCCACATTGGGTATGGCACCTACAAAAAAAATTATATATATATATATGTGATATATATATGTGATATATATATCATATATATCACATATATATATAATATATATATCACATATATATATAATTTTTTTTGTAGGTGCCATACCCAATGTGGGGCTTGAACTCATGATCCTGAGATGAAGAGTGACATGCTCCACCAACTGAGCCAGCTGGCAGCCCCTCTAAAAGTATTTTAAACAAGGTCAAAATACAAGTAACGGATGGGGAGATAGGGAGAAGGTATCTGCAATGTACATGCATATCAGAAAAAGATTGGTATTTAGCATCTGTAAAGGCTTCCTATAAACCAATAACAATAAAAAAGAAGATAAACAACCCAGTGGGAAGATAGACATAAGGTATGAATACCCAATTACCAGAAGACATTCAAACAATGGTACATATAAAAATCTATTCTACCTCTCCAGTATCCAGGAAAATGCAAAGTAAACTGACAAAGAGTTTCATCGCACATCTACTGGATTAGCAATAATCTAAAAGTCTGACCATTTTAAGTGTTGGTGAGAAACTAGGACTTATATATCCTGTAAAACTGATACAACCACTTTGGAGAGCAACAGGGCAATATTTACTCAAGTTGAAAATGCATATATCCTCCGATCCAGAAAGTCTACTGCCTTGGAACAGTGTTTTTCAGTCCATTAGTGGGTCATGAAATCGTTTTAGTTAGTCGTGTCCAGCATTTTACAAAAATGGAATAGAATAGTAAATAGAGTGCAGATAGCCTAAGTATTATTTCACTAAACTTTTATTTTGTATATTAAATGAGTCTTGATATAAAATGCATTTTTTAAAATTGTTCATTTATTTTTGAGAGAGCATGTGCGCACTGTCAGCACAGAGCCTGATGCAGGCTTGAACTCATGAGCTCTGAGATCATGACGTGAGCCGAAGTTCGATTCTTAACGGACTAAGTCACCCAGGTGCCCCATAAATTGTATTCTTACTATGAGTTATGGTTAAAAAAAAAACCACTCTGAAAACACTGCTTATGAGGAACTCTCATACATAAGAACAAGGAAGCCTGTTCAAGGATGTTCCCCTACAAGGCAGTGTTTGTAATAATGAAACATTGCAAACAACATAAATGTTTATCAGTAACAAACAGAATAACAAATTGGAGTGCATTCATGAGATGGAACACCACACAGCAGCTAAAATTAATGAACTTGGTCTACATGGATGAATTCTGAAAGCAAATTTGAGGGAAATAAAAATAAATGCCACATGAAACCAATTACAGTTGACCTTTGAACAACACAGGGGTTGGGGTATTGATCCCTCACGCAGTCAAAAATCCATGTATATCGGGGCGCCTGGGTGGCTCAGTCAGTTGAGCATCCGACTTCAGCTCAGGTCATGGTCTCGCGGTCTGTGAGTTCGAGCCCCTCATCGGGCTCTGGGCTGACAGCTCAGAGCCTGGAGCTTGCTTCGGATTCCGTGTCTCCCTCGCTCTCTGCCCCTCCCCCACTCATGCTCTGTCTCTCTCTCTCTCTCTGTCAAAAATAAACATTAAAAAAAATTTTAAAAATCCATGTATAACTTTTGAGTCCTCCCAAACTTAACTATTGACCAGAAGCCTTACCAATAACATAGTCAATTAATACATATTTTGTATGTTCTATGTATTATATCCTGTATTCTTACAATAAAGTGTGCTAGAGAGAAGAAAATGTCATTTGGAAAATCACAAAGAAGAGAAAATACATTTATAGTCCCGTACTGTATTTATTGAAAAAAATCTGCATATAAGTGGGAGTGGACCCACATTGTGTCCCAGTTCACATTATAAATTAATTTACAAATATAGAATTGTGTTAGAAACAATATTTATAAAAGTCCATATGATTTTTCACATAGAAAAATATCCATAGAAACGGTTTTTTGTACACACAGTCTGGGGGGGGGGGTAGGTAGTCTGTTTGGTTGTCTTTCTTCATAATATTTAAAAAGTAATAGTGACGTTATTTATACCTCAATAAACTGAAAATAACTTTCTGTATTGTATATTTCAAAATAAAATTTTAAAGTAATGCTGTGAGTCTCAAAAAAGAATACACAGGGAAAAGTTAAAGTTTTTTTTTACAATGTACTTGTGTTCCTTTCTCTAAAAAAAATTAAATCCCCAAAACAGCACTACTCCTATGAAAGACCCAACAACATGGTACAAAGGCAACTCAGGACATGATCTTGACCTTAATGGAATGCTGTTCCACTAAAATCAACAATTATCCATATTTTAATTAGCACTTTTTGAGTAAGTTCAAACAGGGGCTGTGCTGTGCAAACCCATGTTGTTCAAGGGTCAACTGTATATGAATATTGATTTATTAAGTAGGCTTCATGTCCAGCATGGAGCCCAACACAGGATTTGAACTCATGACCCTGAGATCAAGACCTGAGCTGAGATCAAGAGTCAGATGCTTAGGGGTGCCTGGGTGGCTCAGCTGGTTAAGCATCCTACTTCGGCTCAAGTCATGATCTCACAGTTTGTGGGTTTGAGCCCCGCGTTGGGCTCTGTATGACAGCACAGAGACTGGAGTCTGCTACAGATTCTGTGTCTCCCTCTCTTTCTGCCCCTCCCCTGCTTGTGCTCTGCCTCTCTCTGTCTCTCTCGAAACTAAATAAACATTTAAAGAATCAGATGCTTAACCAGCTCAGCCACCCAGGTGACCCTGTATATGAATTTTTAAAACATTAAAAAAACTCATATAGTATATATTCATATGCATATATATTCAAATATATATATGTAATCCATATTGAATATACATATGCTCATATATAATTCATGTAATTTATATTCAATATATAATTATATATATTATAATATATATATTCTAAGTGTTAAAAGTGGACTGATACAAAGGGGATGCCCAGGAAGGGAGGGAAATGGGACTTGGGAAAAAGTAGGTATGATATTATTTACTCATTTTAGGTGGTGGATATGTAAGTATACGTTATAGTATTCCTTGTTCTCTTCCTTTTAAAATATTTTTTTTTTTTTTTTAGTAATCCCCACCCAAGATGGGGCTCGAACCCAAGACCCAGAGATCAAGAGGCACATGCTCTTTGACAGACAGCCAGGCTTCCCAACCTTTTTAACACATAAGAAAAAAATGCAATTAAGAAGTTTTCATCTTGTTCAGATTCTGAAAGAATATCATAAAATTGTATTAAGCACTGGTTATTAAAACTCTTTCATTCTGGGATATTTTTTTTTAGTGCCTTGGGATGAATAACCTGCCAAAGGCAGCCTGTCAAACTTAATTAGTATCTAAGATTGGCAAATCACTGCAGTGAGTATTTCCACTAGCAAAGGAGATTTCTCTTTTCCTGAAATTCCAATCTTTCCTATCTTTGGACATGCTGTTCCTTCTTTTCACAAAGCCCTTCCTTCCGGTGCTTGTCTGCCAGGCAATCTCCAATTTATCTTCCGTGATCTAGTTCCAGTGTGACTTCTCTTCATCTGGATGCTCTGTCCCCCACCACCAGATTTTATCAATGATTACTCCTTCCTTTAATTCTCACTGTGCCCTGAACATATTTCTCTGTTACAGCACCTATCACATGATAGCACAGTAACTTTCAAACGCCAATCTTCACTGCTAAACTTTTGAACTTCTTGAGGGAAAGGCCCACCTCTTATTTGCCCTTATTTTCCTAGAACCTAGCAGAATGGCTACAGAGTGGCCCCTCAAATGTTTGTAAGATGAACGCCAAATTCTGATGACAAACTACATGATATATGGGTTTGGGGAGCTCAAATCTGATTCCCATTTATTGCACCACAAATCTGGACTGCTTTAAGGTGGCCCTTATTTCAGGGCATTCTATTGGTTCCTCACTATCTCTTGTCCAGGTCCTTATAATAACTCTTTTGTACCCTTAACCTTCAGTCTCTTCCCACTCTGATCCATCCTGGATGCCACCCCAGACTAATTTTTATAAAACATCATCTTTTCTTGTCATTCCTTTGGGCAAAATGCAGCAGGACTCATTAATCCTTTCATATCAAATCCAAATCTCTAGTCTTCAGTCATGAGGCCTTCAGAAACCCAGCCTCACTTTAGTACTCCAAACATATCTCCCAATCATTTTATTACATGAACTATCCTAGGGCTGGAATTACCTGTCTCATCTCTGATTTATTCCGAGCAACAAGAAAAATGGCTGGCCTGGGGGAGAGGCTTAATAATTGTGAGATCATTGAATAAATGAACTAATCCTAATATATAACCATTTGTTTCAGCTCAGCTAGTTTCTTCTGGTTTTGTATATACACCAAATTCCTATCAGCCCATCTTTGTGTCTGCTAGTACCTAATAAACAACACTTAATAAAATGTATTGCAAAATAAGGCAGTGCCTTATTTTCCCAAAGGGAAGAACTAAAAAAATAGTTTTTGGTCAACCTCATATACATGAAATAGTCAACTGTCTACTTTAAGTAGTACTAATTTAGTGAACATACACTATCTAATATTATTTAGCAACACATTTAAAATCACATATGAAATAGAGATAATGCTTTTTCCCTCGAACTTTATAATACAATTTCATTCAAATTATCAGTGCTTTCATCTTCAAGCCAATTTTATCATCAGCTGGCCCAATTTACAGATCACACCATCCTCACATAGATCCAAATTATTTGAGAACAGTTGGTTTTTTTAAATTCATGCTATGCTTATATATTCCTGATATCCACAATATAACCTTTCTGCTTGTTAATTTTTTTTTAACATTCATTTATTTTTGAGAGACAGAGTGAGAGCTGGGGAGGGGCAGAGAGAGAGAGAGAGAGAGAGAGAGAGATGAATCTGAAGCAGGCTCCAGGCTCTGAGCTGTCAGCACAGAGCCCGACACAGGGCTCAAACCCACAACTGCGAGATCATGACCTAAGCTGAAGTCGGATGCTCAACCGACTGAGCCACCCAGGTGCCCCTCTGCTGCTTTTTAAAAGGCTTACTCCGGGGCGCCTGGGTGGCTCAGTCTGTTAAGCGTCCGACTTCAGCTCAGGTCATGATCTTGCAATCTGTGGGTTCGAGCCCCGCGTTGGGCTCTGTGCTGACAGCTCAGAGCCTGGAGCCTGTTTCAGATTCTATGTCTACCTCTTCCTCTGACCCTCCCCTGTTCATGCTCGCTCGCTCTCTCTCTCTCTGTCTCAAAAATAAATAAATGTTAAAAAAAATTTAAAAAAATAAAAGGCTTACTCCAACAAGATCTAACACTTGAAACTGTGAGGTCCTAAAGCCAGAATAATTCCTTAAATCCGTGTTAACGTTTTTCGCCTCCCTTTTAAGTAATTCCATACGGTGATCTCTGTAAACTTGGAGAACCAGCATCGACTAAGGTCATCTCAGGCTGCATCTTCCCCAAACAGTATATTGATTCAAAACGAAATATATAAAACAGGCACCGCGGGCTATAAGAGACTTTGTAAGAACACAAGATATAAGGCAACTTCTTTCCTGCAAAATTATTTTCAGAATAAAATAAAAAAATAAAAAATAAATAAAACACTACCTTACATTCAGGTATATAAAAGACTTATTCATGTAACAAATATTTAATGAGCATGTCTTGTGTCCCAGGGACTGTGCGAGGGACTATAAATACAGTGAGCTTAGAATTCCATGGAATTCATGAAATGCATAATGCCACAGCTGATTAATTATGACCATTTTAAGTACTATTAAGGACAAGTATACCTAGCTACAAGACAGATGACCGACAGAGGAACCTAAATCTGTGGGATTAAAAAATAGTTTTCTCCAACAGTGCTGTTTATGTACAGTGCAGCAGTAATTCACGTGCCCAGTCTGGGTTCAAATCCTGACTCAAATCTTGAGCAGGTTACTTAGCCTCCCTTTCCTCATTTATAAAGTGGAGCTGGGGCGCCTGCATGGCTGAGTTGGTTGAGCATCCGACTTCGGCTCAGGTCAAGATCTCACAATTCCGTGGGTTCGAGCCCGCCGTCGGGCTCTGTGCCGACAGCTCAGAGTCTGGAGCCTGCTTCCAGAGCCTGGTCCCTCTTGTGCTCTGCCCCTCCCCCACTCACTCTGTCACTCTCTCTCTCTCTCTCTCTCTCTCTCTCAAGAATATATAAACACGAAAAAGAAAATAATAAATAAATAATAAAGTGGGGCTAACAACAGTATCTACCTCATGAAGTTATACTGAGGATTAAATGACATAATACACAGAAAGCATCAAGAACAATGCTGGCACATAATAGTTGCTTAATAAACGCTAGCTATTATTACCATTTCAGCTGGAACTTGAATGACAAACTGGGGGGCAGGGAAGACACTCCAAGCAAAGAGCAACATGCAAAAGCCCAGAGCATAAGGTTGCTTGGCCTAAAGGAGAACTGAAAGGCCAACGTTTCTTAGCATAGAAAGCTAAGGGGCTGAAAAGATACGATGCGGTATGAGAGGAGGCTGGGAAGACAGGATGAAGTCAATAATGCAAAGCCTTGTAGGCCGGGTTAAGGAGTCTGAACTTTATCCTAAGAGTCAGAGGAAACTTGAAAGGTTTTATAAAGGGGAGTGACAAGCTTAGATTTGCAATTTTCAAAGCTTTCTCTGGCTGTGGAATAGAAAACTAGTTGGAAGGAGGCCAAAATAGATGAAAGGGAAACCAGTAAGGAAGCGGATCCAGTCTTCTAGATCAAAGGCGGGTGGTGGCACAGGAGAGAGGAAACTGGATGACTGAAGAAATAGTTAGAAGGCTGAACCAGCAAGACTTATGTGTGTATGTTGCGGTGAGGGGGGCATGGAGGGAGAGGCACTAAATAATAAACATGTATTTGAGGAAGGAAGGAAGGAAGGAAGGAAGGAAGGAAGGAAGGAAGGAAGGAAGGAAGGGGGGAGGGAAAGAATTCCTGTGTTCCTGCCATATTGTTTTACTGTTCCCTCGACTCCATCTTTCCAGGCACAATACCTGCCTATTTCCTCCACAAAAGTGTCTCTGATTGATCTTGCCCCCTTCTTTCCACGAGTGTTCTAGAATTTTAGAGCTGAATATTTTTCTTTTTTTTAAGTAGGCTCCACACCCAGCGTGGAGCCCAACATGGGGCTTGAACTCACAACCCTGAGATCAAGACCTGTAGAGCTAAATATTCTTGAGATACATAACAGTTGAGAGAACTTAGACACTGCCTGAAGACTGAAATCATGTTTTAGTCAACTTTCTATCCTACCCACCTCATCTACCCAACAATTGTAGAGACCATCACTTACAGAACATTTTCTGACTTCATGAGCAGTAGTCATAAACAGTCTATGTTAATATGAAACTCTCTGACCCATTAAGTGTCATATGGAGTTTTCACAACCATTTTTTTCTTGGCTTTTCACAGAACTCTTATCAAGTGAGTACTCTTACAGAAGAAACAGAGCTAAAGTAACTTGTCCAAGGTCACATACACTAAAGGAAATGGCAGTGCTAAGATTTGAACCTAGATCCTGTTTACCAATAGGATGCTTTTTGCTACTCTCCATGTAGGGTAAATATTCATGTGTACTCAAGACAGCAAACTAACTCTGGGCAGCAGCTAAGCACCACCTCTAAGAATCCTTCCCAGTTTCAGTAATTAGTTTACTCAAAAATATTTATTGAACACCTAATACATCCCAGGCATGGCGTCTATTGTTGGGCGTAGGGTACAGCAGTGAACAATGCAGGAAGGTGCCTGCCCTCAGTCTAGTTCAGGGAGCCGGCCAAACAAGGAAACAAATGTATAAACAATGTAAGTGGTAAGTTGATGAGGGAGGGAGGTGGGGGATGGGCTAGAAGGGTAAGGGGTACTAAAGAGGGCACTTGTGATGAGCACTGGATTTTGTATATAAGGGATAAATCACTGACTTCTACTCTTGAAACCAATATTGCACGTGCATGTTAACTACAATTTAAGTTAATGTGTATATATATACATTATACATATGTATATAATGTATACATGTATGTATACATGTATAACACATATATGTATATATATGTAACACATGTACGTTTACATGTATAATACATTATATATAACACATGTACGCATATATGTATAATACATATATAATGTATCACATTATATATATATATATATATATATATATATATATATATATACACATACACACATATACACACACAAGGTGACGGAGGAAAATGTGTACCCTTTTTGTTGGCATTACTTTGGATAAAGTGGACAGAGAAAGCGTCTCGGAAAAGTGACACTTCAGACCCGACCATGGTCTTCAGGAGGCTTTTAAGGAAAGACACCTTCCCACAAACCTAGTTTGGAAAAAGCTGGCTAAAGTAAAAAGGTACTCAGTGCGCACAGGGGCCGCTCCCTCATCGCCTCGACTGACACTGGACAGTTCCCGGCCGCCGCCACTAGAGGGCGCCTCGGGTCCCAGCCCCCAGGAGGCGCCTTGGCCCCAGTCACTGCCACCGTGACACCTGGTACCGTCCCCGCCCCCCCAACCCCCCTCCACCGCCTCAAGGCCCCGAAGTCCGGAGTAAGGACAGAGGGCAAGGGAGGCGCTAGGAAGCCCTAGTGAATCGCGAGGGGTCAGCAAGGTCCTCAGAGAGAGGACGTCCTCAAGATCGCAAAACCAACCACTGCCGTTAAGTCCTCATTCCCTTCGGGACAACCCGCTTCCGGCGCTTTTAAACAAGGAAATACTGGATGCATCCAATCCTGCTCCTTCTTTCGCCACCTAGTTAGCATCGGTTCCTCGCCAGGGGAGCCTCAGACAGGCCGTCTATGGATACCAATCAGCGCTCAGGAAAGACGCATGCGTTCTGGAACGAACGTGACGTACAGTGAACTTTGACCTAAAGACGACCTCTTTCCTTCTCCCCCGCCCTCGCTGTGAAGATGGCGCTCTCCAGGTTGTGCTGGGCTCGCGCTGCTCTGTGGGGTGCGGCGGTCACCCCCGGACCTTATGTCACCCGGAAGCTGCAACTTGCTCGCCCTCGCGCTGGCCTGGCCTGGGGGGCCCCTCGGTGAGGGACGTGGGAGAAAGGAAAGCGTTTCTGATGTTCAGGCCCTTCCAGTCTCTCAACCTTGTTTGCATGCCTTTTCTTAATTCTTAGCGTTACACGTCCTAGCCCCGGGTTTTTATTCTGCTCAGAATTCGCACCCCGATCCCTACTAGTCATATGGCTTCCTGACCCGCTTCAACTTTCAGGGCTCCATATTGTCCGAATCCCCCACGTATTCCGAGCTCTTTCAGCCTCCCTTTTTCTACTCAAGCTTTACGGCTGCTTGTCTGGATCCCATCTCTCTGGCCTTAGCCTGCTGTTCAAATGGTCCCTCAGGCCTTGCGCTGCCTGCAGACTCATACCCACACCCAACATTCCTTCCCGTCTGATCTTTCATCTGCCCGATCTGTTTTTCTTTTCTGATCGCTTATCTCTTCCTGAGCCCAAGATCTTCCTTGGATTTCAGAAGTTTCAGGCCTTAGCATACATTCCCTGAGACCTGGTGTTTTACATTAGTGTGAACGGACTCCAGGACTGATGCCCAGATAGTCTCTTTGATCTTCCTTGTAGGTCTTCAAACCTCCACCTTTCTCCAAAGGCAGATGTGAAGAGCTTGATTTCTTATGTGGTGACCAAGACCAAAGTGATTAATGGGAAATACCATCGTTTCTTGGGTCGTCATTTCCCCCGCTTCTATGTCCTGTACACAATCTTCATGAAAGGTAAAACCAAAACAGAAATCCCTTGAATCAGTTCATGAGCAATGTCAAAGAGTTAGAATGAGTAAGAGTGTTTGCATGTTCTGCTATGTGATGTGAGCTGGGGGGGGGGGGGGTTCTGTTTCATAAATGGTTGAGCGTGAAACGAATTCTTTTAAGTTAGCACTCCTGGAGAATGTTTCTAGAAAAGTATTATGACAACAACTTCTGAGAGCATCCGGAGGGGGATGCCTATAGGTATTTTTGCACTTTTCTTAACCATATGCAGCTGCCTATTATGGAAATTCTTTGACATGCACCAGGCCAGATGTCTATGGCTGCACAGACCTGCCCTGTGATTTATCAGTGGACTTGGCCCATAAGCAGATGTGGTTTAATGGTTATCACAAATCTATAGGTAGCATATTGTGGAAATTGCACTACATATACTTGTTTTCTGGATGTTTTCATTAAAATCAAAGCTGAGCTAGTTACTAAGAGATGGTATAATGACACATGTCCACTCTGGTGCCAGACTGCCTGTGTTCAAATCCTAGCTTGTCACTGGCTATGTGATTGGACTAGTTACTTAACCTCTCTGTTCCTTGTTTTTTTCATCTGTAAAATACAGAAAATAATAATAGAACCTACCTATTGGCCCACATGGTTGTGAAGATTAAATACATCAGTATTTGTAAAGTACTCATGGCCTGATCATAGTATGTGCTCAATAAATGTATCTCTATTATTATACTCTGTACTTTTATCATAACACCAATTACAACAAAGTACCATATTGTCAGCTGTGAATATTATCATGATTATTACTAGCTTCATGGAAAATCTAAAGTAGAAATAGAATGGCTGCTTTCTCAGCTCCCAGTTTATAGCTATGATTAAATGAGAAAAAGGTCCGAAAAAATATTTTGGTTGGTTTGTTTTTAAGTTTTTGATTGTGTAAAGTTTTAAATGTACACAAAAGTAGAGAGAATAATGTGATGAATTTCCATATACTCAGTCTCACTTCAACAGCTACCAACTCATGGCTGCTGGTCTTACTTCATTTATACACTTGCCTTCTCCTGTATAATTTTGAAGCCAGCCTACACATTATATCATTTCATTCATAAATATGAAAGCATTTTTAAGAACTAAAGCCCTAGATAAAAGGTAAGAATACTCATCGAATGAAGAAAAAAATTGAACCATAGAAATATGTTGAATTATACTATTTCTAAAAGTGTTCTAGAAAGAAGATAAGTTAATATCTGGTTGGGGAAAACATAAGGTTAATTGAGCAAGACTTCCTGAAGTTAGGGAGCTTTTGAATTTTTTTTTTTATTTCTAAATGTTTATCTCTTTTAAGAGAGAGAGAGGGTGCACACGCGTACAGTAGGTGAAGGGCAGAGAGAGAGAGGGAGAGAGAACCCCAAGCAGGCTCCACCCTGTCAGCGCAGAGCCTGATGCGAGGCTCGAGCCCATAAGCCGTGAGATCACGGCCTGAGCTGAGATCAAGAGTCGGACGCTCAACTGACAAAGCCATCCAGCACCCCTTGAATTTTCATTTTAAGGAGGGAGCGGGCAATGAACCAGAAGAGGGAGACCATTCTATAGTAGACCACAGAAGGCCGGCTTGGCTGGGAGATAGGTAGTGTGTTGCAGGGGAGAAGAATGAGAAAAGAGATACAAGTTGGCCTCACAAGAGTTTTAAGTGTCCTAGTTTAGAGCTCTGATTTAGAGTAATTTTGGGGAGCGACAAGTACGTGCATTGGGGTTAGACATGGAGTTAGGGACCTGTGTGGTAAGATTCACACTGGGATAACATTACACTCTGTCCTCTACTTCAATGAGGCAGGATTGCAGATGTTTTGGGCTGATGCCAAAAAGGCTAGAAGAATAAAGACATATATGTGGAAGCACAATGTAAAGTTTCATCAACTTTCATACCGGGAGATGGAGCATTTGAGACAGGTATGGGCCGGGGGCAGATACCCAGAAGTTCATGGTGAGGTAATTAAAGTTAACTAAGATCTCAAGTGTTTTTTGTTTTGTTTTGTTTTGTTTCCTTTCCTATCTTGTTCACCACTGATCAACCTTTTCCCCTCTGCTGTGAGATCAAAGTATCGAACTAAGTAAGAACATCAGGTTATTTGTCAGAATTGGGTTTATTCGGAGTTGTAGCCCTCTACAACAGAGCTCCATAGAGATTCTGGCATCCTTGCCGAATGAAAGTTGTGGACACTAAAATCGAGTTCATTTCTGAATATATAAAAATCTGCAAGGATCCCAAAGGCAGCAGGAAAGTAGTATTTGGTAGTGACTTGATGGTGTTCACTTTGGTGGTGACTTTGAAACTGAGAGCGAGAACCTAGGACCCATTTGGCACATCAGGAAGAATTTGTTGAGAGATTTGGTATAATGCCAGGCCCTGTACTAGACATTATTTGGGATACAAAAATGAACAAATCAGGGCTTCTGTCCTCAAGGAACTTACCAGCTAGAGGTAGATAGAAATAACCTTGATCCTTCTCTGGCCTGTAATAGAAATTTACTGCACAGTGTTGGGGGAGGGATTGTCCATTGTATTAAGAACTTACTTGGGTTAAAACTGCGTCTGTGTTTATTTCTGCTTAGTTCCGCCGAGACGTCACCAAGTGTCTTTTCCTAGGTATTATTTCCATTCCACCCTTTGCCAACTACCTGGTCTTCTTGCTAATGTGAGTACAGACTTCTATCTTCCCAGCGTATTGAAGATATATAGATTTTTTTTTAATTCAAAATTATTTTAAGAAGAACTTTCCATTTCAGAAATAGGCAGAGATTATCACATTTCCTGCTCCAGTCTTCTAATTAGCCGCCCTTGGTAACACTTGGATTACTGGGTTAGCTGTAGGTGTAGGTAGTGTAGACTTTTCCTGCCTCTCAGCTGCCCCTGTGTGTTGTGAAATAAGATTATGACCTTTTCCATCATCCCTAGAGGCAGCAACCCACTCCCTGAGAGGCTTAGCAATTTGGGACAGTTTTTTTAGGAGAGAAACGCATTTCATATTCTGATCACATAAATCTTTACTTTGTATCCAAACACGACACTTTTGATGATTGATTGATTGATTTTTTAAGTTTATTTATCTTGAGAGAGAGGAGAGAGAGAATCTCAAGCTGGCTCTGCACTGTCAGCACAGAGCCCAGTGTAGGGCTAGAACTCACGAACCGTGAGCCATGTGACCTGAGCTGAAGTCAAGAGTTGGATGCTTAATCGATTGAACTACCCAGGCCGCCCCCCCCCCCCCAAAGATGACACTTTTAAACTTTGATCTTGTGTCTTTTAGTTATCTGTTGCTACATAACAAACAACCTCAAAGCTTAATAGCTTTTCATGGTTTCGTGGGTCAGGAAATTGGGCAGGGTTCAGGTGTGTGACTGATTTTTCTCTTCCGTGTGATGTTGACAGAAGTCTCTCAGTGATATTTAGCTGATGAATGGACTGGTCTGGATGATCTAAGGTCACTCTTATGTCTGGTGCCTTAGCAGGGATGGCCGGAAGGCTGGGACTGTCAGAGTGCCTATATGTGGCCTCTTTAATATGGTGGCCTCAGAGTAATAGGACTTCTTACATGGCAGCTCAGGGCTCCAAGGGTGAGTGTTTCGGCAAATAAGAATCCAGGTGGCCTTTTATAACCTAGCCTTGGAAGTCACAAAGACTCACTTCTGCTCTGCTTTATTGGTTAAATCAGTCACCCAGATTTAAAAGTAAGGGGGACATAGACCTTCCTTCTCAATAAGAGGGATGCCAGAGAATTTGTGGCCGTGCTTTAAAACCACCACACATGCAGAAAATGAATTAAAAAACAAATTTGACTTTCACATTTTATATACACATACGGACTGTGCAACAGCTTGAGGTTGTCACCATCACATATAATGACCAGCTCTGTCTGCATCTGTCTCCCGGTCTGTCCAGCATATGTTCTTCAGATGCTTTGGTTCAAAAGGAGTCATTTTATCCAATTACTGCATGCGAAGCTATTCCACCACTGCTTGCTTTCACAAACCTCAGTAATGTTGCTTGAAATTGTGCTTCCGTGTCTCTTAAACCTTGGTCTGAGACTCATTTACAGAACAGTGAGGTAGGAAGTAATGTCTCCATTTCTTCTTCCTAGTATTCATATCTGCCAAATGCTTTCTTAGATCGCTTTGAAGATGCCGGTTTCAGCAAGTGACATTGTGATTCCTTTTCCTTTCAGGTACCTGTTTCCTAGGCAGCTACTGATCCAACATTTCTGGACCCCAAAGCAACAAATTGATTTCTTAGATATCTATCATGCTCTCCGGAAGCAGTCCCACCCAGAAATCCTTGGCTATTTAGAAAGGGTTATCCCTCTCGTTTCTGATGCAGGACTCCGGTGGCATATGACAGAGCTGTGCACCAAGGTATTCCTCTAGCTAACCCTTCCTGCAAACTAGGACTCTTGTTAGATCCAGTTTGCACTAAAACTAGGAAAGAGGGCCAGTCAGGAGCTTCCTAACCTCTACCAATCTCTTGGCTCTCCCAAGATACAGCATGGTACCCACCCAGCAATACATGATATCCTGGCTCTGAGAGAGTGTTTCTCTAACCATCCTCTGGGCATGAACCAACTCCATGCTTTGCAAATGGTGAGCACTTCGAGGCTTTCTCTGTTCCGCAGCCTCGCCTTGCCTCAGGTTCTGTGTGTGGTAATGCCGTGCTGACTTTCTCCTCCTGTGTCGTTGCGTTACAGAAAGCCTTGAGTCGAGCCATGCTTCTCACACCTTATCTGCCTTCTTTCTTGTTGAGACACCGTTTAAAGACTCATACCACTGTAATTCACCAACTGGACAAAGCTTTGGCAAAGCTGGGGATTGGCCACCTGACCCCTCAGGAAGTGAAATCGGTAAGAATTTGATGGCAATATCAACCCTCAATCCTTGGTGGGCTTTTGAGCTCACAGGACTGGGAGCTTACAGAGACCTCCACCATGTTTTGGTTGTTAGAACAAAGGCCAAACTCTTTATTCTTTCACTTCGTTTCTGTGTCTTTTTTTCTCAGGGAACTCATGAGAGGGAATTGCCCAGAGTAGTTTTGGCTTATGGCCTTTCAAAAACCAGAGACACTGTTCTTTAGACCTACTATTTTTGGTTATATAGTCCTCTTTGCTTGTCTTCTTGTCCATTGTAGTTCAGATTGCCACAGAGAAAGGTTTCTTGTGGGGATGAGATTGGAACTTACTTAGAGGTTTTGAATTATTAGTGGGTTTACAGTTCATGGCCATACTTGCCTTGTGATTATTGAGGACTGTTTCTCTTCTGGGTGATAATAGGCTTGTTATCTTCGTGGCCTGAATTCTACCCATATCGCTGAAGAGAGGTGTCGAACTTGGCTGGGAGAATGGCTACAGATTTCCTGCAGCCTGAAAGGTAAGACCCATCCCTGTGGTTATGCCACTCAAGTTCAAATAATTTTTATATTTTATTCTGAGATTACTTTGGAGTTGATGAGTGAGTACTGTGAGACCCTTATCCTGTGTATAAACTCATTTGCCTACAAATGAGGCTAAGCAGGTAGTGAAGTAGACTGTGCAAGACAAGAGGCAGTAGCGGGGACTGTGGGAACCAAGACTACATGCATGCCAGTCTGAAGCAGTTTCTCAGCCTCAGCACTATAGATGCTTCGTCCTGGGGGGCTACCATGTGCGTTAGAGGGTATCTAGCAGTATCCCTGCCCTCTACCCACTAGATGTCAGTAGCGCCCTCCACCCCAGTTCTGATCATCAAAAACGTCTCCCAACATTGCTAGATGTCCTGTGGGGGAAGGGGGAATAGAATTATCCCGGGTGAGAAGCGCCAGTCTAAAGGCATTCAAACTCAAAACAAAAACACTTGGAGCACCTGGCTGGCTCAGTCGGTAGAGCATACAACTCTTGATCTCAGGGTTGTGAGTTCGAGCTCCACGTTGGGTGTAGAGATGACTTAAAAATAAATCTTGGGGCACCTGGGTGGCTCAGTTGGTTAGGCGTCCGACTTTGGCTCAGGTCACGATCTCACGGTTTGTGAGTTCAAGCCCCGCGTCGGGCTCTGTGCTGACAGCTCAGAGCCTGGAGCCTGTTTCAGATTCTGTGTCTCCCTCTCTCTCTGCCTCTCCCCTGCTCACACTCTGTCTCTGTCTCTCTCTCAAAAATAAATAAAACGTTTTTTTTTAAGTTGAAAATAAAAACAAATCTTTAAAAAAAAACCCCACAAAATCAAAAACAATTGGCTAAATAAAAAGTATCTGAGGGTGCGTATTAGGCCTGTGAGTCACTTGTTGGAACCTTTGGCTGGGCTTTGATGTTTTCTAAGCCTGTGAATAGCAGGGTAGGCCTACTAATCTCCTTGGAGCCAAGAAATGTTTCCAGAGCACCAGCCTCTAGCAGAAGAATCCCAAGGGTGACGATAGTTAGTGTTCACTACCATTAGCATCTGTGAATTTTCTCCCACCACCACATGAGAGGCAAGAAGTGAGGATGGGGAGAAAGGAATACCTGGTGGAAGGAAAGGAAAGCATCCGTGGCAGGGACCGGGGTGAAGCAGGGGACCTTCAAGAATAGTAGCCTCTCGATGTCACACCTCCCTGCACTTGGCTTCCTGACTCCAGGATCAAGCCCTGCCCCCTCCCCTCCCACCCCCCACCCCCCTCCACTCCCCCCCCCGCCCCAGGTGACTGTTCTCTGGCCAAACCATTAACATTGATGGTGTTTTCAGAAGCTGAGCTGTCCCTCTTGCTACACAACGTGGTCCTGCTTTCCATCAACTACACCGGCTCAAGGCGCTGAATGAACGTGGAGCGGGTGGCATCATCCTGCAGTCACACAGTATGGCAGCGTGGTACCAAACAGCACTGGCCGGCAAAGCATCTGTGTGCCCTGGCGGGGGTGTGCGGGAGGCAGAGGAGCAGGTGCCCGCGGGCTTTCCAGCGTGGTACCCTCGAGGGAGGGAGCTGGAACTGAAACAGACCCTCTTACCAGAAGTGTCATCCCAACTTCCTCACCATCAGCCAGAGCTGGCAGCAGCCTCCGTACGGGGCTTTAATTGTGACATTTTGAGTTCAGATCCTAGGAAGTGAGCTTTTGCCCCAGGTGGGGCAAGTCCTAGCAGCCTCGGACTTAACCACTGCCACATTCTTTACAGCTGGGTTTTTGTTAGTTTCCGGCTGGGGAGGGGGGCAGCCCTGTTGAAACTGGAGCATTTACATCTGTGCGTGTCCTTTGATGCTGCCCTCGATCCTTTGTGTGACCAAAAATAGGCTTTTTATTTTTATTTTTATTTTTGGTCCCCTCACTGGGTTAACCACTCCCTTTCCAAGTCCGTGAAACACTTTTTTTTTTTTTAAAGCAAACAGTTATTCATATATGGGAACATTCTGATGGCAACGATGCAAGGAAATACAAGTGCCACTTGACCCTTTCCGTGTTTATAGCCTTCACCCCACCCTTGTCTTAATTTCCGGGCTGTGGTGCAGCCTCCACAGATCTTAAACTCTGCTACCTCCGCTGAGTTGCGGCAGTCCGGCTGTAACTGCCAGTGGCCGCCTTTGGGCCCTGGATTAAGCCTCCAAGGCACTAACGACCACCCTGCTTGGGAGCCCGGGAGCGGTCTGCGTTCGAGAGTACGTTGGGTTTAGCTTTTGTCCCTGTACGCTAGTGACGTGTAATAACTTATTGTTAAATGCATGAAGCACTGTTTTAAAGCCAAGTAAAGACTGCCTGAAACCAGCTGCTGGAAGTGACTTCTGCATACTCGGATGATTTTGCTAAAACTCCTTTGACAAGACAGACGTAACCTAACTAATGGAGACGTAGTCGGTTGGGATAGAAGCTTCTGATGGGATGGAAGTTCTGAGGGAACGGATTTGACACTGATCCTCTGCTCAATTTTAACGCGATAACCAGGAACAGAGAATTTTATATATATTATAGATACATACATAATCTGTAAAGATTATATATATATGATTGTAAAGAAAACGGGATTAGCAGATGAGCCCCCAGGATACAGACTATAGACAGGGAAAAGCTTCAACAGGGGAGCATCAAGCGTGCTCCAGCTTGGGTGCATAAGGGCATACGATGCACGTCAAGTTCTTGACGCTCCAAAGAGAATGTTCTGTTTTTCCATCGTAAAACATTTCTGTTGTTAACATTAATATCTAACTGACCTAATTGGTTTTATGTACAACGCTGGAGAAGCACCCTTTGTCTAACAAGTAAGTAAGTTGTGGCCTGCCAGGATAAAGAATAACACACCATTCTTTGGAATATTTCTTTAATATTACATTTAAATATTCTCTTTAAATACGGCATTATCACAATGTAAAGGACCTAAAAGGCAAAAAAAAAAAAAAAAAAAAAAAAATTGTTTTCAGAGAACCAGACAAGCTTTGGATTCACATTGAAAATACTACCTGTGTACAGTATATGAGAAAGGAAACTGGAAAATCTTAAGAGTTGCAGTAATAAGAGATTTCTTTTATCTAGGCCTAGACTGAGTGGGACTGAAGCCGTACGGTCCTGTGATCAGAGGCCTAGGCTTAGCTTTTCTAGCAACCATGAGCGAGAACTGTGTCCAGCTCAGGTAGCACCAGAAACGAGATGGACTAGGTTGTAGAAAAGGCCCTTTGCTTAACAAGACAGTTAATGCTCAGTGTTAATATTTCAGCATTTAAAAACTTGGGATCGGCGGGGGTCAGAAGTGTTGTTCCTGGAGGGACGGACTTGGATTAAGAAACTAGTTTTTCAGAAAAATCAAATCTCTTGGGGGCTGGCAATGAGTTTAATAATGAGATTCCAATTCTTGGCTTGACCCCAAAGGCTAAAGTGTCTCTTACCAAGCAGGTGGAATCCACTTCCAAAGGTGAGGCTGGAGCCTTCCTAAGGAGGGAATGTTTAGAGCCCACGCTCCCCTCCCAATATAAGCTTTCAGGAAGAAAGTTTGCAGTTTAAGCTTCAGCCTTCTATTCAAGGGGATGGCCGATCGTGGGGGAGTGTGGCTTGGCTTGGGATAGTGTCTACATCGCGGGTGCTTAAGACTCTCTTGTGAGGCTAGAGGATGGGAAGGGACAAGGTCTTGTACTGAAGAACTCCCCTCCAAATGTAAAACCAAGCAAAACCAGGAATGAACTGGAGAGGCAGACTGGGTTAAAAGACGTATCCGTTTAAGTACAAGGCCTCACAGGCTCAGTTTAGAGATTTTCTAGGTGAAATGTTGCTGTGACATACATAAAGAGTGCGTTCACGTCCCACAAGAAAAGGCTTTGTGAGCAAGGTAAGTAGGAAGAGTTCTCTCCCCACCAAAAGCAAACAGTTTTCCACTTGTTCTTTCTTGGTCAATAAACCATACCAGAAGTGAAGTGTGACGTAAAGGATGCTAGTGGAGAGTGTTTTTTGCTCCCTACTGACTCCATTTTAAAATGGACGCAAAGAGAACTAATAAGAATTCAGCAGTGTTTAGCAGAGCGCATCCTAGAACATGAGCTGGACATAAGAAGAACGGGAACCGTGTGCCCCCATGGAGGTAAGACCCGAATTTGAGTCCCACTCTATAGATCTCAAAAATAACAGTCAGAACTTGAACTCTTTGGAACCTGGGAGCTGTGTGTAGCAATTAAGAATTCGTTTGGCTTCCAATTTTTATGCATCAAGTTGGAGGGATCCGATAAACATTTGCAGTTGTCAGGGCGGGGGGACTGGAATAGCAAAACTCTCTTAACCCTGTATATCCAAGGACCACAAGGGTAGTACAGAAAGAAAAGGACAAAAACTAGTTGGTGACTTTAGACTGCCACGTCCTGCATTCCTTTAAAGCTCAAACCTCCCAGAGCGGGGCGGGGGGAACCTGGGTGAAAAAGCAAGCATGGCACAGATCAAGTCCACTTCTTTGCAGACAGCAGCCTTTTCCGGCTGCCTCTTTCGGACACAGGCAATGCTCCATAGATGCCTCCTGTGGGACGTGTGAGCCCCGGCCTGAAGCTGCCTGACGGAGCCGGCATTACACAGGCACAAGCCTCAGGCTCTTTAGGCCACATCCCCAGCCAATCTAGCTTTTTCTTCAAGGGAAAAAGAAAGGGGGTGGGGGAGACAAATAGGCAAGTTTAACTCTAGTACCTAAGAACATGTGAAAGAAAGAATTCAAGTTACAGACCAGGAATCCCCAGTGTGGGGAACAGGTCGGAGGACACCAAACGTGTCAAATATTAACTTATTTACCAAACAGGGGGCCAGGGAAGGCAGGTTAAGTTTTTCTAAATTCTGGAGGTTTTCTACAGAAGCAGAGACCCTTCTACCCGTTCCTCTCTAGATCTGGCCAGATGGTACTCCAACTGCGTTATGCACCAAAGTGGGGTATCAGGGTGACCGATGAGAAAACTTGAGCTTCTTCCCCACCTGGAGCTCAGGAAAGGAGAAGGGAGCTTTGCCACGCTGTTCAAATTATTGCGTTCTGGTCCCTACATAAAGAACAGCTGCTCGAATTACCCAGCTTCTCCTGTGAGATCCTCGTTCTTTGTTCCAACGGCCCAGAAAGCTCAGTATTCAGCACTGTGCGGCCTCCTCTGCCCCAAGACTCTCCCCACATCCAGCTGGGACCGGTCTCCTTGGTTCTGTTTACCCTTTAAAAAATACTCGTACAAACGATTCTTTCCCACCCATCCCCCCAAGACCCCGATAAAATAACATGGGCGTAGCAGCTGCTTCTACAGTTTTGTTTTGAAACGGTGTTAGATAAAATAAGGGAATAAATAGAGAATGGGTCAGAGGCAGAATCTCCATCCCCGGCTCACACTGCCAGAGGGAGTTCTAGGGAAGAATCTTCAGGGGGCCTGTCCTCACTCTGCTGTGAGGTTTTCTCCACCGCACGGCCCTCTTCATGGTCCGTGCGGAAGGGGAGGCTCGAGGGGCACCAAGAGGGGCGGAAGTCTTCGCTCTCAGGCTCATCAGGGTTACAGCCTTCGGGCACTAGCGCCTCTAGGGTGGACGCTTTCCCCACTTCTGACTTACACAGGGCAGCTGGGTCTGTGGGGCTACAAGCCACCAGTGAGGTAACCGGGAGAGAGAAGACGTTCAGATCCTTCTCCTTGGGGAAAGAAGGCGGGACTTCTTCCGCGCTAGGCTCTCCTTTCACCCCCAGGACTGGCCTCTGCTCCACCTGATAGTAGACCAGGGGCCCACCGTTCAAGTAGGACGGGCTGTTCACTGCCGAGGCGGCCGGGTGGTCTGAGTTCTCGGCGAAACACAGGACGGAGGAGCCCGGGGGCAGCTGAGCCTGGATGAGGATGGGGGCTGTGAGGCCCGGGCACAGCTCTTCGGGCACGGCCAGCGGCTCCTCCAGGATGCACACGCCCAGGCTCTCGATGCTGGAGTCCAGGCTGGCGCTAGAGCCGCTGGAGTCTTCCTCTGCCTTGAGCCGCTCCAGTTCCTCTGCACTCTGCAGGTGCATGACCGCCGTCTCGTTCTCAGCAATGAACTCCTGGAAGTCCTGTGTCTCGGAGCCCTGGGCTCCCGTCAGGCTGCAACCGGCGGTGGGTGAGGGCTCCTCGTCCGGGGCTGGCGGGCGGCTCACCTGCCGCTTGCTCTCCAGCTCCAGCTTCATGATGGTGTGGAGGTAATGAGTCCGGACCCGGATCGGATTAAATTCAATGCGCCCCGCCATGTTCCCGCAGCCATCCCGGGAACAACCGCACGGAAAGGACATGCGATCCACCTGAGGAGGGGACAAGGAGGTTGAGGGAAGATGAGGCCAGCAGATTTAATAACGGAGATAGGAGACGTCAGCTGGCAAACACGGGCAGCTGGGATTTGAGGTCTTCTTACAAGAGGAACAACTAATTCAAAGCGAAACGTGCAACGTGGTGACCTAAGAGCATGAGGTGGTAGTTTTCAGACCACTCGCGTTCTGATTCCAGCACAGCCATTAGTTAGCAGTTGTGACCTCGGGAAGGTCCTGTATCTCTCCAAGGCTTTGTTTCCTCTTCCAAATAAAGTGTAGCCAAAAATCACGTCAAAGGGCCTTTCCAGTTAAAAAGTCCTGAGACCACCTCTCTGAATGCTGACAGTTCTCAGAGTGGAAGAAATTTTTGTGCCTCAGACTTTCCCAGAACTTACCTGGTGTGTCGAGAAGACAAAGGCTGGGGCCCAAGCCTAGTGCCTTCTGCAACGACAGGCATGGGAAAGGAAGTAGATCTAGCCGGTCCAAAGCAATCGATACATTCCAGGGAAACTAGTGAAAGTGTCTTAGTTTGCTAAGGTGCTATCGTGACAGTTCCAACAAAATAATGACCAGCTTTTCACTGCCTGCTTCATTTTTCCCTGATGGTTGGCCAGTTTAGTTCTGAAACAGTTATAGACCAGAAATATGTGGAAAGGGGATCTACTCTACCTCCTTATTGGATCCCAAAAAGGAAAAAAGCACCCCCCCCCCAAAATAAAATAACATCAGCAAATATGTACAAACACACAATGTCTTTCTATGATATCAACTTCTAGAACTCTCCATTCCAGTCTTAAGAACAGTCCAATTCTTAGGACTATTCTCAGGACTGTAAAACAGAATGATATATTATAGGACTTCACTCTGAAAAGCAGTATTTGGCCAGATCAGCTAGAGCTATTACCTGCCTAAAATTAAACAAAAGGTTGGTTAGGATCCATTCAACCAGAAGGACCCAGCACCCACATCCTACAAGTTCCAGGTAGATTTCATCCTCTGGGATGGTACTACTCTTTTCAGTTGGGCTAGGCCTTCTAACCTGTCCCTTGTCAGAAGGCCAGGTGGGGAATGAGGTCTTCTATCTTTTAAGATCCTGGACCTAAGGGGTGCCTGGGTGGCTCAGTTGGTTAAGCGTCTGACTTCATGATCTCATAGTTCTGGAGTTCAAACCCCATGTGGGACTCTTGGCTGTCAGCACAGAGCCTGCTTTGGATCCTGTCCCCCTCTCTCTCTGCCCCTATCTCACTTGTTCTCTCTCTCAAAATAAATAATTTTTTTTTTAATTTTAGAAACTAAAAAAAAAAAAAAAAAAAAAAAAAAGATCCTGAACTTAAGATCCTGGACTTAACCTCTGCCAGGCCAAGTTTGATCCTAAATTACAGGATCCGAGAATTACTTTGAGTTTTACAAAATTGGAGTAGAGGTCCTGTGAGTGAAGATAAAATCTAAAGGCCTAACTCAGCTCTCTGCTTCCTTTTATCTCACGAAATCAATATTTAAGGAATAGCTACTAATGGTAAACTTACTAACCCCTGTTCCCTGTTCCCCCATTTGCGGACAGCTGCCTCTTCATCACCTCTGAGGTGAGAAACACAGAAAAGGTAACTGCTGTCTCCATAGCCTAGGAATCCTGCCGTGCTTGGTTTTCTCCTTGGTGGAGGAGGGTTATGGAGCTATGGAGTGTCCACACTCACAGGGAATCCACCCACGGGTGACAGGCGGCCTCCCGTGTTCATGGGTACCCGCATCACGTCCCCCAGACTCTAGAGTAGATATGCTCTCTCAGGCCGACTTGGACTCACCTGGCATTTAATCCCAGCCTGACTACAGGCACAGGCTTCTGGGTCACAGTACAGGCGACAGTCGCAACCACACTCTTCCCGTGACAGGCGGATGGCTCTAAGCTCCTGTTTCTCTTCGGCATCGATGCGGTGGACCCCCGAAGCCCTCAGCAAGGCTCGGCGCCGCTTGGTGGGCAGGGGCTGCAGGAAGAAGTAATCATCCACCTCCACGTTTTCCACGTCAATATCTTCATCTGAAACATCATCCAGGGTCAGGCCGTCGGCCTCCACCGACTCCACCGTCCCATTCTTGGTCAGCTGCCAGGAGACAGGGAGGACAGGTTAGCCTCGAGTATTTGCAGGCACCTCCTCACAGTGGGTGTCTAGAGCAGCACAGTCCAACTGAACCTGGTGCGACGATGGAAATGGCCATGCTGCTCATAGCACGTGTGGCTACTGAGCACTGGAAATGCGGCTATAGTGCAAATGAGAAGCTGAACGTTTTCATTTCATTTCACTTTAATCGAGTGTAGTATAAAGAGCCACATGGGGCGCCTGGGTGGCACGGTCAGTTAAGCGGCTGACTCTTGGTCTCGGCTCAGGTCATGATCTCACAGTGCACGAGTTCAAGCCCCGCGCTGAGCTCTGCGTCGATGGTGGGGAGCTTGCTTGGGATTTTCGCTCTCCTTCTCTCTGCCCCTCCCCCACTTGTGCTTCTTATCTCTCTCCCAAACATAAACTTAAAAAAAAAAGATAGCCATGTGTGGCTAGCGGCTACCATATTGGATAGTTTAAGAGAATAAACGTAGAGCAGGAAGGCAGGAAGCCTTATGTAGCTCTGTAGTTCTAACACCTTCCTGTCGACACCGGGTATCACCTTGGTAGATCAAAGTTTCTCAAAACCTGTGTCTCATCCTCCCTCCTAGAAGATAATATTCTTCCACGAATATATCCTCCATTCCCAGACTTGTGTCCCTTAACTTCAGCTAACTTGCCTTCTAACACAGGGAGGAGAAGGTCTATCAATGGCTAGATATTCCTTGGATGGATAGAGAACGTTGCAAAACACCCTTCAATATGTACCCCCAAAGGACCCAAAACCACATTCTGGGAAGAAGACTACACTCAAGTGTAGTACAAGGCCACCGGGTCTTTGTCAACGAGCCTAAATCTTCACAGTGTCAACAACGATCTACATATACAGAAGAGCTTCATTTCATTGGGAGGAGGAAAAAAAAGGAGCAAGTTGTTAATGGCTACCAAAGAAAGCTCTCACTTCCGGCCCACAGTCTAGAACAATTCTTTCTCCTGATACTTTTTTATTTGATTTCAAAGAAAAGCAGTATGTGAGGCAGGGTGGCTTATATAGCACTAAGGTACCATCTACAGGCAGAAATCTGGGTTCTCTGGGCTAAGAAGGATAGCCAGCCAGAAAAGGGAGTCTTAGTGGAAGGACAGTGTGAAGACAAGCTGGCTGAATAAGTTTTGAAAACTCACTAGAGAATTCGAGTGAAGAAAATGAGACCTCATCATCTCCAGAGCTCTGGAAGCTACTAGCAGGATGAGAGCCAAGCTACTGGAGGGGTTGGCTTACTTCATCAGACAGCCACAGATTGGTGCTGGTAAAGGAACAGCTCCTGGGGGACGTGATGCAATAGGCCTGGCTAATAAGCTCCACACCTGTTGTGTTTGTTTGTGGGAAGGTGGGACAGAGGAGACAAATACAGTGGTGCTTCTGGGGGGTTCCTGGTCTGTTTTTTCTGTACCAGGCAGACCAGCGATGAGGGGCCTTTCTGCAGACCTTGGGATCGCCCCTGCCTATTTCACTGGGGATGGCTTCCTCCTCATGGCCTCCTCCTCACCCTCCCTCTCGCTGTCCTCTCAAGGGAAAGAAGCTAGAGATGCAATAGAAAGAAACCCACACAAATGTAAGGATGTAACACGATAGAGGTGGCATTTCAAATCAAGTGAGAAGAGTCCTCTGGCATTAAATGGTATTGGGACAACTGGATATTCCTTTGGGGAAAAAAAAAAAAAAGTTAGATTCCCAATTCATACTACCCATAATAAGGCACTGCAAAGGAATGAAAGGCCAAAATTAAAAAGAAAAATAACTGGGGCACCTGCGTGGCTCAGTTGGTTGAGCATCTGACTTTGGCTCAAGTCATGATCTGATGGTTTCATGGGTTCCAGCCCCATGTCGGGCTCTGTGCACCGACTTCATGGAGGCTGCTTGGGCCTCTCTCTCTGCCCCTTCCCCACGTGTGTGTGTGTGTGTGTGTGTGCGCGCGCGCACGCGTGTGCGTGCACTCTCAAAATAAATTTAAAATTTTTTAATGGAAATATTAGAAAAATTATATATAATCAAAGCTACAGAGCACCAGCAGTTTTTTTGTTTTTGTTGGCAGCCTAAAAGGAAAAAATATCAGATGGCACATGGGCCATGCAAAAGATGGATCTTTGAGATCAACAGTCTCCCCTGTAGAGCGCTAAATAAAGATAGGAAAACTTTCTAAGAGCAAACTGGACCTGGGGAGGGCAAAGGCAGGGTTTTCTCTTGACACAGAAAGATGTACCAGCTGCCACCAGTGCTGCTGTTCGCAGAGTCTGCTAATAAGGAGGAATCCTCTGCCAGCCCGGAGTTTGCTGAGCTCTGTCCCTAGACATCCTGCAAGGGGGGGGGGGGGGGGGGGGGGGGCACAGAACAGGATGGAATCCTGCTGTGACAGGCTATGCCTCTACCGGATTTAGGAGACGGGTTTCTTCTACGGAAAGGGAAGAAAGCCTTCGTCGCAAATGACGAGAACAGTGTTTATTTCCCCAGCTGTTGCTATAGCAGCAGGAAGGTGATAGGGTCAGTGACAGAATTCCTCAGACACAAGAAAGGGACGCCTCAATGTCATTCCAGTTAGAAAAACAGGTGTAAGGCTTTGGGAGTAGACTGAGGGAAGGAGACACGGCTCTCACTGGGGGAAAGGGGTATCATTAGTCCACATCCCCTGCCGTCAGTTCTCTGACCACACCACAATCTGGTGTGGCTCATCGGGGGGTCACCCGCAGCCCTGGAAATAACGCAGCCACCTGTCTCAATATGGGTCAGCAGGCTTTGGGCCCACAAGAAACCTGGCCGGGCCAGAAGCAGTGTTCTCCAAGTTTGGAACTAGGAACTCGGGGGGACCTTTTTGCGGCCTGGTGGAAAACACGGCTGTGGAGTGCCAGGCAGTGCTGAAAGCAAACGGGTAGCTGTGAAGAGCCATCCTGCGAGAGACGGGTCTTCTTCCAGCGCTGCTCTCCTACACTGCGAGAGCTGGCGCGGCCTCAGCGGCAGGCCCGGGACCATCCACAGTGAAAGAACTATTTGGCTACACTGTCATTTACACATAAAAGACTATCACCTCGAGGTGACGGGGGTTATAGAAACAGCAGGGTCCTATCAGAGAACGTAAAGGATCTAAAACCCGTTCTGGGCATTGGGACAACAGATGATCATTTGACAAGAAACTGAAACACTGTGCTTCCTCAGATTCCAAGGGTGGCAGACTCGAATGTTTGTAGATATTCACATTTTAAACTTTTTAAAAATCTGCTGAGGGTAGGGAATTCTAGGGAAGCCATTTTGCTACCCTGTGTAGACTCCCCGCCAGAGACCAGAACAATGGTGTCTCAGACTGAGATCGGATTCCGAATCTGGGATGTCTCGTTAAAAAGATCTGGAATTTCTACGTGCCGAGGGCAACAAATTTAAAACAAATAAATAAAGAATCCAGAGACCCAGATGGTTTTCCATTTTATCTCGGAACGCGGTTAAATACCAGATCCCAGACCCCTTAGGCACCTTCATCTTCTTGGCATGGAGCTTTTCCTCCTTTAGGTGTTCACGAAGAATCTCCCGATGGTTCACCTCCTGCTCCTGAGCAAACTCACAGAGCGTGTAGCTGCGCACGGAGTTATGGCGCTGGGCCATGCCCAGAGAGCTCCCACCCTGGCTGGGCACACTCGTGAAGCCTTGGCGTCGGGCAAAGTAGTAAACGGTCACCTGGTCAAAGCGCACATTCTTCCTCCGCAGCTGCTTCTGCCGCTTGAGGATGGATGTGGCTGAGAAGGGAGCACAGAGCAGTGTTACTAACCCAGGAACGGCCTGCCTGGCGGTCTCGTTCTTTCTCATTCAACTAGGCTCTCCACTGTTGTCCAAAGTGCTCTCTGAACCTTGGGAAACTTCTGATCGTCACGTCATAAATGCACAGTTGGGAGGGGCCTTGAACATCAGCTGGTCCGAACCACTGCCTCCAGACTGACTTTACCCACACAGATGACCACAACATCTAATTTTGGACATCAGCTGGGAAGAGGACATCTAGGCCATCTTTTCAGGATGTAACAATCTATATAGCTTCAGTCAGTATGGCAGCAAGTAACCACCTGTGGCGATTTAAATTTCAGTTACTCAAAATAAAATTTAAAATTCAGCTCTTCAATTACACTAATCACATTTCAAGTGCTCACAGCTACGTACGGCTGATGGCTATCATACTGGACAGTGCAGATGTAAAACTTTTTTTTTTTTTTTTTTTTAAGAAAGAGAGAGTGTAAGTGGGGGAGAGGGGCAGAGGGAGAGAGAGAATCCCAAGCAGGCTCCACACTCAACATGGAGCCCAACATGGGGCTGGATCCCACAATGCCAGGATCATGACCTGAGCCAAAATCAAGAGTCAGACACTCAACTGACTGAGACACCTAAGTACCCCTAGACCGTTTCTATCATAAGAGAAAATTCTATTGGACAGTGTGTATAATCTATAGCAGAGGATGCTGTATTTCTTTAAAGGGCCAGATAGTAAATACTTTAGGCTTTGCAACTCTGCTGCAACTACTCAACTCTGCCACTGTAGCATGAAATCAATTACGACGTGTGTGGCTGTATTCCAATAAAACTTTATTTACAAAAACAGGCAGTGGGCCAGATTTGGTCCATAGGCAACCTCCGATCTACAGAATCAGAAGTTCTGGGGCACCTGAGTGGCCCAGTCAGTTAAGTGTTGGACTCTTGATTTCTGCTCAGGTCATGACCAGATGGTTGTGAGATCGAGCCCAGCGTGGGACTCTGCACTAGGCATGGAGCCTGCTTAGGATTCTCTCTCTCCCTCTTCCTCTGTCCCTCTCCCGCTCTCATGTGGAAGTTCTTTCCAAGAAATTAATTGAGCTATAAGAATTAAGAAATGTGGGGATGCTTGGGTGGCTCAGTTAGTTAAGCGGCCGATTTCGGCTCAGGTCATGATCTCACGGTCCGTGGGTTCAAGTCCCACATTGGGCTCTGTGGTGACAGCTCAGAGCCTGTATCCTGTTTCGGATTCTGTGTCTCCCTCTCTCCCTGCCCCTCCCCCACTCACACTCTGTCTCTCTCTCTCTCTCTCTCTCTCTCAAAAACAAACATTTTAAACAATTAAAAAAAAAAAAAGAAGAAATCTGGAGTTTCCCCAGTTGTCCAGGCAGTAAGCATTTATGTCCTACTAGTGCTACAATTGTGTGGAACTCGGGTGGGCAAGGGTAGTATCCTGGACTTCTTCAATTTAACTCAGCCCATAGGTTCCTGGGAACCTGTAAAACATGGCATAAGGAAAATCAGCTAGAGGAAGTCAGACCTAAGTCCGTGATATTAGAGCAGTGAAGTCCTCCAAAGAGCGAGGTTGGGCTAAGAGTAGGAAGATTATGGTTAAGGGAAAATCCCCAAGCTGGACAGAAGAAGCAGTCGCAAGGACTGCAATGGGCTCTGATGCTTGGGGGGCTGTGGGTGCAGGTGGGGGGTAGAGGGGCTCACTCACGCGTGAAGCTGGCAGTTGTAGGAGGATTGAGACTGTCACAGCTGTCAGCACTGTCACTGCTGGAGATCTCATCATCGGAGTTGGAAACTGATGAGCCCACATCCACATCATCAAACTTCCTCTTGAGACCCGAGCCCGTGAATGCATCCATTGGTTTCAAAGGGGTTTCCTTGGGGAGCCCACGGCGTTGGCCCCAAAGCCCCTGCTCACCACCAGTTAGCCGGGCGCATTAGGATTCTGCCCAGGGGAAAAGAGGAATCAGCACTCCTGTCCTGAGACAGACCTCCCTCCCAAGTCTATACACGTGGCTCTCCAAATGAAGAAAGTCCCTGAGCTAGCACTGATGTCTGGTCTCTTGCGACTAGGTCATTTCTCTACCTATTCTGGCCAACATTCTCCTACTTATGTTTCCCTTCAGTCCCAGTCACTCTCAGAATAATGAGATGAGTAACAGCAGCACCCTTCCCAGCAGAGTGAAGGCCTTTGGTTCCACGCCAGCTGGGCTCTGGGTTTCACTAGCCCAGGGATAACGGTAGCTGCTCTTGTGCTCACACGGGAGAGCTCTCCCAAGGGGCCAGGAGGAGGGACTGGGGATCAAAGGCAGAATTAGGCTGTGCCTAAACCTAAACGAGAGCCAACTATTTCTCCTAGGGAAAATTTGGCCTGGCGTTTCCCAAAGTGTGTATATTAAATAAACTAGTTCCATGGATATGAATAGCCTTACGTGGAAATAGGACTGCCGTGTCCAAACAGTTTAGAAAAGCGCTGTGAGAGGATAGCTTGAAGGCCTTGACTATGCCAACGAGCACGGTGAAGCGTGAGAGCCCACAGCTAGTGCAGTGTTCCACACACCCGATTATGGAATAATCTCGGGGGGCACATGAGCCTTGGATCGCACATTGGGAAACACTGCTCTCGGCCCCAAATTTCACAGTGTATCAGAAGCCAGGGAAACACTTTACCTAGATCTTCACAAGGGTGAAGATTCTCACCGGCCTCCTACAAAGATCAAATGTGGTTGTAAAGAATGGACTGAAGATTAGAATCTGCACTGCCTTCGAAACCCAGAAGCTTTTCCGATCTCATAGAGCTCCATAAAATAGGGCTCGGCCGGTCTGTCATCATCCCCTGTGCGAGGAAAACTTAGCTTTACAATCTTAGCCCCCTGTAAAGAAACCAGCGAGGGGAAAACAAATAGCAAGAGAAGTGACAATTGACTCTGGTAAAGTCAATACGGCAGGCAGTGTTTTCAACGTGCCACACGAGGGATAGTCCACTTCCCAGGTACAGATCTCTCTCCTTCTCCATCTTTGGACCTAAGTTCCCAAGAATATGAATCTGCTCGAAACAGAAATGCTGTCAGAGCCAGAGCCACATGTGACGATACGAAGCCTCCCTGCTTTGCCTCAGTAATGCCAGAATCTCCCCAGACTATGATCTCACTAGTTGCTAATTATGCAGCAGGAATAACAACACTGCCCAGAAAGACAGGGCTGCATTACTGCAGAGCAGCTACCCAGAATATACTGTGGTGTCAAAAGCTGTCTGCTACAGAGCTGTTTTTCTGGACTGAGTCTCTCGGAAGCAATTTGCCTGCTCCTGGATCAGCTCTACTTAGTCAACCAGACCTAATGAGTACTTTAGCGAAGAGATTTCCTGATCTCTCTATGCAGATCTCATCAAAATTCTGTATTCAAGTCACAAGATGTACCTAGGAAACCTCAGCCATCATAGGTCTAGACAAGCACATTCCTGAAATACACTTGGCCAGGAGGAAAAAAAAATAACCAAGTGCTTGATAAGAATTGTAATGAAATTCAAAAAGGAGCCCAAAGTATCGATTCTGTTCTTCGGGCTACTGATCTTACCATCAGAGGTCACGTTCCTCGCACATATTAAGAATGGAGAGCGCCAAGGACTCTTTAATGGGCTAAGATTTCAGCTAGGTTTAAAGATACCTATTAACTAACAAATTTCTTCCTTGCATTCGACATTGGGAGGTAATCTTTCCGACTGAGAATTTATGTGGGTGATGTTTAAAAAAAAGAGAGAGAGAAAGAATACCGTTGACCACTGAACCGAGTTTTTTCTTCCCCACTTAAAAATCTTATCAACCACATAAAAACTCAGACTGAGCTGAAAGTCTGCTCTTTTGAGAAAGGGCCTCAGTCCAGCTTCAGTTTTAACTGGTATCTTTAGTGTTGCTACTGGGAAGGTGGCCTTTTCCTCAGCCTGGAAGCATGAGGGGATCTCTGACCGGAAGCAAACTGTGCGCTCCTGGTCTTTCCTCCAGTGTCCCTTTGCTTCCAGTATTGTGGGCTCCCTTTGAATATTTCTCTTTATGCCCTGCATGAGTTTGGGTTTGGTCCAAAATCATCTTTATTATTAAAATTCTCGCTGTCTTAACCCAGCTGCCCTCAGGGGTAACACTTCCTCTGGTGCAGCGAGGACTGCTGGCTACTTGTTCCATTCTCCTTCGCCCCTTTTTCTAGGTCTTCCCCACTTCCACTTCTAGAAGAGTGGCTTCTGGGCAATCGTAAGAGGCAGGTAAGAAAGAGGGGGGGAAAGAAAAGAAAGAAAGGATGTGAAACCTAGGAGAAAGATATTTTCCTTAAAACGCCGGAGACTAATCTGAACCTACGGCTCTATGTGTAAATAATGTGCATACTGATTTAGCTCTCCTAACGCTACCCAGGATCTGTCTGCGTCACTTTTTCACTCCATTTTATACATATATTTATATATACAAATACATGTATGTATTTGTATACACACACACACATATATACATATACATATACATATACATACACACAAAATCCATCAACTCTGTCCTGACAACCAATAGAAATTTAAATTTCAACCCAGCCTTCCTTACCCAACTCTGGTGTGAACTCGACTTGTCAGGCAAAGATACTCACTGGGCATCAAGAACAAACCTCCCATCCACTTCCCACAGTGGCCTGAAGAGACCTTTCTTTGCAACAGAAGCAACTAGAATAGGTTCCACACTTTCCAGTTCATCAAATCAACCTCTTTTCAAACCACAATTAGAAATCAGTCATGCCCACCTCTCTCAACCATTCATTGGCAAAGGATCAATGCCTGTGTATAAGAGAAACACTTGTAAGTTACACTCCAAGCACTTAAACCCAGACAGAAATAATGAAGGTGAGACTGGAAATGCAGGTCATAACTGACAGTTAACTGTCAAAATGACCAACTCAAACAACAAATGCTTTTGGAGAAAACAATGCAAACCTCTATAAAAGCTTTTTAATGACAGTGAAATGAAAGGTCAGCTGATACTTTCTGGCTACATACTTCTGCCTTATGGTCTTTTCTCAAGTGTGTCTGAGTATTTCTCAAAGGTATATGAAATAACTCATATCCAGAGTATGTAGAAGATATTAGGCTAGCACCAAATAAAGATCTACAGCATATGTGCATTTTAGTACTAGATCTAAGCCTTTTCACATCTGTAGGATTCCTATCACTCCCCCCAAAACCAAAACAGCTTATGTGAGACTAGCAAAAGAGGGACTGTCCAGAAATAATTTTGTGGGTTCAGAGTGTATTCGCCAAGTTTAGGTAACAAAGGCCTCTCTCTTAAATGAGTATAAAATGACGAGACAAGGCATATCTCATGGGAGAAAGCCTCTCCACTCCACTGGAACCCAACCTTCTACTAAAGGTCAAGAGACAAAAATCTCTGGTAAGATCGTCAGGGTTATCTTCCATAGCTGGGTTAGAGGAAGGAAGGCTTGCTGCTAATTGTTAGGATAAACCTGAATAAGACGACCGACCCTGTTTCTCCTTTTACAAGATATTGCAGCTGATTCTCAAATACTATCAATTCCTTGGATCCATGTGTCCTTGTGATTACCAGGATTATGAACATATAAAGTGCTTAAGTGCAAACATACTGTTTAAACTAGGTATTTTAAGGAAGCGTCCCTCCAACCCTCCCTCCCTCCCCCCCCATTCACTGACACAAGGTTAGAATTTGGCTTCCCATGTCTAAACTACCATCGTATGGAGGACACAAGATCTTTGTGGGAGATGAGGAAGGTGATGCTGCAGGAACCACTAACCCTCAAGGATATCCAGTCATTGATAACTCTGGCACACACCAACATCCTCCTGGCTTTGGAAATTAGCAAGATGTAAAGTCAGTGAAGAAAATGAAAATGTGAATCAACTATGGGTTTCCCTTAAACTGAAAACTGCAGGACAAGAGGACACTGTGTCTCTCGGGGATAACTTCCAACATTTCATATTGAAGAACGGTTTGCGTGTCACGCTGCCACTCTAACCCCTTCAAAAAAAAAAAAATAAATAAGACCATGGCACTAAAAGGGATGGATGGCAGTCAGCTGCGTGTTTGGGCCTGTGAAAAAACGATCGAGCTAGCAACCAGGGCAAGTGATGCTTTCGTTTTCCCCCACAACGCCAGAAAAATGGGAGACATCAGGAACCTGAGCTGAAAGGGCATGTCAAGGCATCAGTTCCCTTTAATGGACACCCCTGCTGAACCCTTCAGCTCCCAACCCATTTCTCTGATTCCTGCTAACCTTCCCGCTCATTCCAATCGTCTGCAGCCCCTGCCCAGCCTTCCTCATCCCTTCCTGCCTGCTACTCACAAATTCCCAACCACTCCTCCCACATTTTCCTCTATTCGCCCTCCCCTTCCTTCACTTCCCTCCATCCTGCATCATCTCCACTCCATTCCGAACTCAACCCTCATCCGCAATCCTGCCAGCTTCCAAGCCGCCCATCGGTCTCCCCCGAGCTGCCCCCGCAGTTCCGGCCCGCGTCCTCCGTGCCCCTAGCTCCCACGCCTCTCCGACTCTTTCCCTTCCCAGCGGCGCCCTGGCTCCCCGCCCCCCGACCGCTCCCGTCCGAGCCTCCCTCATTTCTGACCCCTCCATCCGCGCAGCTCTGGGTTGACCACTCCTCCACAGCCGCCCGAGGGCCGATCCCGAGAAAGGACGAGGCGGCACCCTCCGCCCCGCACCCCCAGGCCCATTACCGGCCCCGCCGCAGCTGCCTCCTCCCGTGATGGTCTCTGCCGCCCCCGCTGCCGCCGCCGCCGCCCTAGCCCGGGTGGGAAGGAGAGAGGAGATAGCGAGTCCCGGGCCCGCGGCGACGGTCGGGGAGTTCCCAGGGCGGCAGGGCTGGGAGGGAGGGCGGGTGGGCAGGTCGGCCGGCAGGCGGCGGAGGGCGGGCGGCTCCAGCAAACTCAGGCGCCCCCGGTAGCAGACGCCCAGAACCGCCCCGGCTCCGGCTAACAATAGGCTCCGGCCGCAGCGCTCTGGCTCTTATAGGCGCCGGCACGTCCTGACCGAGCCCCGAGGCATGCTGGGAAATGGAGTCTACGTGTCGGCCCCACGCCCGCGGCATGCCGGGAGTTGAAGGCGGCGACAGGCACAGAGCCGAAAGTCGCCGGCAAACAGGCTTTGGAGGAGGTGTCTCTGCTGCAGTGGACCCTGGGAGAGCGAGTTGGGCGCCGCTGCAGCCTTTTAAACAGGAAGAGGGACAACCTCAGCTACAGATCTTCAATGACTAAACGAATCTCCATCTAAAGCTCCGCTTTTTCTTTCTCCAGGACCACTCTCCTATGCCTAAAGAACATAATCCCCCTTATGCGCACTCATGGGAACTTAGTCTTAAGCAGCATGACATGCTGCAGCCTACCCAAGGTATGGAGAAGAAAATGCAATGTATTGAGCACTGCAATACGTATTGACTGGTTGATTTAAGTGTTTTATGTCAAAAGTATTCCTACATGGTCTCTGATCTTCACAACTTTGCAATTCATTTTTAAGATGGGGAAAACGAAAACCCATAAGTCAAGTTATATGTCATTTGCCACGGACACTCTGGTTTCCGATCTCACTCAGAATAGACGTTATGTATGTCTCTTTGACTTCTAAGGCCGTACAAGATATAGATAACATCCTCTCTTCCTACCAGCCTCCCCTCCATCCTGTCATCTTGTTTCCTTCTACGTTTCCCCTCCTGTCCTTGCAGTTCCTTCAACAATCATGCTCTCAGCTCAGGGCCCTTTCCTTAAAACATGTTCGCTAGCAAGCCACATACATATTCCTCCACTTAATATTTGCGCAAATGTCCCCATATCAGACTTTGCCTAACCATTAAGAAAAAAATGATGCTTAGTCTCTATCCCCTTGACTTATATTTCTTCTTAGCATTCACCTCCTGATGTATATGTTTCAGTCCTTCTCTCACTTGACTAAATTCCATGAGAGCAAGGAATTGCTTTGTTTACTGTATCCTGAGCACTCAGTACAAAGCCTGGTAGTTGACATTTAGGAACTCACTAGATATTTACTGCATATTTATTGGATATTTACGGCAGGATTTAAACTCAGGTGAGACTGGTTCCATAGCCTAGTGCAGTCTTCACTGCAACCAAGAACTATGGAGCCAGATGGTTACCAAGCCATCTCAGTCTTAGAACTGAGAAGTTGGCTGGTTTGGACAAAATGCCAAAAATTCCAGTCCTCTCGCCTTGGTGACATCAGAGGCTCCATGAGGCTAGGAAACAACAGTGCAAGATGAAAGGGCAGATCACAAAAAAGCAGTCTTTAGTGTACCATGCACTGATCGGCTCCCTATCTGCTGAAATTTAGGTATGATATAACATGTGATCTAGAACCAGGCTGCCTAGATACAAGCCCAACTCCTCCACTCAGTAGTGGTATGACCCTTGGCAAGGTACGGTAACTTCTCTTGCCTTAGCTTCTGTATCTGCAAAATGGGGCGAACAGTATGTATCTTAGAGGGTTTTGTGGAGATTAAATAGTTAATATAGTATGAATGTTTACAATGCAGTCAGTGCTACGTACATGTTCATGATTCTGTCTTTCCTGGACACACAGGTAACAGGAGAAAGCCCCAGACCACTCTGTAGAGTCAGTGAATGCAAAGTTACAAAATAACAGCCATAAGGCCATGTTGGATAGGCTAAAAAAGTGTCTCATATGCCTAACCATCCACAGTTTGAATCATGGAAATTCATCAGGGTACCATCAGCCTCAATGCCCATGATTTGTAGATTTATGATACCAAATCAGGAGTCAGCCAAGCCAAAGTTAGCACAGCCTTTGAAAAGATAGCAGAATTCAACTTGGCAATAAGCTCTATGTCAGTCAGAAGATCATCTAAACCTGTTACAAACATCACAACTCTATGATAAGTTATCATAGAGTCACTTATTTATCACATTTCATTGTCTCGATAGAATCGCTAGAGAAGTTGCTACAGTGGTGCCAGTTCACCCAGAATTGCAATTCTTGCTCCCACCTAAGCAGGGCCTATGGAGGGCAAATGGTGACCAGGAAGCTCAAATGCAGAATAGAAACTACAAAGAAAAGTGAAAAGAAATGCTAATAGCATTCAGTGTCTAATTCTAAGCGTTACTGCTTTGTTCCAAACCACACTGCAACATACGTATGAACCAGCTCAGAAGGCACAAATCACAAATGGGTGGTTCGTTTGGGGGGCAAAAAGGTCAAAGCAAAACAGGAAGATATACAATCAGCAACAGCAGCTGCAGATAAAAACCAAAGGTCAGATTGGCCGTCCTGGGCAGTGTTTACCTATCTGTCTTGCCCGTTATGTCTACATGTAGAGGTGATCTTGTAATCAGTAGTATCCTGAGTTTATTGAGAAATTGGAAATGTGTACTAGATACAAAGTAAAACTTTTATACTCCTTATCCTTTTTTAATCTCCCAACAATCCTATGAATTAAGTATTATATCCTTTTTAAGATGAGAAAGTGGAGGTTTAAGAGAGTATTTTGTTCAAGGTCACATCCAGGAAAAGCAAGACCTAAGATTTGAACAGCCTTATCTGACACCAAAGTATACGTTGTATCAACTATTCTTTACCACCAAAAGAAAAATACATTCTCCAGGTGGGTTGAAAATTAATAGGTCTGAGGATACTAAGTGCTAAGCTTCTTAGAGAAAAAGAGTCAATCTGTAGATTTAGCCCTAAAGTTAACATTACTTTACTAATTTACATTTAATTATAATCCAGATCTAGAAAGGCAGGTACCTCTTTGTGACTAATTGTACAAAGAGATCAGTACAGTAAGTAAATACTAAGTAACCAGTATAATAACAAAAAGAGATCAGGATGCACAAATCTGGGGGAAAGTGCCATGGCAATTTAAAACAATAAAACAACGGGTCGCCTGGGTGGCTCAGTCAGTTAAGCGGCCGACTTCGGCTCAGGTCATGATCTCGTGGTCCATGAGTTCGAGCCCCGCGTCAGGCTCTGTGCTGACAGCTCAGAGCCTGGAGCCTGTTTCAGATTCTGTCTCCCTCCCGCTGACCCTACCCTGTTCATGCTGTCTCTCTCTGTCTCAAAAATAAATAAAAACGTTAAAAAAAATTAAAAAATAAAACAATAAAACAACAAAAAAGCTGTATGATTCAGGAAGATTTCAAAATGGACACACACAAAATGATCTGTATACGTGCACAACACACATCCTCTTTAAAAAAGCAAACAATCAGGGGGTAGAGTGCAGGAGTGAGTTTAGAGAGGGCAAGCTTAACAAACCTAAAGGAAGTGAATGAAAGCCTGAGCAAAGTTACAAAGATGTGTAGGGAAACATAAATGAAAAATCAGACATTAGAATTCACGAAGAAAACAGGAATCTGTAGCGATTAAAATGAGGAAGGTTTACCTCATCTTACGCAAATATATGAAAATATAGATTCCATGAGAGATAACTGGTTATAACTCATGCCCTTCAAGACCCCTACAGTACAAAACAGTGCAATAATATAAATACAACAGTATTTTTTAAATAGCAGGTTTCTGTCCAACTTCGGCTCAGGTCATGATCTCATGGTTCGTGAGTTCGAGCCCTGCGTCAGACTCTGTGTTGACAGAGTGGAGCCTGGAGCCTGCTTTGGATTCTGGGTCTCCCTCTCTCTGCCCCTCTCCCCTCTCCCTCTTGCACTCTGTATCTCTCAAAAATAAGTAAACATTAAAAGAAATTAAATAGCAAGTTTCCTTCTAATTCACATTAATCCAACTGAAAAATTTAATTCCGATAGAACTTTAAACCTCTGATTTTGAGAGTGTAAATGCTAGACTTAGGTGCAATTTGTTCAGTAGACCCCTGCACATAAGGAACAACACAGAGGAGATCTAGAAATGAAAAGGAAAGATGAAGAAAAAGAGGAAGAAGTGGAAATAGATGGATGTTTAAGGTCAAAGTAAAATACAAGGTCATTAAATGAAGCAATAAAAGAAATAAAATATTAACGGTACAGAAAGAAACAGACGCTTATGGCATTAATCTTATGTCACATAGGGCATTTTTTCTCCAGTTCATTCCATTTTGCAGTGGTAGTAAATTCTTCCCCATTTAAGCCTTGGAGCTTGTATAACAAAACAAACTGAATCGCAAACTAAAAATAAATATTCTAGCTTTAGGAAGAGTGCAACTGAGAAAAGAGGTCATTTTTAGGAGAAATAGAAGAATGATGGAAGGTACTGTGTGAATTAGTATACAAATGATGCAGCTAGGTGGGGCATTTGTGCCATTTCTGTTGAGATTGGAGTTCTCATAACAGACCAATAGAGGCCACACAACAGATCAAATTCCTGTAGAGGAACCACCCATGACCAAGGAAGTCGAACAATTCGGTAAGATAATAAAACAGGTCAACTTCAGCTCTCTAATCATGCTATCTGAAATTGTTAGGTAATGGACAAAAGAAAAAAAAGCTACAGTGAAGAGGGGTAAGCTCAGTCTTGAGTTCAAATATTTGCACCCCAAATTTGTATTACTTTCAAAACCCAATGCCGAACCTTCATTCACTTCACAGTTTACAAGACGGCCCAAATCTCTGCAGCAATGCTACACAAAAGACCTGCTAAGAATAAATATTTGGGGATACAAACGGTTTTCAGAACACTCCTCCATTAGGCATAAATTCAAAACAACGGGGTTGCTCTGTACAGTTAAGTGTCTGCAAGATCTCACGGTTCATGAGACCAAGCCCCACATTGTGCTCTGAGCTGACAGCGCAGAGCCTGCTTGGGATTCTCACTCCCTCTCTCTGCCCGTCCCCTGCTCATGTGCGCTCTCTCTCAAAATAAACAAACATTAAACAAGTATATTAAAACAGGAAAATACAAGAAATGACTAGTTCTATTTTGCCAAGCCTTCTTTACTCACCAAACTTCCCCATGCTCATTTGACCCAGTGGTGAGATCACGCTCTACCTTTCACAACATACCCAGTGCCTACCTGTGCCTGATGTCCAGGCATCAGAATGTCTGCCCCCTTGTGTGGACCTCACTTTCTCACGTCTCTGACTCTGGTTGTCTTGTGTTGGTTGTAGTGTAATCTCTTTCCAGATATTAGGACCATCTCCATTTCCCCTCCCCATTTAAATAGCTTCCTGAATAAATAATTTATGTAAACATTCTTATTAGGCCATAATATTGGGCAATCTTATTTAGTAGCTGTATTTATGTAGTGACTAGTCCTTAATCCTTGGAGAAGGGCAATGGCTCCCCCCGCTCCCCGCCTTTTATCTCCCAACAACTCCCTGTTAACTATCAAGTCTTTATACAGCTGATCCTTGTAGACAGAACCTATTACACTTCAAGGGAACAGTTCACACAATGCTAAATCAAATAGGATGCTACTCCACTTCTCAGGAGGGCCTAAAATCTAACCATTCTCCTCAAATACCCTCACTTTAATAAAAACATTAAACCATCTACTGCAGTTCATGTATTAACTGTCACATTATTCAAAAGATAAAATCCAGTAAATTTTACTTCTGGGAATATATCATAGAGGTACATGCAGAAAACTTACGAAGATGCATGTTCAAACGGACTTAACCTAAACAACACCCTTGGGAATGGCTATTTTTAAAACAGAATGATGCAGAATTATAAATTCTAATGATAGAAAGATGTTCAAGATATGTTAAATTCAAAAAGCAAATTGCATACCATTAGTGTAACATGAGCCCATGTGTGTATTTGTGTGGGGAGTGGGGGAGAGAGAATGAGAGGGAGAAAGGGAGGGAGGACTGGGGAGTACTTTTTGTAAGGATTACCTCCTTAGAGTAGGACTAGGAGGTAAGCAGAAAAAGTTATATGCCTCTTTATTGTTTGAATTTATCATTTTGTGTATTATTTTCATAATAAAAGCTAGTTTAGATTTTTCATTTAATTGAAAGGATCAATAGTAAACAGATGTGATTTGTAAAAGCAAGTTGAATAATCACAACATCCTAGCACTATACCATGTCTTACCAATGATATAGTATTGGCACTATAAATACTTTTTGGAGATAAAGAAAGCCTAAGCAATTTTCTGGTTAATTCAAGGATCTCTGATTGCAAACCTATATAAACCCATTTCTTAAAAAAAATTTCATTTCTATAATAAATATGAAGACTACTCTAAAAACCTCTAACGCTAAGTAAATCAGTAACTGTAATTTGTAGTAAATACATTAAAAGAATCCTATATATATCATTTGCAGTAAAGAAGATTCAGATTTAGAAAGGACCTTTCAAGGTCATCTAGTCCAAGTCTCCAGCCTAATATTCAGACAGAATAAAAAACACCACCACCACCAACCGGGGTGCCTGGGTGGCTCAGTCAGTTGAGCATCTGACTCTTGATTCCTTTCAGCTCAGGTCATGATCTCAGGGTTCATGGGTTCGAGTCCCACGTTGGGCTCTGTGCTGACAGTGTGGATCCTGCTTGGGATTCTCTCTTCCTCTCTCTGCCCCTCTCCCACTCACTCTCTCTCTCTCTCTCTCTCTCTCTCACACACACACACACACACACACTCTCTCTCTCTCTCTCTCTCTCTCAAAAAGAACAGAAAACAACCAAAAAACAAAAATACTAGCAGCCTGCTGAGGAGGGAATGGACTTCCCTGAAACAAAGAACAGTCCCAGGAACATAACACAACCAGAAATGTCCCCCTGGAACAGGGACATCTGGTAATTCCACTAAAAAAATATTTTGGTCCAATGTCAAGTTGTTGCACAGGCCAGTTTTAAAAAGTCACTTGACCTCATTTTCCAGTTTCAAAGCTTTCAATTTGTTTAAAACCAAAAGAAATCAGACCATATTGCAGGTTGATTTTAATGAACAAAATTCTCTGTATAAAAACATTTAAACTCTATCAAATGCTTTAAAAACACACACGCACAGATCCAAATCCATTACAGAATCTTTGAACATTATCTTTTTTCACCTCAACATAATTTGTAAAGGGATAAAACTCTACATGTGAAAAAATTAAGACCCACAGCCTCACACATGTATGCACACACATGCACAGCACACACGCACGCACGCTCACACGCTTTAAGAAGAACAAAAATATATGGGATGGGATCGGAATGAATTTCTTATAAAGTTTCTATAAAAGAACACTACAGGAATAAAAGAACTTTCTCTACCAAGAAAAGATGCAGAGAGGGGAAAACAGAAAGCAGGGGTTAGCCAAACTCATTAATAAATAGTTTGAGAAGCTCATTCAAGAACAGTGAATTTGGGGAGTTACAGATGACCCCTCCTTTTCACCATCTCAATGTCTGTGAATCTGATAAGTGATGATGCTTAAAAACCACCTGTGTTCTCATTTTTTGTAGGTCTTGATTTGTTCAGCATTATTTAGGTGTGGTTTGTCCCCTTCAGTGGTTGATTTCCTCAGTTCTCAATCGGTGTTATGTCCTATCCAGCAGAAGAGCCACGGTCAGAAACAGCGGCAAACACAGGGTATGGCAAGGGTGGCAGGAATGGCTGGCGGTTAAAAGGAGCCGGGTTGCCTGGGTTTGGATTTCGGCGACACTCCTGGCGAGCTGCCCGTCACTCAGCAAGCTCTTTAGCCCCTCTACTGGCTCCACTTCCTCAGCTTCAATTAGGGATCATTATTATCTACTTCAGGTAGGTCTATCAGAGAGGATTTAAACAAAGTAATCCACTTAAAGATTTTATCACACTAACAGGCACGAGTAAATGCTCAGTAAATGTTAGCTAAAACTATTAGTCTTGGCAGTACAGAGCAACCAAAAGAAAAGTTCGATTCTATCTTTGTACTTCCCCTCGTCGGTGAGGTTTTCAGGGGCCAACTGTGGCAAAAGCCAGAATGTATGATGCAAAGAGACTGAGGATCCAGTCTTAGGAATATAGATGTTCACTTTTATATTAGAAAAAAATTACATGGCTCCGTATCACAAAATTTAACATCTTTCCATGAAACATCACACAACTCTCATCATCATTATGCCCTACAGACACCCTAAATGGTGTGGCGTTTCTAATGATATTCAACAACAACAGGGTCCATAAATTTTAACTAAGAAACAGCTGCAGAAATGGGTGTTGGGCAATAATCTGTGTGTGCCACAAGAGCTTGGGCCGACAGATGGCTGGGGTTCTGCCTCCACGGCCTGGACTCCCCCACACACAGTCAGATGGGTCAGGCTCCTGCAGACCTTCAAATCTCCATTAGCGAGTGACTCCCTTCAGGGGGGAAGCTTCCAAGAGGTGAAGGAAGCAGCAGCCACTGAGGATGGAATGCCCCGCACCTACTTCAGTATGATATGATAGCTATCATTGGTTTCTGCTGTAAAAAAAAAGAGAGAGAGAGAGAAAGAAGAATCTTTAGTCACCTTTAAAACACAGCAGGAGAAAAAAAGATACACTAAGGCTCTCTTGAGAAGGGAGAAAAAAAAACAGCAGGACAAAGGGCAGCATACTCGTTAATTACCACAAACTATTTACAATAAATATGCATTATGAAAACAGCATGCCTCAATCTCATTTGTCCATGGAAGGTGGAAGAGAAGGGCAGAGTCGCCACTTACACTCTTAGCGACGGTTCCTTTTGTATGAACTGATTTCTTGCCAATCTCTAAGGACATCGCTTTTTCTACTTCAGATATGGTGGTCGACACCTTCCCTCTCTCCTCAAAGGAGTAAACCATGAACAAAGCTCTTAAACTCCTTAGAGAGAGGCAGCTGCTTACTATTTTATTACCTTTCATTGTGTCCAGAATAAAACAGGCTTCCTCCTGAAAGTTCTGTATCATCTGAGGAAAGCAAGAAAATTTGCTAATTATTAAAAACTTGGGTTTGCTGCATTTATTTAGACCATATGGCTTTTTATTAGGTTAGATTTAAGGGAAAATAATTCTTTGTTTTGCTTTCTCCCATTTAGTTCTTACATTTTAAAAGCTAAGCAGTCTAAAACAGTGATCTTAAAATTATAGTATGCGTTTTCCTGGGTTAACCCCAAGACGTTCCAAGGGGTGCACAGACCCTGACAGGCCCATTTGGGAGCACTGACTTCCTGGTCCTTATCTTCTACAGGTACTCTTTCCCAAAACCGCCTGAGCACCTCTTCAGCTTTCTCTACCCACTTTCCCTTCTCAAACTCCCTTCTCCCATTTTTCAAAATAAAGGCATAACTTTCACCCTCCTGGAATCCTACCAAGATGCATTATTGCCCCAGGGTACAAAATCTCCAGGATGCCAAAGTGTGACCGTTAATGTGAACTTTAATAATGGGGCAACAAACTCTTATGGGAGTCACGTGGTTTCTAATTCTTTCCTTTCACCAGAACTGAAGACTGACCTAATCACAAACTGTCAAATGATAGGCGATTCAAAATAATTCTTTGTAACATCACTATATAATTTTTGGCACCTAACTCAGTAGTTAAAAAAAAAAAAAAAATCCAGTGATGCTGTTATAAAAAAACTCCTTCCATTCCTGTCTGACAATCTGTGTGAATCAGATTCCATAGCACTTATATCTACAGAACAAAACAGAATGGAAGTGATGGTGAACTCTATTTCATGCTATAAATCAGTAGACGGTATTCATCAAAACATGAATTAATGTGGGTGGGGGTGAGGAATCAGACAATCCCACCCATCTCATTGACAGAGATACTTCTACATTTTTTTCTTGTTGTTTCAAATTTTTATTTAATACATATTTCTTAGTGGTTAATAATTTCTTATCAAGGGATGCCTGGGTGGCTCCGTCAGTTAAGCGTCCGACTTCGGCTCAGGTCATGATCTCGCAGTTCATGGGTTTGAGCCCTGCATCGGGCTCTGTGCTGACAGTTCAGAGCCTGGAGCCTGCTTTGGATTCTGTGTCTCCCTCTCTCTCTCTCTCCCCGGCTCATGCTCTCTCTCTCAGAAATAAACATTAAAAAAAAATAATAATAAATTCTTATTCAAACATAATACATTTATGTTAATTGTATGATTATGGTGAGAATTTTATTCAGAAGAAATAATTTTTAAATTTTTATTGAAACATTCTTTTGTTGAAACAGATTTGTTTCAAAGAAATATGGTAGGATAATTAGTAAAGGATGCTTGAGCATAAAAATAGGTTATGATAAGATAAGATTCTATGGGGGAAGTGAGTGGAAATAGGAATTCAAGGCAATCAAGAAATGATATAAAACTCTGATAAAGAAAAGTATATTCATGTGTTTTTTAAGATGATGGTGCTGGTATTAAATCACTTCTATTTAGGTCACATGGAATATAGTTAGAATAGTGATGCAACCATTTCATTTTTAAAGTTTATATAATATGCCCAGGAATGACATATTCTGCAACTATTTAAACTTAAAGCAGAAAGTTTCAAGTCAACCTAAAAATGTGCAAGGGGATACATGGTATTTAGAAATTATTTTAGAAAGTAAGCAAGCACAAGATTTTGCAAAGCCCTGGACTAGAAAACAGAGCGCTGTGCCCCAGTAGAATTGCTCTTGCTCCTGTCACATGCCCTGACAACCTGTCATCTGGTGACTCAGCTCTACTGAAACTCTACCTCATCACTAATGAGCACATGGATTCCTGTCGGCCCCTGCTTGTAGATCTGGCTGATCTGGCGAGGGGAAATGCTGAAAAGCTGAGCGATTTTTTCGGTCAGTTCAACAGCGGTCAGTTCTTCTAGATAGATGGCGTGGTACACTGCAAAAGGGAGAGAGCGATGGCAGTCAATACAGGTCTCTCTGCTGTTAAAGGTAATCTGCTCACTCGGAACGCCCGCTTTCCTGAAGGGCTCGGAGTCAGACTGCCTGAGTTCAAATCTTGGCTCCGCCGCTGGCTGTGTGACGGGAGTGAGTTACTTAACATCTCTAAGCCTCATTTTCCTCACCCGAATGTTAGCAGTGACTGTAAATCTACCGCAAAGAGGAGACACTGGTTGTAAAAATCAAGGCATGCAGAAGGGCCGAGAATAGTGCCTGGTATATACGAGGAACTCGATACACGTTACCGATGACCATTACTTCTAGCAAATGCTGCATCTGCTGTTTGAGGAATTCCCATCACACATGCTCATAAGGCACCTCCCTCCCTTTCTTCGTGGGCGTCCTCGCCTGTCCAGAACCACCTACCGAAGAAAGTCCCATTTGAGTCTCCATCCTCACGCTTCTGCTGCTGCTGCTGCTGCTGCTGCTCCCTCAACTGCAGGGATTCCTGACAAACATAAATGGTTAGCCTTGGGCGCACCATCCTAAGGAGGAAAACAAGGCTGTTAGTCTTACGGTTTTCACGGGAAGCACATTTTAAGGGAGAGCTTGTGTATCTATGTTAACGTTATACAGTGGGGCCGAGAACTGGCAGCCCGCAGGCCAAGGGAGCTCATCTGCTGTTTTGTTAGCTCCCCACCGGGATGTGCGTGTGTCTGCATGCGTGTGCGCGTGCATTTTAAATGAATTCGTTCCCACATCGTGTGTCGGGACATTTGGCTTTTCTTAAAAAACCAGATCTGGCAATCTGAGACCCTGACACTTACAAGAAAACAAGCAGCTGTTCTCCTTGCGTGATTCATGCATTCTTCAGTACACCCACTGTCACTCATTTACATCTGGCCTCTGTAGTCATTTGAATTTATGACCTTTGAGGTAAAGTTTAGAAATATTCAACATGTGTGAGCCACTGTTTCATGGGTCCAGGTCAACATATACCTTCTCCTTGGAAGCACCACGCTAATGAACTGGAGAATCTCACTTCCCTCATTACCTTCTCCTAAGTAGCCTAAGCCTCCTTTCTGTTCTTACTTCTTAGACAACAGCATTCAATTACTCCTTGATCCGATCATCTCATTCCTTCCTATGTTTAAATGCTCTTTAAGTAATATGTTAAAAAATAAAAGATCCATTCCTTTTTCTCCAAGTCCTCAACCCCTGAACTTTTCCTCTCTCTTTAAAATTTTCCAAGATTAGAGCCAAGCTGATTCCACAGTTCTTGTGATGTACCCAAACAAAATACTTCACGATCTGTTTCATTATTTAGTCACCGATTTGGTTCTGTGGCACTAATCTGTATGCTTTTTCCATTCATACCACTACCTGTTTGAAATTCTAAATTCCGTGTAGGGACTACAAATGACTCTGTATTAAAATTCGTAAGCAGACACGTAAGTATTTCCTATCCAAGAATGACGTCTTCTTCAGTTAAAAGACTTCGAGCCTTTGCACCTGTTGTTCCTCCTGCCTAGAGTGTCCTTCCCCTAATTCAGCTTAAGTGCCCCCACTTCAGAGAGGTCTTTCCTGATCAGATTCTGGGTGCTCTACAGGTGATAACCTTGTTTTGGTTTATTTGTTTGCTTTTCCCTCAAAGCACTTATCACTATCCAAAATACTGTTTATATTTTTCTCTCTCTCCCTGTTAGAAAGTGAACTCATGATAATGGGTACCTTGTGTGTTTTGCTCACCAACATATCCCTAGAGCCTACAATAGTACGTGGCTCACGATAGGGATAATGAATATTTATCAAATGAAAAAACTACCTGGCAAGGAAAAATGGGGTATCATGGGGCATTCCTTGAATCAACTGTAGGAAAGGATATTTTTATCTTTGCTTATTTGGTACAGAGCTGGCATTCGCAAAGAATGTTTTGACAAGACGCAAGTTAGCTGTGCAAAGAGTACTGTGAAGAGTCCCTGAATCCAAATCCATTTGAAATCCAACCTCACGGATATTTTAACACTAATTACATACCGGCCTTTTAATGCATTAAAAAGTCTGATTCCATCTGCAGGGCCACAGATTTGGATCACATCATCTCTAGTTAGTTTCAATAAATCTGCCCCTGGAATAAATATAAGAAAATGGGTGAAAAAGGCAAAGACTGTCTTTGTTAATGACCATTAAAATGGGCTCTGTTATGTTCTAGCCCCTAATCTTCTGCATGGTATGTAAGCCTCTCCATGACCTGGCCTCTGTTTCCTCTCCCACCTCAACCGCCACCCAATGAACTGGTCCACTTTACCCTATGCTTTCATCACACTGATGAAGTCTAATGAGCAAGTTGCTCCTCCTACCTGAAATATCCTTCCACTGTCCGACCAACAGAGTCCTCAATATCTCCCAAGATTTACCTCACACATTACACATGTTCCCTAACTCCAGAAACTACTCCCCTCCCCTGCTTTGTACCACTTATCTACTACATTACAACTATTTTTTTTTCAGGGTTTTATTTTGACTTGGGGTTTTTTTTGATACTAGATGATGAATGATCAGAAAGTATGCCTTATCCATGTGTGTATCCCTACCATACCCGGTATACAGAAGGTGCTAAATAAGTGGAATATGCAAATAAAATACAATATGGTGATATCAAAGGGGAAATTTCAGACTATCTACAAATGCCCTTGATAAAAGTGTGTGGAGTATACAGTTTTAAAAGCACTGTATGGAATAAATATTTTTAAACTGAAGTGAGTTTAAACAAAGAAGTCTTTCTTAAGTATTTCGCAGCACAGATGCACCTGCTGAGAAAGTCTGAAGGGTTCTATGAAATTCACTTCATCAGAAAAAAGCACGAAGACCCCCCCCCACACACACACACACCCCCGCACATGCACGCACACAACACACCCTTACGTGGATGCCAGGAAGCCCTAGAATGTAAAGGAATATCTTGTGCTGGGGAAAACAAAAGGACAAATCAATTTAACCTGAGAAGTTTGTAAAAAGCCTTGTGAACGTAGAAAAACGATTTCGATGCAACCACTGCTGAGCTTCCTGAGGTGTGGTTGTTGGCAAGAGGTTCTGAAAGGAAAAGAAAGCAAGCAGGTTTTTTCTGTTTTTGTTTTTTTGGTAACTCAATAGATTTAGCTCTTACATCATTAGGTAACACAGAGCCAAACACACTCACACTCAGACGGGTCGCCTAGTTTGCCTGGAAGTTGTTTATACCTCATCAGCCTTCTGTCTCTAGCCAAGCAAGATGCCCACGGAATCCCATACCTGTCTTCCTTACTAGACTGTAAGCTCTTTAAATGCAAGCGTTCCTGCATTAACTTGTTCACCATCTCAGTTCCCTAGCATTGTCAAAATTCAGAGTCAAAATTCAATAAATGCCTATTTAATGAATGAATAAAAAGTACTCCTTAAAAGCTGGGCATTTCTGTGGAACCGCACAGTCATCAAAGTATTAGTAGACACTGCAAGTCACTTACATTTAACTTTAGACTTACATCTGTGACTGGAGGGGGTGGCTCTGGCTGGTGGTTTGGTGAACCATTTCTGAAAACACATGTAAAATGAAAAGGATGAGACACATACTAGGGTTCATCATCTCATTCCTCACCCTCATAGTAAGTCTCAAACTAGACATTTTTTTTTTTTAAGTAATCTCCACATCCAACCTGTACCCGAACCCACAACCCCCGAGATTAAGAGTCGAGTGCTCTACTGACTGAGCCAGCCAGGGGCCCCTCAAGCTAGAGATTTAAAAGGAATCTGTGCTCTCTCATAAAGCAGTTTTAGTCTATAGTCAATACTTCTATCGTCTGTTAATTTAACATTAAGATCACAGGGGGAGGGTAAGAAACTGTCATTGCAACATTTTTTATTATTGGACAGATTGAAAAAAGAGCCAATTGGGATTCATTAGATAAATTATGGCATAAAGAATATTTAACATAAGCAGTTTATAAGAAACTAAAAATATCAGAACATAACAGCAATCAATAGATTACTATTTTAATAAATATATAGATATACACACAAACATATATACAGGAAAAAAATACCAGAGAAACTTTATGTAATGCAATGTGATCCCATCTTTTTTTGTTTGTTAGAGAGAGAGAGAGAGAAAGAGCGAGAGAGCGAACGTGTGTGCGAGCAAGCTGGAACAGGAAAGGAGCAGAGAGAGAGGGAGAGATAATCCCAAGCAGGCTCTGTGCTGTCAGTGCAGAGTCCGACACGGGCTTGAACTCACAAAGTGTGAGATCATGAACTAAGCTGAAATCAAGAGTCGGACCCTTAACTGACTGAGCCACCCAGGTGCCCCCATATATTTTTATAATGACAACCAAAACCATTATTTTTAAAGCAGCTTCAAAAACGAGTGCTGCCTAATTTGCAATCCACAGGCTATCTCCATACTCTTCAGTTTTTCTCTATACCTCCTATACTCTAAGGACTGTCCCTATTCCCTAATACTCCTTTTATCAGAGAAAAATTTGAGCCTAATAACAAAGTAATGACAAAGAGAAGAGAGAAAATTTTAAAACACAACTCTTTAATCCCACATATTTACAATTGCCTACAGGCGCGTGGCTGGCTGAGCCAGTAGAGTGTGCAATTCTTGATCTTGGGGTTATAAGTTCAAGCCCCACATCGGGTGTGGAGATTACTAAAAAAAAAAAATAAACCTTAAAAAACATTAAAAAATTGCCTATAAGTAGACTGCGTACTCCATATGGATGGTAAGAGATTTTTCTTTCAAAACAGACTTTCTTCTTTTTCTTTTTTTGCTTTGACTGCAAAATTCAAATTCAGTATTCAAACTTAGTAATTAAATTATCACCAGGCCTTAATTATCTATTCTCTCTACACTTCTGCTTATTTTTATTCTTAATTGTTATATTTTGAATATTGAAGCTACTTTAATTTCTTATCAATGCAGACTGAACCAAAGCCTACGTAAATTCAAAAACAAACATTACGACCAAAACACATCACACATTTAGTAGCCTATTTCAAATTTCAATGTGGCCTATGTGGAATATGTGTTAAATACTAAGACTAGTAAAACAACTTATTTTAACTGGCATAGGCATCTGTACCAACTTTCAATGATCTCTGATGATAAAAGACTAATAAAAAGAGATTAAATGCATCCCACAGATCATTCTAAAACTTCATTTTAGCTTTCTTCAACCTTCTTTCCCAATTATCAAAGATCCATAATAATAAGGTATTAGGATCGTTCTTAGTAAGTAACAAAACAGATTTTAGTGTTGTACAACTATGTCTCAATTCCTAATGACCACTCTGGTGGAAAGTACGAGCAGGAAATGAAATAACCACAAGATAAGCAGTGACGGGAGAAGTGAAAAGCCCAGAAAATCAGTTTCTGAAACACGAAAAACTGACCATAATGCTGTTTTCTTTTCTTTTTTTTAATGCTATTTCTAATAGAAAGAAAAAAGAGGAGGCGAACAGACTTTCAGTCACTTTTGAAGATAATCCAAACCTCAGTTAATCCATGAATCCATCAGAGACCGACCAAATAGGACTTACTGACTTCTAAAGAACTTGTATATGAGAAGATAATGAAAGAAGACATATTTAGGACAAACACAACCTACTTTTTCATTTCCCAGACTTACCCTTCCCCAAGAGAAAAACTGCTGTGGGAACTGTTGAAGCCAGGTGATGGGGAATTATTGACATATGTGATCTCAGGCCATGGAGAACACTAAAAACAAAGAACAACTGAAACACTGAAAAAGTACATTTGACCCTAGTGTCCCACTAAAACATTATTACTTGAATAGCATATCTTGATTAGTAAGTCTTAACTACACAGAGGCCCCCGTAATGAAGAGCAAATATACCCAGGACAACTAAATCTTGACCAGGCAAGAAGTTGTGGGGGGGTTATTTCGTTTTGTTTTTAAAAAACTGAGATACAATTGCCATACAACACAGTATTAGTTTTAAGGTGCAAAACATAATGATTTGATACACATACACACTGAGAAATGGGGGGATTTTCTTTTAAGAATAAAAAGTATTGACTGAAATTGTCACCAAAAGAAATCCTTTTACCTCCGTGAGTATCGTTGTCTCATAGGAAGGCTGATACTTCTCCTTTTCATGAGGTGTTCGTTTCTCCATTTTCTCCCTATCTGTTTTTTGCTTTCTGTCTGCACCTTTGGGCTGAAATGAGAAATGTTTTGTCTTGACTCATCGACGGAATTTTGAGCCAACAATATTATTTCTAAGAGCTTAAATAGTCACATGTGAAACAAGGATGTACGCACAATAATGTAAACACAAGATGCAACCTTGCATCTATGTCTGAAAATAGGAAACCTAACTGTCTGATGCAGTTAAAAAAGAATATGCGGTCTATAGTTATAGACGTGGAAATATCTCTAAAGCACATTGCTAACTGAAAAAAGCAAGCCTCAAAACAACTCATCTAGTGCAATCCTGTTTATGCTTCAAAGAAAAGAAAATACACGTGTATATAAAGCACAGAAGGGACTAAAAGGATACATGCTAAATTAGGACAGTGGTGACCCCTGAGAAAGATTGGGGAGTCGGGGTAAAAGTGGTAAAGAGGGACTTCAGTCCGAATACTTCATCTTCTGCAGTGAGAACATATTTATCCGTGTGATAAAAATAAAGACCAAAAGAACAAAAGAAAGTCAAATACCAATGTAACCAAAACTATCAACTTTTCATGATTTTGTGAGCTTTTACAAGAGCTTATAATCTCAACAGACTTTAAGAGTTTTCAGTGAAAATCCATGCTTTTGCCTCTAGCTCCCTTTGCAAATTCCCCTTCTCCCATGCCCATCCCCATATAAATCCATTACCAGACATCTCAGTAATGACCTCAAGGACTCCAGCTTAGACTGAGTTTTCACAGTTGTTGAAAAACAGACAAGTGGACTTTCCCACTTGGGAAATGTTAACTACTAATGTTAACTAATGTTAAAATTGAAAGAGGAGGAAAAAGGATACAAGGGACAGCAAGTTGCCCAGGAATACCTTGAAGACTTTGATCTGGCAGCTGGCTGAGTGTAAGTGCTCAGTATATTCCCCGTTTTCATTTTCCTTGAAGGTATCAATTTGGACTCGGAATGGCACTCCCTTTTCTCCACCATGCTTCCTCATAGTGAACTCTGTGCTAATGCAGTGCACCTACAAAGAATACAACATCCAGGTTTCAGTACCGCTAGCCAGCCAAACCACTCAGCAATATTTTTGCAGCTCCTACTAAGAGCAAAACCCTTAGAAAACACTATGAACACCTATAAAAAACTTCTACTCTAGGGACACCTCCGCCCGGTCGGAGAATATGCAACTCTTGATCTCTCAGGGTCATAAGTTTAGTCCCATGTTAGGCATAGAGCTTACTTAAAAGCATATATATATAATCTTAAAAAAAAAAAAAAAAAACAAGAAAAAACTTTTACTCTCTTTTTGATCTTGAAGAACGTATATTCTAATGGAGGAAATAAAAAAACTTATTTACAAATGAAACAAAGTAAATGTACACATCCAACGCTAACAAAAGTTACTTGGAGGAACTAAATTCATTAACTGCTTCAGAGAATACAGAGTTAATATAAAAGAGAAATGATTTCTATTAGTAAAAGTTTTCTAGACTTTAAGGTAGAGGTTAGAAAGCAGAGGCACCATCCATGCTGGGAAAATACCAACTATGAAAGCTCACGGGCAATAGTGGGGAAAAAAGGCTTTCAAGGCTTGCTTGGCTACTGCATAAAGTGAACGCCTTGGTGAATCTGAACTGTGAAACCCTGACTGGCCACTTATTAGCTTAGATAAATTGTTAATTTCTCTAAGCCTCAAAGACTATTCCTAGTCCCCAGGATTACTGCTAAAAGTTTTAAGTAAGATCATGTGTACAAACTGTTTACTTAACATAGTGACCAATGGGACGTACTCCATAAACCCTAGCTTTCTTTATTACAAGTAAGAATTTTAAAGGAATCTACTCAACAGAAATAATCAGATATGTAAATCAAATTTTAAGCATAACGATGTTCAAAACAACTTCATGGAAAATAGGGCAAATTTAGAACAACCTAAATGCTACATAATAAGGAAGTTATGCTACATCCAAAGAATGGGACATTATGCAGCCGTTAGCAAGCATGTTTTTGTTTGTTTGTTTTTTTTTGTCATACAAATAAATAAATTGGGGAAATTAGAAGGGCAATTCAGACACTCCTCATCGCTCTCAGGCAAGTGTTGAGGAGTCTGGACTTGACAGCCAGGCCGGAACCCTGTAAAAATTTCAAATGCAACATGTTTTATCCTTTAAGAAACAAACTGGGAGTAAGAATGCTCTTCATCACCGAAGGCCATCTGCAAGGCCCTACCTGAATAAACACAGATGTCCTCTTTGCCGGGTCCCACAGGAACTCCACTGTATTCAGTTGGGTTGGATTGGCCCTAGGATCGATTATACCCACAGACATTGGGATATCTGAGAAACAAAATGGTAATCATTGAACAATTCTGAGGGCTACTGGGTTTAAATAAGAAAGTACCACTGTTTTATTATCGGTCCTCGTTACCAAGATTTTTATGTATCACATCCTAAACCTCTTTTTGCCAATGAAAAGGGTTTGATTAGAGCTAAAATGGACCTAAGTACTTTCCTTCTGAGTATCTTTCTTCCACTTTGAAAGGTTTTTTAAATAAGACAATTTAAACGCAGTTTCCTTTTAATTTGCCAAAATTCTACTTAAAGATAGATTTAGTCTACACACTAGTTCTAAAATTGTAATATAATCTGCTTCACTTACAGTTTTAAGATTAGTGTTACTGATAGAAGAACACTAAGAAGACTGCTACAGAAAGAGAAAGCAGAGTGTCTGAATAAAGGCAGAAGCATTGTATTACAGAAAGAAATGGGAAAAATTTAACACAGAGATCGATGCTGGCCTTGAAGTCATCAAATAATCCTGTAACAGAGCAACAAATCTGATACTCAAGAGGGAAACAAAAATGAATGAGCCTCGGCAGAATTGCTTTCCATTCCACATAGCATATACTCACTCAAATATCATTTCCTGACTTCTATTAATATTCAAACTGGGGAGATAAAGCCAGGCTGATATTATCACAACTAATACTAACCATACTACTGTTTTACTGTCGATTCAAACAACAAAGCATTAAGTGGGTCCCACAATGTTAGTTGTGTTGGATTCATCCTAAAGTCAATTTATCAAATGGATATCAGGATGTCTGTATGAGAATCGGTATTTTCTTAGGTAAAGCTAGTAGGTACTTAGATTTGCTTAACAATTATGTTTCCCAGTAGGAGATAAGACCAGTAGGAGATCAAAGACACAGATGGCAGGATTAAAAGTACATTCATGAAAAGAGACTGCATGTATGTTGGTAAAACAACTTCCGTTAAGCCCAATGATTTAAGAAAAATCAATTCTAGGGGCGATGGGTGGCTCAGCTGGTTAAATGTCCAACTTCAGCTCAGGTCATGATCTTGCGGCTCCTGATTTCAAGCCCCGCATGGGTCGGGCTCTGTGCTGACAGTTCAGAACCTGGAGCTTGCTTCCGATTCTGTGTCTCCCTCTCCCCCCCTTCCCTCCCTGTTCCCTCAAAAATAAATAAACATTAAAAATTCAAAAAAAAAAAAAAAGAAACATTTTACTCTGTAGTAGTAGGGGCAAAAATATAAACTACAAATCAAGAGACATAGATTCTAATCCCAGGTCTCTTACTGTAGGTAAAACAAACACTATCTGCTCTCAAGTATTAGTAAAAAAAAGAACTTCAGCATTTGGGGAACCCTTTTACATACACTCAAAATATCAGACCCTGAATAGCCAAAACAATCTTGAGAAATAAAGTTGGAGGTCTCACATTTCTAGATTTCAAAACTTACTACAAAGTTGCAGTTATCAAAGTTATGCCAGTGTGGTACTGGCATAAAGGTGGAGACACGGACAAATGGAATACAAGAGAGAGCCCAAAAGTGAATCCTCACATATGTGGTGAAATGACGTTGGACAAAGGTGCCAAGACCAATCAGTGGGGAAAGAATAGTTGTTTCAATAAATGGTTTTGGGAAAACGGAATATCCACATACAAGGAATGAAGATGAACTCTTACTTTATACCATATACAAAAATGTACTGAAAAATGTATCAAACACCTAAATGTAAGACCTAAAACTATAAAACATATCAGGAAAAGCTTCATTGGGTTTTGCAACAATTTCTTAGATGTGACACCAAAAGCACAGGCAAGGCAATAAAATTAAATACATAAACTGGACTACATCAAAATTTAAACTTTTATACATCAAAGGACATTATCAACGCAGTGAAAAGACAATCCACACAGAATGGAAGAAAATATTGCAAAGCATGTATCTGATAGGGGGTTAATATCCAGAATATATAAAGAACTCCTACAACTCAACAACCAACAGCCACAAAACAACCAGATTCAAAAACAAGGAAAGGACCTGAATATACATTTCTTCATAGAAGATACATATATAGCCAATAAGCATATGAAAAGATGCCAACATCACTAATCATTACAGAAATGTAAATCAAAACCATAATGAGATACCAATTCACATCCATTAGGATGGCTACTATTTAAAAAAAGGAAAATAGGGGTACCTGGGTGGCTCAGTCAGTTGAGCCTCTGACTTCAGCTCAGGTCATGATCTTGAAGTTTGGGAGTTCAAGCCCTGCATCAGGCTCTATGATGACAGCTCAGAGCCTGGAGCCTCCTTCGGATTTTGTCTCCCTCTCTGTCCCTCCCCCACTTGCATTCTGTCTCTCTCCCTCTCAAAAATAAATAAAACATCTGGCCGCCTCAGTGGCTCAGTTGACTGAGCATCCGACTTCAGCTCAGGTCATGATCTCACGGTTTGTGGGTTTGAGCTCTGTATTGGGCTCTGTGCTGACAGCTCAGAGCCTGGAGCCTGATTCAGCTTCTGTGTCTCCCTCTCTCTGCCTCTCCCCTGCTTGTTCTCTCTCTCTCAAAAATAAATAAACATTAAAAAAATTATTAAAAATAAATAAAACATTTTCAAATTAAAAAAAAAATAAAACAAAATTAAAAAAGGAAAATAGCACATGTTGGTGAGGAGGTAGAATAATTAGAACCCTTGTTCACTTCTGTCGGGAATGTAAAACGTGCAGCTGCCATGGAAACAGTACGGTGGTTCCTCAAAACAATTAAAAATAGAATTATCACATATGATCTAGCAATTCCGTCTCTGGGCTTATACCCAAAAGAACTGAAAGCAGACTGAAATATCTGTATACCCATGGTCATAAGTTGCATTATTCACAATCACCAAAAGGTAGAATCAGCCCAGGTGTCTACTAAAGGATGAATGGATAAACAAAATGTGGTATTTATACACAATGGAATAGTATTCAGCCTTAAAAAGGAGGAAAATTCTGATGCATACCACTATGTGGATGAACCTTGAGGATTATGTTAAGTGAACCAAGCCAATCACAAAGAGACAAATACTGGATGATTTCACTTATATGAGGCACTTAGAGTAGTCAAATTCATTCAAACAAAAAGTAGAATGGTAGTTGCCAGGGGCTGAGGAGAAAAGGGGATGGGGAGTTACTGTTGAATGGTTACAGAGTTTCAGTTTTGCAAGATGAAAAAAGTTCTGGAGACGGATGCAGTGAGGGCTGCACAATGTGAATGGGCACTGAATTATTTACTTTAAAATGTTTTGAAATACTAACTTTTATGTTCTATATATTTTACCACAACTACATTAAAAACACAAAAACAAACCCTAAAGTACTGGACGTAACTGTTACCGAACTGAAGTGTTCCAACTTCAATTTTGGTATCATCCCAGTAATTTTTTATGCTTATGGTCAATAACCCCTTCAGGGTTTTGCTAATTGAGCCCCTGAAGCATTCTGAATCAAGGTAAACATGAAGTAAAGAAAACCGATTCTCAGACCATACTTATAAGCATTTCCTGGGCAAAAGATTCCCTTAACTCACCAATGTCAAGAATTCTATCTCCAGGTCGGTTCCACCTCCAGCCTTCCAGCTGCTGATGTTCAGTGTATTGTAGTCGTCTGTCATGGAACACTACACGGAATATACTCTAAAAGGGAGCAACACAATCAAATGATAATAGGATCCTTTAAAAGTCAGTGCTGACCTGTCAAAAACAATGAAATCTTGCCATGTGCAACAACGTGGATGGAGCTAGAGTACATCATGCTAAGCGAAACAAGTCAGTCAGAGAAAGACAAAATACCATATGATGTTACTTGTATGTAGAATTTAAGAAACAAAACAGACGAACATATGGGAAAGGGAAAAAAAAGGAGGGAAGCAAACCATAAGAGACTCTTAAAGATAGAGAACAAACTTGAGAATGCAAGCTGGTGCAGCCGCTCTGGAAAACAGTATGGGGGTTCCTCAAAAAACTAAAAACAGAACTACCCTACGACCCAGCAATTGCACCACTAGGCATTTGTCCAAGGGATACAGGTGTGCTGTTTCGAAGGTGCATGTGCACCCCAATGTTTATAGCAGCACTATCGACAATGGCCAAAGTATGGAAAGAGCCCAAATGTCCATCGATAGATGAATGGGTAAAGATGTGCTCTGTGTGTGTGTGTGTGTGTGTGTGTGTGTGTGTGTGTGTGTAATGGAGTATTACTCGGCAATCAAAAAGAATGAAATCTTGCCATTTGCAGCTACATGGATGGAACTGGAGGGGATTATGCTAAGTGAAATTAGTCAGAGAAAGACAAAAATCATATGACTTCACTCATATGAGGACTTTAAGAGACAAAACAGATGAACGTAAGGGAAGGGAAACAAAAATAATATAAAAACAGGGAAGGGGACAAAAACAGAAGAGACTCATAAATATGGAGAACAAACTGAGGGTTACTGGAGGGGTTGTGGGAGGGGGGATGGGCTAAAGAGTAAGGGACACTAAGGAATCTACTCCTGAAATCATTTTTGCACCATATGCTAACTAATTTGGACGTAAATTTTAAAAAAAATTAAAAATTAAAAAAAAAAGGATTTAAACATGAAACAAACAAAGAGAACAAACTCTGAGGGTTGGTGGAGGGAGGTGGGTGGGGGATGGGCTAATGAGTGATAGGTATTACGGCAGGCACTTGTGATGAGCGCTGGGTATAATATGTAAGTGATAAATCACTAAATTCTACTCCTGAAACCAATATTACACTATATGGTAACTAACTAGAATTTAAATAAAAATTTGAAAAAAATAAATAAAAATAAAAATCAGTGCTGACAAAAGAAAACCAGCAGAAGTTACCTCCAGTTAGTTTTCTAGATATAACCTAAAATTATTTTTCCTAAGACCTGTTTCACCCTATGGGTGCCTGGGTGGCTGGGTCAGTTAAAGCATGACTCTTGCTTTTGGCTCAGGTCATGATCTCATGGCTTATAGGTTCGAGCCCCATGGTCGGGCTCTGCGCTGGCAGCACAAAGCTTGCTGGGGATTCTCTGTCTCTCTCTCTCTCTCTCTCTCTCTCTCTCTCTCTCTGCCCCTCCCCTGTGCTCTCACTCTATCTCTCAAAAATAAATTAAAAAAAAAAATCTGTTTCACCCTAAAACCCATCATACCATGCCAAATTCTACTTTGGGGTAAATTTTATAAGTGCTCAGATATAATCTTTATAGTTACTAGTACCATATTTAATACTTGGCTTAAACATCAGTCCTGATGGACTGGGTATAAAGGATTCCTATTAGAAGCATTTCTACAAGTTTCTACTCTTACCATGTAATATCCAGCTCAGCTCTTCAGATGTATATGAAAAACTCACCAAGCTCCCTCCTTGCTAACCCACCACACGACACTGAGGGTAAGCAGGGGCTGTATCAATCAACTTCCCTTTTGTTACTCTGGCTTTGTGGAGGTGCTTATTTATATCCCCCCACCAACTTTCACAGCGGCTGACCAAACTCTTCAGTCCCAAATGTGCTGTGAATTCATTGCTCGAAGTCTAGACTAAAATAACTGCTATTCATTAACAGCAGTTTCTGTTTTTCTTGTTACTAGACCAAGTATCCAAAGAGACACTGGAGCTTTTCTAAAAATTTCAAGGAGGTTACTCTATTCCACCCAAAACAACTTCACTGAGCCAGGAGACTACTTTGACATGGAGTAGTAAGCCTTCTGTTTCCGCAGCTGTGAAAAATCTAAGTGAATAAGGGGGCTCACTCTCACGCCAAAGGAATTACAGCTTCCCACTCTGCCAGCAAATTGTAGTGAGTAAGAGATACCACCAAGCCCTTAATGGAAGCAAAAGAATATTACCCAAAAAGGGTCAGTAAAAGAATACTGCGCAGAGAAATGATTTACTCATTTTCCTTTACCTTCACCAACTTGCCATTAATTTCTGGAAGTTCTCCAAGTTTCCTATTGTCTAGCATACGAATTTCATAAGACTGTCCTAGAAGAAAAAGTAACTACATATTATATTAATCATAAATTAACTTTGCAAGATGCACAAAGAATAAAATCCAGCTGAATATGCAAGAGTATAATATTATTAGTATTATTAACAAAACTATAATCCTTTACTATGTGCTAGGCACAGTGCTAAGTGTTTTCATACATTATACAATTAACTGATACAATTCTCAAAACTATTATCAATCCCATTTTTACAGATACAGGAATTGAAACATAAAGAGTTTAAGTAACTTGTCCAAGGCCACGCAACTGGAAAACAGAGCTGGGTAAGGTAATACTTCTTGGTTGGTAACCAATGAATGGGGATGTCCAGGGACCATGGAGTAGAAAGAAAGAGGGAGACAGGAACTAAAAATGGGCAAGTACACAAAAGAAGCCAGTAATATACATTAAACATGACATTAAGGTGAAAATCTCTGAAGTAAGGCTTCAACTCTGACAGGTCACGCTAGAAAGATGTACTTTTTACATATAAGTATACCTACTAAAATATCATCAATCCAGCATATCTTCAATAATACTAACAAATAAGGAAGCATCTAACCTTGATTGAGATATGTCAGGGTTTCATCATGGAGTTTCACTGCTGGAGAGGTAGCAGCACAAAGCACGTATTGAAAAGGTAGGATTTTATTCTCATTATCAGGGGGCAAACTTGACTCTTCTTGCTTAAAAATGGGCAATGCAAGGACATCACTGAAATAAAACAAATAACTTACATTAACATCGGACAGAAGTGCAAGAGTGGATTTATGCTGAAACAATTTAACTGCAATTTGCTTTGGAAAACTATACACATTATTCACTTTAAAAAAAAAAACAAAAAACAAAAAACATTACTCATTTTGATGAAGTTTCTTCCCAACCACTCAGTTCAGATTACCTGCTGTGATAGTCCCCTCACCACAACAATGTGGGCAATGACAGATAGATATTCACTGCTAAGACCATCTAGACAGGGGTTCCTAAAAGGGCTCTGAAAATTATATGCAGAGTTCCAAAATGTCAATTTAGGATGCTCAGTAATGTGTTTGTTCTTAGAAAGGCACCAACTACAGTTATCTTTATAACCAGCTGATCTACTCTAAGGACTAAAACAAGACTCAGAATTCCTAGAAGCCACTTGAAAAGGACAAATCAATGACCAGTGTATATTTCAAGGTCAGCTTACACTCTGTGGAATACAGCTAACTAGAAGTGCTGTGTTTCAGTTCCTAAAAGCCTTACGCAAATCTTAGACAAGCTCTCTAGTCTTCGCTCCTTCATCTATAAAATGGGAACCACATCTGCTCTCTAGAGTAAATATGTAAGAAAGTATTTTGGAATCCATAAGGGACTAAAATTGATGTAAAGGATTAACAGTAATCTTCCCTCATAAACTCTAGCCATGGATTAGTGGGAAAGAACATCCTGGGCCCTATCCTGGAGACCGACTGTTATGATCAACATCGCTCCAAACTTTAAAAGAATCTTAATAGATGTACCAAATTAAAAAGTGTTTCCAATTATCTCAAGACATGCCACAAAATTAAATGTATTTTATTTTACTTTAAAGAATTTGTACATGTAATCACCAGAACAGCTAAAATTAAAAAGAATGACAACCCAAATGTTGGCAAGGATGTGGAACAACCAGAACTCTTATTCTTTGCCAGCAGGAGTGTAAAACAGCACAACCACTTTGGAAAAAGGTTTGACCATTTCTTATAAAAGTAAACATCTATCTGCCCTTTGATCCAGCAATTCTATTCATAGGTATTTATCCAAGAGAAATGAAAATATAAGTCCATGTAAAGCTTGTACATAAATGCTCATAGCACAAAAGCAAAAATGGGAAAGAATCCAAATGTTTATAATTAAGAGAAACGGATGCACAAACTGTGGTATATTCCATACAGTAGAATACTACTCAGCAAAACAAAGGAATGCGACAACATGGATGAATCTCGCAGACACGATACTGAACAAAAGAAGCTACACAAAAGGAATATATAATGTATGATTCCATTTATATGGTGTTCTAAAACAGGCAAAACCAAGGAGAACAGTGGTTTCCTGGCAGGGCAGAGATTGCTTGGAAGATATACAAGAGAACTTTCCGGGGAGATAAAAATGTTCTACACGATGTTAAGTGTGTGGGCAACATGAAAATTCTTTAAATGTACCCTCAGCAGTGTACAAACATCCTCCCCAAACATTACAGAATCGTTACATTCAGGCAAAAACCACCATTGACAGAAAAATGGCTGAACTCAGGTAAATCTTAGAGACAACATTAAAAATTCTCATTGGAAAGCAAAACAAGCAGAAAATGCTCTGATTATTGTCCTAATAATCCACACAGGAGTAATAAAAATTTAATGGTATTAATGCTAACAAACAAAACAAGCAGGGGGAAGGGAAGAGTAAAAGAAATTTCTCTTTTCTGCTGATGTCTAAACAGCAAGGTTACGTGTTATTAGTTGAATCCAGGCACTCGGGACACAAACCAGCTTTTATGGAACACAAGTTTCTTGTTGCTAAGAAGTATCTCAAAGGCTAGAAAAACAAAAGGTGCTTTCATCCCCTTAGGTCTGGAGGTGTGTGTGCTGTGCTCAAATGCATGGGGTTGAGTGGAGAAGGCAAGGACTCCCTCTTTCTGTCTGTATTAATTTGTCAGGTAAACATACTACCGATCCCTTGAGACTACTTAAAACTGTAGAAGCATGGGTTTTCTAGAAAAGTATTCCATGCCAGTTCCTCCACTTCTACAGTCAGGAAGTTACCAATGCTCCCACCACAAACACTACAGAACATAAAGCAAAACACTACAAAACTTCAGAAACATGATGGTAGTCTTTGGGAGACTTTATTACCATACCATTCCCAATACATATCATTCTCAAAAACATCACCTCTGATGATTCTTTGAAAGACTAGTGAAGATTATCAGGAATCAAGGCAAATCGGATTTTGCAACATAGCAACAGCTTAACCTTTAGGAATGTAGGGTATTTTTTTTCTTCTCAATGTTACTGCCTAGCGAAGTTAATATATAGCAATAGTCCCTAGTCATCTCAATATAATGTGGCTTTACACCTAATCCCTCATGACTAAGCAAAGGACTGTCATTTGATGCTCAAATTTTAAAACGAATTCTACAAGCTACCTCTAAAATTAAATAACTCAAAACAGCCAAACCAAATACACAAAGCTATATTTTCTCATCAGAGCTTTTAACATCCCAAAACCTCAAACATATTTGAACTATTCATGTTCTTGCAATACTGCATTTCTTTTACTCTGCTGTGGATCAAAAACACCATTTGCTTTCACGTTCCCAGAGGTGGAGGCTAAAGGTCATTGGCGAACACAGTTCTAGGCCCCTGTTTATAGCAAAACAGTGATGGATTAAGTAAGAAATCGTAACAGATTTGGAAATACAAAAGTCTGCTCCTCTGTCTCAGGGGTAAATGGAGCATGGATTAGGGAAACCCACTCTGGTGGAGTCTTAAGTAGTTGGTACCAATGTATAATTGAGCATTTTATTATTTTATCTGATTGCTTCATGTATTTATTTTTTTAAAGATTTTATTTATTTTATTTTTCAAAAAAGATTTTTTTTGTTAAGTAATCTCTACACCTAATGTGGGACTTGAATTCATGACCCAGAAATCAAGAGTCCTTTGTTCCACCAACTGAGCCAGCCAGGTGCTCCTGCTGCATATATTTAATTCATTCCAATGAAACATAAGCTGTCTGAAGGAGCAACTTCTGTTTTCTGTTCTTAGTAAATATTTGTTGCTGTGATTTACATTTTTGTTTGCATTTTCCGGAATATTCAGCACTAGTACACTGTGATCATTTTATTTTTTTAATGTTTATTATTTTTGAGGGAGAGACAGAGAGAAAGAGAGCAAGCAGGGGAGGGTCAGAGAGAGAGGGAGACACAGAATTGGAAGCAGCCTCCAGGCTCTGAGTTGTTAGCATGTGGGGCTCGAACTCACAGACTGAGAGATCATGGCCTGAGCTGAAGTCGGACGCTTAACCAACTGAGCCACCCAGGCGCCCCTTATTGCGATCATTTTAGAGTTTGACATCTCACCCTATCTGTGATCAAATGTAAGGATACAGAAATCTCACCTGCTAAAAAGATAACTTGAGTGTATGTTAAATACGTGCATCGCTAAGTGGAAATTCACACCTGAGAGTGAAAACATAGCAGAAAGCATCTGAGTGGAAGCAACACAGGAACAGAAGCACGATTAGAAGTGATCTTGCCTATACGTAACCGGGATTCCATGAAGAGCTGCTTCACGGTCTTCTGAGGCATAAACTACTCTTTCCAGATAAGGCAGCCTCTGAATGGTCTGTACTAAATTCACAGCTACGGTTTACTTAACCTTCCCCCTCAGGCCTACTAGCTGCTGAATGCCTTCTTCTAGAGACAGCCTACTGAAGAAAGAGGGAAAGGTTTGATGAGCTCTCCTTGAGTAAGAGAGGCAAGTAGACAGGTTGTCCATAGCATCAAGGGAAGTCACAAAAAAGGATGCGATCTTCCCATTTGTGACAACACGGATGGATCTGGAAGGTATTATGCTAAATGAAATAAGTCAGATTGAGAAAGACAAATACCATATGATTTCACTTCTGTCTGGAATCTAAAAAACAAATGAATAAACAAACAAAAAGCAGACCTATAGAGAACAAACTGATGGTTGCCAGAGGGAAGGGAGTGAGGGGAAAGGCAAAATGAATAAAAGGGAATAGGAGACACAAGCTTCCAGTTATAGAATAAGTCACAGGAATAAAAGGCACAGCACAGGGAACACAGCTGATGATTACTGTGTGCATTGCATGGTGACAGATGGCAGCTACACTTGTGGTGAGCACAGCATACGTATAGAGAAGGTGAATTATTGTGTTGTACACCTGAAACTAATGTAATACTGTATATGTCAGCTATACTCAAATTTTAAAGATCTAAATAAGAAATAAATAAATAAAACAAATTAATGCTATAAAAACTACACTGCCAACAAAACACACTTATTTTCATTCTTTCTGGTAAAGAAACAGCAGTAAAGAATTTAAACAATATGGTCAAATCCAAAGAATAAGCAGGTGGGTAAGAAACAAAACAAAACAAAACAAAACAAAACAAAACAAAACAAAGTGGGAGAGATAAAGAGAGAAAAGACTCTGGCCCCATTAAGAGAATGATAGGACAACCACCTCTTTTCCTCCATCTTTTCACATGCTCTTGTCCTATGGCTTTCAAATTTTTCTGAATACCATTTACGTTAAGTACTTTTTTGAAAAAAAAATTTTAAGTTTATTTATTTATTTTGAGAGAGAGAGAGAGAGAGAGAGAGAGCACAAGCAGGGGAGAGGTAGAGAGAGAGGGAGAGAGAATTCCAAGCAGGCTCCATACTGTCAGTGTGGAGCCTGATGCAGGGCTCGATCCAATGCACCATGAGACCATGACCTAAGCCAAATCGAGAATCAGATGCTTAACTGACTGAGTCACCCAGGCTCCCCTAAGTAAGTCGTTTTTATATTAAGACTCAGTGGATGTGTCCCCAGAACTGAAATAAGTTTCATAAAACAATACTTATTAATTTTGGTATTTTCTATAGCACTTCATTTTTGAAAACGTTGACCACAACCTGCAGTTTGAAGAACACTGCTCCTCTTTCCCTTAAAACTTTGCACTAAATTAAACCAAGTTTATTTACAATCCCTTTATTAGTATTCAAAAAACAACACAATAAAAGACAAGTCTTCCAGATCAGACTGTCATTCAGCTACTCAAGAATAGGGAATATTATCTACTTTAATAGACAAAGAAATACAGAGACTTACACAGAGAGTAAACACAGACAGTACTTCCTCAACTCATTATTAGCTCTTTTGGCTCTCTCATTTTTAAATTCATACAGCACATAACTCTCCATTGCAAAGGAACAAAGAATGCTGCAAAATATAACAGCCAGCATATTCACACTGAAGACTGTCTTAAAAACTGCGATCCAAATCTTGCTTTTTTAAGTCAGAAAATATCTGGAAGTAAAATAGTTTTCAAGTAATCTTCTGCCGTAACTTGTAGACTGCATTACTAAATTAGAGTCAAATCCGTATGGAAGGCATATAAAGATCAGTGCTGTTAACCTTGGGTGCATATTAACAATTGATGGTGGGGTGGTGGTTAAAACTCCTTTCTGGGCCATATCCTGTGCCAATTAAATCAGAAGGGGGGCAGATCGTGAGCTTAATTACTTAGTTCCATGTCTTAATAAGCCAACATAATGGGTATGATCTCCATGTCATCGAAGATGACCACCTCCCTATACCAAAATCTGATTTTCCAGAGGTCCTCAATGAGCCATCTTGAAACACTACCTCTAATGGAAAGGGAGTTTCTTCAATCTATGCATATCTATCACCACTACTAGAGGGAAAACACTCAGCTTGACATTGAATCAGTACATCTCTTTCCCTTATTTTTCCCCCCATTTATTCAGCAAATAGTCTTTGAGCACCTACTATCTTCTGGGCCCTATTTTAGGTGGCAGGGATAGAACAATAATCAAGTACAGATAAGGTCCCCCTTAAAAGTATAGCATCATTGTCTAAATTCCTATCTGTGAACAGCAACAAATCATACTATATTATTCTACAAATACCTATTTGTTTTCTTATTTCCAGTTCATTGTCCTTACAGTATTACAGATACTCAAGTAAGCATAAATGAATCATTATAGAATACAGAGCAAAAATGATACAACTCAAAAAGGCTTAGTATATCTCTAGCAGGTGTTTTACATAACTCTGACCTGAGTATCTTAACTCCACTACTCCTTTCCAGCTGCAAACCTGGAATGCAGACTGTCCAGTGAGTAGGACATCAAAATGACAAGTGAGCAGTAGATAAAAACACCGTATCTGGATTTTATGCTGATGATGCCCCTGACAGAGATATTGGTCATCTGACAAGTCTTTCTTGTCAGAAAGTATTTATGGAACTTTTTTCAAGATCTCAATACTGGGCTTAATGCTCTTTAAGCACTTTAAGAAGTACTTCTAGATATAAACCATTCTATTTCTTCCACACAGTTATGAGAGACCAGCAGTTTGAATAGTTGTCATTCATTACATACTCAAAGTTTACCCAAAAATGAAGCTAATTCCTCTCCCTCTACCCCAGTCTCTGGATCTTCCTCAATCTACTCTGTTGAATTATTTGTCAACTACTATTTATTTACTGCTATAAGCAATGCACTTTTTATTTTTCCTTAGCTTAGAAAGTCAATAAAAACTTCTCACTTCAAACCTGTCTGCAAGCCTTATTTCTTTTCGAAGCTGAAAAGTATCTGACCCATTTCAGATACAAATTTACTTCCAGAAAACTTGCAAGATATTAAAAGTTTAATCAAAGAAATATGAATCAGCAAAGCCCTACCTCAGGAGATTTGCCAGATATAGGCCTGCTTTCTGGTTTTTTTTTTTTCCTACATTACAGGATTAGCTCTGACCAGCCTATAAATCTCATTAAAACACTGCTAATTGAAAATATCACCTGTGGCATCATTAGTATCAGGCTCTTTTATTAAATTTGAAATTACTGACTCTTCCCCTTTAGGTGACAAATGGCAAACTGCAACAATATTCGTGTGTTATATATTCCAGGAATCTGACAATTTTGATAAAGGAAGTGGAACCCCCCCTTTTCAGTATTCAAAATCTGATTATCTACCATCAGAGTATGACCTAAAGGAGAAAACAAGATTGTTCTGTCTTCCTGCGACTAAGGGAAACCATACATAGACCCTTATATGGTGCTGAGCCTCAAATCTTCTTTTCAAGTCCAAAATGTCTACCATTTCTTTTCTTTTTTTTTTTTTTTCTTCTTCTTCTTCTTCTTCTTCTTTGATGTAGTTCAGCTTCCTTCCCTCTTCACAGACAAGCATCACTCACCACCTATCTGTTGGTGTTCTGCTTTGCTCATTTCATCCCCACTACCAAGCCTATCTTCAAAGCCCCCAAATCTCCTTGGTCCCCCATTCCTCGCTGCAGTGAAATACAAGCATAGATTTTTTTTTTTTAAGGCTTTAATTGCTAATGACTTTTGGGAAAATCCTAAACGTACCAGAACATTAGTCCTATGAAATGGTAAAAAGGCCTTAGCGATCTCTCTTCCCTTTGTGCACCCAGTGGTAAGCCTTATGAAAATCGCTCCTCCTTCAAACCATACCTTTGATGAAAGCCTATTCTTCTAAAATGGCCAACACATTCCCTGGAGATATTGCAAATTAGGCTGATGATGTAATCAGAGCAGAACTGTTATTTGCTCCCTTTCTTTTACAGTAGGTAGACAGAGGGAAGTAATCTGCATTTCTAAGAATATGCAGAGCAGAAGATACCTATGAAACTTCAACCCTTCTCAGGGACAATAACCATCTTTTTATCAATATCAGCCAATCTGCAGCCAGAGTAACCTTTAAAAATGTAAATTTGGTGCCCCTGGGTGGCTCAGTTAAGCCTCCTACTTCAGCTCAAGTCAAGATCTCATGGTTCCTGGGTTCGAGCCCCGTGTTGGGCTGTCAGCCCAGAGCCTGGAGCTGCTTTAGATTCTGTCTCTCCCTCTCTCTTCTTTTAAATAAAAATTTTTTTAAAACATAAATTTAAGGGGCACCTGGGTGGCTCAGTTGATTAAGCGTCTGAATCCTGATTTCAGCTTAGGTCATGATCTCATGGTTTCCCGGGTTTGAGCCCTGCATCAGGCTCTGTGCACTGACTGTGAGGTTCCTGCTTACGATTTTCCCTCTCTCTGTGTCCCTCCCTATTCACACTCTCTCAAAAATAAATAAACTTAAAAAAATAAAATTCCTATAAATTAATATGAAAAAGACCAACTCCCCTCCCCCCCCCAAAAAACTTGAATACTTACTTCTCGAGAGAAAACATGAATGGCTAGTAAACATGTTGAACAGGTGCTCAGACTCATAAAAAATCAGGAAAACGCAAATAAAACCACAATGAAATCCACATCCGCTAACTGACAAAAATTAAGACACTGACTAAATAAAATACTGGTTAGGATGTAGAACAACCAAAACTTTGAAACTCCTAAGTATACTGGGAAAAACAAGTTAGCATTATTTTGAATAAAGATACACAAACTTCGAGCTGCCTTGGTGGCTCAGTAGTTTAAGTGCTGGACTTCCTCTCAGATCATGAGCTCAGGTCATGATCTTGCAGTTCGTGGGTTTGAGCCCCCTGTCTGGCTCTGTGCTGACATCTGGGAGCCTGGAGCCTGATTCAGATTCTGCATCCCCCTCTCTCTCTGTCCCTTCCTGCTCTTGTGTTTTAAAACAAACATTTAAAAAACAAAAAGGGGGGCGCCTGGGTGGCGCAGTCGGTTAAGCGTCCGACTTCAGCCAGGTCACGATCTCGCGGTCCGGGAGTTCAAGCCCCACGTCAGGCTCTGGGCTGATGGCTCAGAGCCTGGAGCCTGTTTCCGATTCTGTGTCTCCCTCTCTCTCTGCCCCTCCCCCGTTCATGCTCTGTCTCTCTCTGTCCCAAAAATAAATAAACGTTGAAAAAAAAAAAATCCAGCAATTACATTAATCCTACAACCCCTCTGCCTGAAATATTTTCTTTCTCCATTTTGCAGGCTCAAATCTTAATCTTCTTTCAGATACGCCTTCAGGAGGTAGTATTTAGTATTTCTATGCTCTAAACACCTGTAGCACTTTATCTCTAAGTGCTCTGATGTATCAGTTTCTAGCTTGTATCATACCTATTTAAATATATGTCTTATCTTCTCTAGCAAATTATAAGCAACTAGAGGACAAAAAGTTGCTTGATTTTGTCTTTTAATCGCCATGGCACCAGACACAGCACTACATATAGAAGTGTATGGTTAAGACTCAAAGCTACACAATCAAGCTGGAACACAAAACCTAGCATTCAGAAGGCACTCAAGTATGTGTTGAAGGAATAAAAATCTGCTGAGGGACTGAATCAACCAGGACTTGACGTGCACACAAAGCATGAAGTAGCCGTGAAAGAAAATCACAACATCAATTTGTGTATCCAAAGCCCCCAATCTATTTTTCTCCCAGATTCTGGTTTGATGTTGCATCAGGAGAGCCAGCTATCAGCTACAAATGGAAACTACTGCCAACCAGGCAGACAAAGAATGAGGGCAGGGCAGGAGGAGGTGGAAAAAAGAAAGAGAAGGTAACAAGCAGAAGGAAGGAATGGCAACGCTGGAGGTCAACTTCCATAAGTATTCCAAGAGAGCAAGAACCAGAAGGAAGCAAAGTTACAGACCTTTGGCAAAAAAGACAAGGAATGACAGGACAAGTTAAAAAGACGAGGAAAGCGAGCCAGCAATCGATTATGTGCTAGACACTCTTGGACTTATATTATGCAGTATTTCAGACTTTACAAGAAGGTTAAAAAAAAAAAAACAACAGATACCTGTGTACGCTCCACTCAGCTTAAGAAATAAAGCACTAACAGGGAGGGGTGCCTGGGTGGCTCAGTCAGTTAAGTGTCTGACTTCGGCTCAGGTCATGATCTCATGGCTCCTGAGTTCAAGCCCTGCGTGGGGCTCTGTGCTGACAGCTCAGAGCCTGGAGCCTGCTTCCAATTCTGTCTCTGTCTCTCTCTCTCTGCCTCCTCCGCTCACTCACTGTCTCTCTTTCAAATATAACAAAACATTTAAAAAAAAGAAAGAAAGAGCACTAACAGTTGAAGCCCTCTATACCCTTCCTCCATTGTATCCCCCTTTAACTTCCAGAGGCAACAGTAACATAAATTTGGAGTTAAACATTCTTACTCATTTCTTTGTATTTTTACAGTGGTGCCATCTTTTTAAAAAGCAGTGGTAAATTTTATGGTAAAGGGAGGAATCTCACCCAAATACACAGTCCATCATAAGACACTGAGAGTAAGAGGGAAAGTAAAGGCACAGTCAGTAACAACTGACCAATTCTAAGACCCCAAAAAATGGAAGATTTAGGAGATGGATGGGTAACAGTTGAAGGGGGAAAAGTGAAGGCAAACAGTAGTGAAAAAGATGCACAGCAAAAAAGAAGAAAATTCAGGTTTTCATAATAATTTTTTACTGTTTGTTTTTCCAAGAGAGAGGGAGAGAGAGAGACTGAGTATGAGCAGGGGAGGGGCAGAGAGAGAGGGAGACACAGAATCCGAAGCAGGCTTCAGGCTCCAAGCTGTCAGCACAGAGCCCGATGCGGGGCTCAAACTCACCGACTGTGAGATCGTGACCTGAACTGAAGTCGGGCTCAACCGACTGAGCCACCCAGGTGTCAAAAATTCAGTTTTGATGAAGAGAAATAGTTGCCTCAGAAACTGCTACGCTAGTGGCCTTTGAAACAAAATAGAGTGAATTCAGTTCACATACCCAACAAATCAGCACAAACTATCTGTTAGACACTCTTCTCCTGGAGCATTTATCCTAACTGGGGAAAGTCAAACAAATGAATAAGATATCAGATGTTTGGAAAAAGATAAAGCAGAGCAGAGTAGGCAGAGTACTGGTGAGGACAAGGAGGTGTTTGCTATCATATGTGAAGGTGGTTACAGAACCTCTCTCTGACAAAGTGACATTGGAGCAGAAACCTAAAGCAAGTAGGGAATGCAGAAGACTTTCAGGAAGAGGGGCACCTGGGTGGCTTAGTTGGTTAAGCATCTTTTGTTTTTTAGTGTTTATTTCTTTTTTTATTAAAAAATTTTTTTTAATGTTTATTTATTTATTTTTGAGAGAGAGAGTGAGAGAGAGAGACAGAGCACAAGCCGGGGAGGGGCAGAGAGAGAGGGAGACACAGACTCTGAAGCAGGCTCCAGGCTCCCAGCTGTCAGCACAGAGCCCAACACGGAGCTCGAACCCACAAACCGCAAGATAGTGACCTGAGCCGAAGTCAGCTCCTCAACCCACTGAGCCACCCAGGCGCTCCAAGGAACTCTACTCTTGATTTTGGCTCAGGTCCTGATCTTACAAACCATGAGCTGATATAGCATGGAGCCTGCTTAGGATTTTCTCTCCCTCTCTTTCTCTGCTCCCTACCCACTCCCCTGGTGTGCATGCACACATGTGTGGGCTCTCTCTCAAAATAAATAAAAATTAAAAAAAAAAAAAAAACTTCCAGAAAGAGTAACAGCAAATGCAAAGGCCCTGAGGCAGAAAGGTGCATAGGATTTGAGGGAGCGTAAGACCATCAGATGTGGCTGGGGCAGAGCATGCTATAAAAAGAGTCTAGACAGAATGATCAGAAGGGCACCCTGTATACATCGATGCCAGAACTGGGGCTTTAATTCAAAACAAGATGCAAAATGAATGGAGGGTTTCCAGGAGAAAAGTGAAATGATCTGCTCTACATTTTAAATAAACTATCATATAATTTATCATTTAAATAGGGACACTTTGTGAGTGAACAAGGGTGCTATTAGCAGTTACCTCAGGACAACAGACATTAACAAGACCTTAATTTTAAAAGGCTTCTGTGCAGGGGTGCCTGGGTGGCTCAGTCAGTTAAGCGTCTGACTTCAGCTCAGGTCATGATCTCATAGTGAGTTTGAGCCCCATGTTGGGCTCTGAGCTGACAGCTTGGAGCCTAGAGCCTGCTTCAGATTCTGTGTCTCCCTCTCTCTCTTTGTCCCTCCCCTGCTTGTGCACATGTGCTCTCATGCTCTCTCTCTCTCTCTCTCAAAAATAAACAAACATTTAACAATAAATAAATAAAAGGCTTCTGTGCAGAGCCAGTTTGAAGGGGTCTTCTGGCCAAATCTGGAATAATTTAATCAAGATATATAATGGTAGTAAAAGATTACAATATATTGAATAAAGTAAAAATCTGAGACTACATTGTTAAAAATAAATCAATAAGAAGGGAAAGTTCCCTCTTACAGTAGACAGCCAACTAGTAAATGTAGAAGGAAAGACATAATTAGAAAGTCATCATTTGGGACGCCTGTGTGGCTTAGTCGGTTAAGCATCCCACTCTTGGTTTCAGCTCAGGTCATGATCTCAGGGTTTCATGAGTTCAAACCCTGCATCTGGCTCTGTGCTGACAGGGCAGAGCCTGCTTGGAATTCTCTCCCTCTCTCTCTCTGCCCCTCCCCTGTTCATGCAGTCTCTGTCTCTCTCAAAAATAAATACATAAAGCTATATAAATATATATATATATATATATATATATATATATATATATATGAAAATCATCATTTAGCAATCATCATAAAGAAAATTGATTAGGGCAAGAATCATCAATAAATGCTAAAACTGGTTGGTGAAAATTTGAAAATAGGATATGTACATGGTGTCAAAATGTCGCCCCTACAGAATGCTAATTACAAAAGGCAAAGCAATACATTTATAATGGAGAAAATTGGCATACCCCACCTGAACTAAGTGGTCAAAATTAACATTGCCAGCAATGGGACCAATCAATAGCATGTGTACCCTAATATGATACACAGAGAACTCAGCATCCCTTCTTAGGTAGTACCACCCAAAGCGCATAACCTGAATCTACCATGAGGAAACATCAGACAAACCCAAACTGAGGGATATTCTACAAAATAACTGACCTCTACTCATCAAATTGTTAATGTCATAAAAATACAAAGACTCGGGGCGCCTGGGTGGCTCAGTCGGTTGAGCGTCCGACTTCGGCTCAGGTCACGATCTCACGGTCCGTGAGTTCGAGCCCCGCGTCGGGCTCTGGGCTGATGGCTCGGAGCCTGGAGCCTGCTTCCAATTCTGTGTCTCCCTCTCTCTCTGCCCCTCCCCCGTTCATGCTCTGTCTCTCTCTGTCTCACAAATAAACGTTAAAAAAAAAATACAAAGACTAATGATCTGCTCTAGATTAAAGGAGATAAAAGACATGACAACGGAGTCAATACATGATCTTGGATATTTTTTTGCTATAAAGGACATTATTGGGACAATTGGCAAAATCTGAATAAGATCCACAGATTAGATCATACAGGGTATTGTGTGTTAAGCTCCTAATTTTGATCACTATATTATAGTTACGTAAGAGCATTTCATGTTTTTTTCCTGACCCTCCACCGGAGAATTTCATGTTTTTTAAAAACACACACTGAAGTTTTTAGGTGTTAAGGGACACTGCAACTGCAACTTAAACAGTTCAGATTAAAAAAATAATAATAACTCTAGGTGTTGGGGAGGAGCAGAAGAGAGGAAGATAAAACAAATATAGCAAAATGTTAACATGTGAGTAATCTTGGTGAAGGGTATTTACAACTTCTTTGCACTGTTTTTGCAAATCTTCTTCAAGTCTGAAATTATTATTTTTTATGAACAGAATACACATAGACTTCTAAGTTTCTGTGTAGAGAACAGGCTATGGGGGTGATGAGTGCAGAGTTGGAAGCAGGGCTGGACCAGTTAAAAGGCTACTATAGATTAAGGACAGAGGTCATGAAAGACTGCACAGTAGGAAGCTCCAGGAATTGGTCCCTCCACCAAAATAACTATTGAGCCGGCACAAAATGCTTGAAGCAACTATTCTGGAACTCTGGAATCTAGTCAAATACTTGCAGCAAACAAGGGAATGCTTGATGAAGAAAGAGGCTGGTAAATTTTAGTGAATTTCAGCATCTGGCACACCATCTACCTTCCCCTAGCTCCCAGTCCCATGGCACACAGCTGTGGGGACAGTAGCCTGGGATCCTGTTGCAGTCTGCTGGTGTCAGGGTGGGCAATAGGGACCTTGTCCTCCAAAACTCAGCATTATATATTCTGATTACTGCTTTTGATTGCTGAAGAGCTGGCACACAGGCTGGACATTGTTTCAACCACCATGGCTGAGGTGGCTTCCTTAGCAGAGTCAGACAAAGGGATTTAAAGAAACAGAACATTCTTTTTTTTCCCCATTTTTTCTTATTAGATCCAAGCATTTAAGAAAATTTCTGTCAAGTCACTGGCGGACCACGGAGCTCATAGAAGAGACTTCAGTGTTCACAAAAAATAAGGAACGCATTCTTTACAAAAACACTTTGGGAAAGTCACTAAACAAATGGACAACTTCAGCTTTAATCAAGTAACAACAGTAATCTCTAGGGAGGGAGTAGAATCTGATTTCCAGAGCTGCCATATTACAATACTCAAAATTTCCAGTTCTAAACAAAAAATTACAAAGCATACAAAGATTAAGGAAAGTATGGCCAATTCACAAGAAAAGAGAAATTGACAGAAACTATCCTTGAGCAAGCCTAGACACTAGACTTAATATACAAAGACCTTAAATTAACTATCTTAAATATGCTCAAAGAGCTGAAGGAAACCATAGACAAATAACTAAAGGAAACCAGGAAAACAATGTATGAGCAACTAAAGAATAGCAACAAAAGATCAAAGTTATAAAAAGTAAACAAATAGAAATTCTGGACCCAAAAGCACAAGAGCTGGAATTAAAAATATACTAGAGGGACTCAACAGAAGATCAACAGAAGAAAGAATCAGCAAACTTGAAGATGGCAAATTGAGATTACTCAGGCTGAAGAGCAAAAACAAAAATGAAGAAAACTAAATAGAACCTAAGAATACAATGGTACACCATCAAGTGTACCAATGTGCATATTATGGGAGTCCCAGGAGAAGAAGGAGAGAAAAAGGGAGAAAAGTTTTTGAAGAAATAATGGTTAAAAACTTTCCAAACTGATGACACACGTGAATCTACACATTCAAGGAGCTCAACAAACTTCAAAAGAATAAATTCAAAGACAGCCACAGCAAGGTACACAATATTCAAACTGTTGAAAGAGAGAATCTTCAAAGCAGCAAAAAGGGACTCATCACATTATGAGGGAAACTCAATGAAATTAATAGCCAATATCTCATCAGAAACCATGGAGGCCAGAGGCAGTGGGATGATATATGTAAAGTGTTGAAAGTAAAAACTATCAACCAAGAATTCTAAGATGAAGGAGAAATTAAAATATTTCTCAACAAAAGGTAAGGAAGTTCATTGCTAATAAACCTGCCCTACAAGAAATGCTAAAGGGAATCTTTCAGCCTGAAATGAAAGAACACTAGATGGTAACTCACAGTCATATGAAGAAATAAAGATCATTACACAGGTCACACAGGTAAAATACAAAAGCTAGCATACCATATTTTTGGTATGTAACCTCTTCTTTTTGTTTCCTATGTGACTTAAAAGACGAATACATAGGGGCACCTGGCTGGTGGAACGTGCAACTTTTGATCTTGGGGGTTGTGAATTTGAGACCCACATTGAGTGTAGAGCTTACTTAAAAATATTTTTTAAAAAGACAAATGCATTGGGGTGCCTGGGTGGCTCAGTCGGTTGAGCGTCCGACTTTGGCCCAGGTCATGATCTCGCAGTCCGTGGGTTCGAGCCCCGCATCAGGCTCTGTGCTGACAGCTTGGAGCCTGGAGCCTGTTTCGGATTCTGTGTCTCCTTCTCTCTCTGACCCTCCCCTGTTCATGCTCTCTGTCTCTCTCTGTCTCAAAAATAAATAAACATTAAAAAAAAATTTTTTTTTAAAAGACAAATGCATAAAACAATAATTATAAATCTATTGTAACAAGCACATAGTGTATAAAGACATAATTTGTGACAATAACAACATAAAGAATGGAAACAGAACTGACAGGAACAGAGTTAATGTATGCTCTTTTTTTTAAGTTGTGATATAATTGGGGCGCCTGGGTGGCTCAGTTGTTAAGCATCCAACTTCGGTTCAGGTCATGATCTCACAGCTCTTGAGTTTGAGCCCTGCATCAGGCTCTATGCTGACAGCTCAGAGCCTGGAGCCTGCTTCAGATTCTGTGTCTCCCTCTCTCTGCCCCTCCTCCCTTGGGCTCTGTCTCTGTCTCTCTCTCAAAAATAAACATCAAAAAAATAATAAAAGGGGCGCCTGGGTGGCGCAGTTGGTTAAGCGTCTGACTTCAGCCAGGTCACGATCTCGCGGTCCGTGAGTTCGAGCCCTGCGTCAGGCTCTGGGCTGATGGCTCAGAGCCTGGAGCCTGTTTCCGATTCTGTGTCTCCCTCTCTCTCTGCCCCTCCCCCATTCATGCTCTGTCTCTCTCTGTCCCAAAAATAAATAAACGTTGAAAAAAAAAATTTTTTTTAAATAATAAAAAAGTAAATAAATCTGTGATATAATTGACATATAACATTATATTAATTTCAGGTGTACAACATAATGATTTGATTTTTATAGATATTGCAAAATGATCATCATAAGAAGTCTAGTTTAATGTATGCTCTTGAAGCTAAATTGTTATCAATTCAAATTAGATTCCTATACACTTAGGATATTAACTGTAATCCCCATGGTAATCACTAAGAAAGTAACTTTAAAAATATACAAAAAAAAAAGGAAATAAAGAAGGAATTAAAATGATACAGTAGAAAAAATCAAACACAAAAGAAGACATATTGGAGTAACTGAGGAACAAAAGAATATGACATATAGAAAACAAATAGCACAATGGCAGAAATTAGTTCTTCATTGTCAGTAATCACTTTAAGTACAAATGGATTAACTCACCGATTAAAGACACAGATTGGGGAAAAAGATATTTGTTCTTGTGGTCAACATGTGACCAACCACATGTTGCTTATAGAAGACTCACTTCAGATATAACACACAAATAGGTTAAAAGGAAAACAGTGAAAGAGGATATTCTATGCAAATAGTAACCAAAAGAGAACTGAAGTGACTAGTCAAATATCAAACAAGAGGCTCCTGGGTGGCTCAGTCAGTTCAGCTACCAACTCTTGATTTCCACTTGGGTCATGGTCTCACAGTTTATGAAATCGAGCCCTGCGTTGGGCCCTGTGCTGACAGTGTGGATCCTGCTTGGGATTCTCTCTCTCCTCTCTCTCTGCCCCTCTCCAGCACTCTCTCCCCCTCTCTCTCTCAAAATAAATGGGATAAACATTTTTTAAAAATATATCAAATAGGGGCGCCTGGGTGGCTCAGTCGGTTAAGCATCTGACTTTGGCTCAGGTCATGATCTCACGGTTCCTGAGTTTGAGCCCAACATAGAGCTCTGTGCTGACAGCTTGAAGACTGGAGCCGGCTTCAGATGCTGTGTCTTCCTCTCTCCCTGCCCCTCCCCTGCTCACACTCTCTCTCTCAAAAATAAACAAACAGTAAAAAAAATTTTAAAACATATATATCAAACAAAATAGAACTTAAGTCAAAAGTTGTTACAAGAGGGGTACCTGGGTAGCTCATTTGGTTAAGCAACCGGCTCATGATTTCGGCTCAGGTCATGATCTCAGGGTCATGAGATCAAGCCCTACATTGGGTTCCACACTAGGCATGGAATCTGCTTAAGATTCTCTCTCCCTCTCTCTCTCTCTCCCTCTCCCTCCCTCCCTCCCTCCCTCCTTCCCTCCCTCCCTCCATCTCTCTGTCTCTCTCTCTCTGTCTCTCTCCTGTCTGCCTCTCCCCAGCTCACACATGTGCTCTCTCTCCCAAAATAAATAATAAATACATAAACTGTCCTTAAAAAAAAGTTGTGGGGTGCCTGGGTGGCTCAATTGGTTACGCACCCAACTTCAGCTCAGGTCATGATCTTGAGGTCCGGGAGTTCAAGCCCCTCGTTGGGCTCTGTGCTGACAGCTCAGAGCCTGGAGCCTGCTTTGGATTCTGTGTCTCCCTCTCTGCCCCTCCCCCTCACTCAAAAATAAATAAACATTAAAAAAACGTTTTTTTTAAGTTCCTATAAGAGACAAAGGACTTTTATATTGATTTAAAAGAAAACTTATAAAAAAAATAGAATTATAAACATGTACACACCACCAAATAACAGAGCCCTCAAACACAAGAAGCAAACACTGACAGAACTGAAGGTAGAACTAGATACTCCTACCAGAATGGTTAGAGAATGCAATACCCCCACTCTAAATAATGAGTAGGACATCTGACCGAAGACCAATAAGGAAACAGAGAACTTGAACAACATTATAAGTCAACTGGACATAACAGACATATACGGAGCCCTTCACCCAACAACAGAATATATATTCTTCTCAAGTACACATAAAACATTCTCCAGGATAGACCACATGTTTGGCCATAAACCAATTCTCAGTAACTTTTTAAAAAATCAAAATCTTACCAACTATTTTCTCTGGCCACAATGGAATGAATCTAGGAATCAATAAAAGGAAAACTGTAAAATGTGCAAATATGTGCAAATTAAGCAACACACTCACAAACAACCAATGAGTGAAGGACAAAAAATCACTAGGGAAATTAGAAAATACTGATGAAATACAAATGAAATATAAATTAAAACACTATATATCCGAACTTACAGGACACAGTGAAAGCAGTACTCAGGGGGAAATTCATGGCTCTAAATGCCTATATAAAAAGGAAGAAAGACTTCAATCAAATAATCTAACTTTACATCTTAAGGAACTCAAAAAATAAAAAAATAAAAAAGCAAACTAAATCCAAAACCAGAAGAAGGTAGGAAATAATAAAGATGATCAGGGAGAAATGAAGTAGAGAATAAAAAAATAGTAGTGAAGCCACAAAACCAAAAATCAGTTCTTTAAAAAAGATCAACAAAATTGACAAACTTTTAGCTAGACTGTCAAGGAAAAAAGAGGAGGAGACACAAATAAATAAATCAGAAATGAAAATGGGCTAGTACAACCAACTTTATAGAAAGAAAAGGATTGTAAGAGAACACTATGAACAATTTTACACCAAAGATTAAGATAATTTAGATACCAAAAAAAAAATTTCTACGAAGTGCCAAAAGTGACTTAAGAAGAAATAACAAATCTCAAAAGACCTATAACAAGAGATTGAATCAGTAATCAAAATCCTTTCAATAGAGTCTAGAACCAGATGCCTTCGTTGGTGAGTTCTAGCAAACATTTAAAGAATTAACACCAATCTTGTTCAAACTCTTCTGAAAAAAAGAGGAGGGAACACTTTCTAACATTCTACAAGGCCAGCATTATCCTCATACCAAGGCCAGACAAAAATACCACATGAGGCACCTGGGTGGCTCAGTCAGTTAAGCACCAGACTTCAGCTCAGGTCATAATCTCACGGTCCGTGAGTTTGAGCCCCACGTCAGGCTCTGTGCCGCCAGCTCAGAGCCTGGAGCCTATGTCAGATTCTGTGTCTCCCTCTCTCTCTGCTCCTACCCCCCCCCCTCTCAAAAATAATAAACATTTAAAAAATGTGTAAAAAAACATCACAGGAAAAGCAGACCAATATCCCTTATGAATAAAGACACAAAAATCCTCAACAAAATACTGTACTAGCAAACTGAATCCAATGATCATACACTATAACCAAGTAGGATTTTTCCCAGAAATATAAGGGTGGTTCAACATAAAGAAATCAACATAATACACCACATGATCATCTCAACAGACACAGAAAATGCACTGGACAAAATTCAGCACCTGTCACAATAAAAACACTCAACAAAACCTTGAAGACATTATGCTAAGTGAAATAAGACAGTCACATAAGGACAAATTTGTATGATTCCACTTACATGAGATTCCTAGAGTAGTCAAATTCACAGAGACAGAAAGTAAAATGGGGGTTGTCAGGAACTAGGCGAGTTAGTGATTAATGGGTAGAGAGTTTCTGTTTGGGAAACTAAAAATATTCTGGAGATGGATGGTGGTAATATTTGCACAACAAATTCACAACAATGTGAATGTGCTTAATGCCACTGAACTATACACTTAAAAATAGCTAAAATGGTAAATCTTACGTGTATTTTACCATAATAATACACACGGACATTCGTACAGACACACACACACGTACATACACACACAACAACCTAGGAATAGAAACTTCCTCAAAATTAAAAAGGCATTTATGAAAAATTCACAGCTCAGTGGTGAAAAACTGAAAGCTTTCCCTCTAAAATCAGGAATAAGCTAAAGATGCCCACTTTCACTACTACTATTCAACACTGAAGTCCTTGCAAGACCAATTAAGCAAGAAAAACAAATAAAAAGCATACAAACAGGAAAAGAAAAAGTGAAGCTATACCTATTTGCATATGACATGACTCTTCATATAGAAAATCCCATAAGTCCAGGAAAATGTTACCAAAGCTAAAAAAAGAATTCAGCAAAGTTACAGGATATGAGATCAACATAAAAAAGTAGTTTCTAAATAATCAGTAGTTATTGCCAGCAATAAACAATCCAAAGAGGAAATTAAGAAAACAATTCCATGTAGAATAGTATCCAAGAGTAAAATACACAGGAATAAATTTAGCCAATGGTATGAAAGACTTGTACAGCTTTTCCTTGACTTACAATGGGGTTACATCCCAATAAACCCATCGTAAGCTGAAAATACTGTCAGTCAAAAATGTATTTAATACATCTAACCTACCAAACATCATAGCTTAACCTAGCCAAATGTACTCAGAACACTTACATTAACCTACTGTTGGGTAAAATCATCTTACACAAAGCGTATATTATAACGAAGTGTTGAATATCATGTAGTTTATGGAGTACTGTACTGAAAGTAAAAAATGGAATGGTTGTATGGATACTGTACAGTTATAAGCATATCATTTGCAACCCTCATGATCACCTGGCCAACTGGGAGCTGTGGCTCACTGCCACTGCCCAGCATCATGAAAAGTATTGGACTTCATACCACCAGCCCAGTTAAAGTTCAAAATTCAAAATTGGAAGTATGGTTTCTACCATGTGTATCACTTTTACACCACTGTAAAGTCAAAAAAATCATAAGTTGAACCATCGTAAGCTGGGGACCATATGTCGGTTGATGGGGTGCCTGGCTGGCTCAGTTGGTACAGCATGTAACTCTTGATCTCGGGGTTGTAAGTTTGAGCCCCAAGTTGGGTGTAGAGATTTAAAAATGAAATCTTTAGGGGTGCCTGGGTGGCGCAGTCGGTTAAGCGTCCGACTTCAGCCAGGTCACGATCTCGCGGTCCGTGAGTTCGAGCCCCGCGTCGGGCTCTGGGCTGATGGCTCAGAGCCTGGAGCCTGTTTCCGATTCTGTGTCTCCCTCTCTCTCTGCCCCTCCCCCGTTCATGCTCTGTCTCTGTCCCAAAAAAAAAAAAATAATAAACGTTGAAAAAATAAAAATAAAAAAATAAAAATGAAATCTTTAAAAAAAAGAAGACTTGAAAAGACACTTCCCCAAAGAAGATCTACAAATGGCCAGCAAGTACGTGAAAAGATGTTCAACTTCACGGTCAAGGAATAGCAAAACACGATCACAATGACATACTACTTCTCACTCATTAGGATGGGTTTAATTAAAAAAAACAACAAAAAGAAAATAGAAAGTAAAAAGTCCTGACAAGAGTGTAGAGAAACAGGAACCCTCATATATTGCTGATGGAACATAAAGCAGTTCAGATGTTATGTAAAATAGCTTGAGAGTTCTTGAAAAAGTTTAGTATATACTATACACCTACCAGAATGGCCAAAATCCGGAACACTGACAACACCAAATACTGATAAGGATGTGGAGCAAAGGGAACTCTCACCAATTTGTAGTAAGAATGCAAAATGGTACAGCCACTTTGGAGGACAGTTTGGCCTTTTCTTAACAACACTAAATATATTCTTACCATATAATCCCGAGTTGCATTCCTTGTATTTACCCAAAGGAGTTGAAAATTATCTCTATACGAAAACCTACACATGGATGTTTATAACAGCTTTATTCATAATTGCCAAAACTTGGAAGGAATCAAGATGTCCTCCAGTAGGTGAATGAATAAACTGTGGTACATCCAGAAAATAGAATATTGAGTACTAAAAAGAAATGAGCTATCAAGCTATGAAAAGACATAGAGGAATATTAAATGCATATTTCTAAGTAAAAGAAGCTAATCTGAAAAGGCAACATATTGTAGGATTCCAATTTTATGACATTCTAGAAAGGCAAAACTGGAAACATTTAAAAAAAAAAATCAGTGGTTGTCAGGGTTGGGGTGGAGGAATGAATAGGCAGAACACAGAGGGCTTTTTTTTTTTTCAAGTTGATCTTTTTTTTTTTTTTTTTAAACATTTATTTAGTTTTGAGAGACAGAGCACAAGCAGGGGAGGGGCAGAGAGAGGGAAACACAGAACTCGAAGCAGGCTCCAGGCTCTGAGTCATCAGCACAGAGTCGGACGTGGGGCTGGAACCCACAAACCGTGAGATCATGACCTGAGATGCTCAACCGACTGAGCCACCCAGAACACAGAGGACTTTTAAAGCAGAGAAAATCCTCTGTATGATACTCTATGATGGGTATGTGTCATTCTATATTGGTCCAAAACCACAGAATGTATACCACCAAGAGGGAACTCTCAGGTAAACTATAGACTTTGGGTGATTATGATACGTCAATTTAGGTTCATCAATGTAGGTACAGAGTGGGTACCACTCTGGTAAATGATGTTGATAAAAGGGGAGGCTATGCATGTGTGGAGGCAAGAGGGTATATGGGAAAATTCTGTACCTTCCTCTCAGTATTTCTGTGAGCCTAAACTGCTCTAAAAAGTCTTTAGATTTAAAAACAAAAAAGTTAAGCATAGAATTACCATATGAGCCAGCAATTCCACGCCTAGATATATATACCCAAGAGAAATGGAAACATATGTCTAGTACAGCATCGTGACTATAGTTAATAATACTGTAATGCAGATTTGAAACTTGCTAAGAGAGTAGCTCTTAAAAGTTCTCATAAGACTCAAATACAGAGAACAAACTGAGGGTTGATGGGGGTTGGGGGAGAGGGGAAAGTGCGTGATGGGCATTGAGGAGGGCACTTGCTGGGATGAGCACTGGGTGTTGTATGGAAGCCAATTTGACAATAAATTATATTAAAAATAAATTAATTAATTTTAAAAAGTTCTCATAAGAAAAAAACTGTTTTGTACGGTGAAAGATGTTAACGAGACATTGTGATCATTTTGCAATATATACAAATACATAATCATTATGCTGTACACCTTAAACTAATACAAAGTTATATATCATTATACCTCAATTAAAAGAAATCTACACAGAAAAATAGAAATCTGCACAGAAACTTGTATACGAATGTTTATAAACATTTCAGGTCAGGGCACCTGGGTGGCTCAGTCAGTTAAGTATATGACTTTGGCTCAGGTCATGATCTCACAGCTTGGCTCATGAGTTCGAGCCTGTGTCGGCTCTGTGCTGACAGCTCAGAGCCTGGAGCCTGCTTCGGGTTCTTTGTCTCCCTCTCTCTGCCCCTCCACTGCTCTTTCTCTCCCTCTCAAAAATAAGTAAACATTAAAAAAAATTTAAAAACAAAATGTCATGGTCATCTCCTTTATAAACAGTCTACCAATTGATGAATGGATAAACAAGCTGCATTATATACATAGAAAGGGTTATTCAGCCATAAAAAGGAATGAGATACTGAACTACTGATACTTGCTACCTGCGAATGGACCCTGAAAACATGCTAAGTGAAAGAAGCCAGACGCTAAAGGACACGTTACACGATTCCATTTATATGAAATATCCAAAATAGGTAAATCCATGCACACAGACTACAGAGGGGGAGGGGGAAATGGGGAGCAACTGCATTACGAGGTACAGGGTTTTCTCTTGGACTGATGGGAGTGGTGGGTGGTCGCACAACATTGCGAATGTACCAAATAACACTGAATTGTTCACTTTAAAATGGTTAATTTTACATGATGCGAATTCCACCTCAACTTTAAAAAAAAATGAAAGACATAAAATTCTTTTCAATATACAGAACTTGATCCTCTTTCCTTTTTTTTTTTTTTATAACAGCACTATTTTGATACAATTCCTGTACTATACAATTCACCCATCTAACGTGTACAGTTCAGTTGTCTTTAGTGTGGTCACAGAATTGCCCAACTATCAAAATTAATTTGCAGGTATGTATATACGTATGTATGTATGTATTTTAATTAATTGCCACACCCAACATGGGGTTCAAACCCGAACATCAAGAGTTACATGCTCTACCGACAACCAGGCAGATGCCCCGGACCACAATTTTAGAACACTTATCAACCACCCCCCAAAAAACCCAGCACCATCAGCAGTCACTCCCCCATTACCTCTTTCCCCAAGCTCTAGCCAACCACTATTCTACTTTCTGTCTCTACAGAGTTGCCTATTCTGGACATTTCATAGAAGTGGAATCGTACATTGTGTTATCTTTTGTGACTAGCTCCTTTCGCTTAGCATTTTTTTCAGGGGATTTCCTTTATTTTAACAATAAAAGTTTGTACCAAGTATTAAAGTGTAAGGGAAAAAGTAAGAAAGATATTAAAGAACCATTTAGAAAAAGAACATTACTGAATATAAGGGCAGATCAAGTCCAAAACAGAAATCCAGTTAAGGTGAATCTTTATAAAATATAAATCAATAGATCTGAAGTGAAACCATTATAAGATGCAGCAGAAAATAAGAAAATTAGGTTAGAATGAATACATCAGAGAATATATTTTACAAAACAAATAGCTTGACAAAGAGAACATTTTCCCTAATAAAGCTGTAGGAAAATCGATTAGAAGGTTTAATTATAGACAGAAACACAAAGAGCAAAGAATCATGGTCTTTGCGTATAAAAACTCCTCCAGTCAGTGCTTCTCAACATGTGGTCGCTGGATTACCTGCATCAAAATCACCTAAGAACTTGTTTAAAAAATCAGATTTCTGGGGGCGCCTGGGTGGCTCAGTCGGTTAAGCGGCCAACTTCGGCTCGGGTCATGATCTCACGGTCCGTGAGTTCGAGCCCCGCGTCGGGCTCTGTGCTGACAGCTCAGAGCAGCCTGGAGCCTGTTTCAGATTCTGTGTCTCCCTCTCTCTGACCCTCCCCCGTTCATGCTCTGTCTCTCTCTGTCTCAAAAATAAATAAACGTTAAAAAAAAAAAAAGTTAAAAAAAAAAATCAGATTTCTGGCCTGTGCCCCAGAAAAATCACTGAAGATGAGGCCCTGGGAACTATTTTTAAATAAGCACTCTAGAGGACTCTCATGAACACAAACGTTTCAGAACTAATATCTAATTAACACAAATTAATGCAAATGATTAAATGTGTATCAAAGTCAGGAGAAGAGTGTGACAAGAGCAAAATGCATGAAAAAGAGGAAGGTGAAAAAAAAGAAAGAAAAAATACTTGACATTTTGGCACATCGTGCTCTGGGGAAAACAGAAAGTGATGTTTGGAAAACTCTTGCAGAATTGATGTTAGAAAAAAATTCTAAAGGTGTGAATTTGCAAACCATTCGACTAATACCAGCGTAGACCATTCGGGGTATGACACCGGAAAGCAGTTTTAAATGTAAGGTTATATGGTACGGAAAGCACATGACACACGCACAGAATGTTGACGATGTTAACTATTTTTATAACAAGTATGGTTATAGTTAATTATCTCCATCTTCTGACAAACTAGACAAAACCAAACTTTTTGCTGTGGTAGTCTTTACATGAACAACAGTATGAATTATCAAATATTATGTCAGATACTGAGCATAAGCTCAGGGTTAGGGCATTTATTTTCAGACCAAGTTAATCTCTATTTTTCGGGCCAGACTTATGTAAACAAGGACAGACAAAACTAGAGTTAAATTTCTTAACACTAAGAGCATTGCAAGATAGCACTTAAATTTCCCTGAAAATCACTTAAGTATGTATACAAGATAGCCTTTATTATTCTAGCTGTAAGCACAGATTCCTGAAGATGAAGTACTAAGTTCTAACTCATTATTTTACGTGAGAAAAATCCATTTTGGGTTAGCAGAGATAAAGACAAGAAGTTTACATTACATAACTCTCAAAGTATCTCGTGATCAGAACACAAAATTTGTCCGCTTTCACCATAAAAACCATCTTTCTCCTATAAACTCAAACTGTTAAGTTCTGAAGTCTCTTCTAACTCACTTATTTAGATTGAGCCTTATAATGCATTTGGAAACCCAATTATATTCCATCTAACCCTCACGTGCAGGTGTTTCAACATTTCCAGACCTGATTCTCGTACATCTCATAAATGAAACAAACTATACTGGGGAAATGAAATAACTAATGCATGCAAATAAATTACATGGGAGGTTATGCTTCTTTCATAGGAGATTTTTATTTCTGATCAATATTTGACTTGATACACTAAGATCTAGAAGTATCTAAAAGTTCTCTGACACTTTTTCTTTTCATAGCTTATGTTTCAAAAGGCAGACATCCTAGAATTAATCCTTAAAGCAAGCTAAGGTACAGATGTGTGGGCTTCTTCACCAAGGTTTCCTTCCAAGAAGCAGTCAACCAATATTCATCAATAAACCCCAGCTCCCAACTCCCCAGATGTGGCCCCTTCACACACCTCCAGCCCAACCTGACGACATATACACATACACACTATAGGTCTCCAATCTCTCACACTGGCACAACGGCCTCTCAACATTCATCTGGTTGCTAGCCAAGGGCCATTCCTGCTTCTTCCACTGATCCTGCACAGACCTGACACTGCCTTCTTCTTCCATTTCTTCCACAGTAGTCACTACTCAAAGTAACAAAGAAAAAAGTCAATTTTACCTAACCGCAGACAGCTTATTTAACTCTAAATACCTCCCTCCCACACCCCTCCAACCTTATTCATTCCCTTCCCTGCTTTTGTTATTCAGAAGGTGCAGGGTCAGGTAAAAATCTCACTCACCTCATGCTATAGGCACCAGCACCCAGTTCCTGGCCGATCCCGGACAGACTAGCATCAAAGTCCTGCACCAGCCCAGATTCAATCACTTCATCGGCCAGAGGCAGCTTCAGAGCCCAGGCCATGCTGGCTCCTTCCTTGCCCCAGGAGACACCGTTTCTTGTACAAAGGCAAGTAGTGTGATTCTACCCAATGGGGGCAAGACTGTGGAAAACTCCAAACCAAGATCTCCCACGCCGTCCTCAACGACCACCCCCAAGCCCGAACCGCACTTCCCGCACAACTAATCTGCCGTACCCTCAGCTCCTGGCTCCTGCCTCGACTTCCAAAATCCCTCCCACCCAGTTCTTTGGAGCCGTGCGAGGGCCCCTGTGCTTAGCTATTCCAGATTCCGCTGAGGCAGCCCTAGGCTCCCGCACTCCCACTGCTTGGGCTCTCCCCTCGAGCTCGTGATGGTCACTTGCTGCCTCCCAAACAGACCAGCAGCAGCGACCCACTGCCTACCCGGCACTCCCACGGCGCTTTCGCACCTTTCTCCCCCGTCCCCTTCTGCTGGAAGCCCCCCTCCCTCCCGGGACCCGCTCTCCCTTTCCCCTCCAGGCCTCGCTTCCGGTCAGTCCCAAGATCACTTCCGGTCACCCCTTCTCAATCCCACGGCTCTTAGAACCCAATCCAGGTCTCCGCCGAGCCGACTCCCCGCCCTCTGCAGTTCCCCAGAGCCTCGGAACATGGAAGGGGAAAGTCCAGCACCGGCTGGAAACCTAGACTCGCCAGGGTCCTCCACCGCCCGCCGCCCCAGCGCCAACCAATCATGGCGCCCTCTTCCTTTGCGGGTCCGCCGAACATGACGTCACCCCGGAGGTCGCCAATGAGGAAGAGAGTTCGCGGGCTTCGGCAGTGATGATAGGCTAGCTGCGCGACGGCCCCTCCCCGCCCCCGGAGATGGGCTGGGCGGTCTGGGAGAGGACCCCGCGTGCGTCGGGTGTCTGCTGTTTAAATGGCTCTTTCTGAGGCTACCTGAGTCCTGCCTAGGGCGGTGTACCAAGTCGACACTCTAGGGCGTGGATGGAGCCTTCACTCTAGTCTTACCGAACTCACCCCGGCCCCTGGAGGACTCCGGACCGTTTCCCCAGAGCTCCCTGTAGGGGTTCCTTTGATCCTGGAATGCTCGCTCTCCTTAAACTCACCTCTCCGAAGGTCAAGACGCGGCTTCTACTCATCTTCCGCATTCCCCCTGATGCGTTTGAACAGGCATGAGATAGGTGAAAGTTGTCGTTTTCAAAAAGGTCGTGGTCGGAAGATCACGATTTGGGTTGGCGTCTTCACTTGCTAGTTTGGTGACTTTTCGAATAATCACTTATCTCACCGAGATTTCGTTTCCTCATTTGAAAAGCAAGGATAACCATCCCTGCTCCGCCTTCGTCCTATTAGGATTAAATAGTAATGTCCATTGTTTATCAAGCATCAACTATATGCCAGGAACTTTATTACGTTATTAGTAATCCTCAAGACAATCTTGCAATTAGAATTATAATTCTAAGGGTGAGTATTTATGACCCTCCTCTCACTAGTAAGGAAAGAAGGCTAATGGGGCTAAATTGCCCACAACTAAGTTACCGTGCCAACTTCAGAGCTGATTCCAAAGTCTGATGATATTTTTCACTATAAAACACTGCCTATATGTGAAAGTATTGGCTCATTGTTGTATTTCATTATTTAACTTTTTACAGTTCGTCCTGAATTGTATATATTTGCCTGTTTCGCTAGACTGCGATTTCCTAAATAATAGGAAAGAAATCTTTCTCAGGCTTGTGTTCTACATATCTCCTAGTGTAGTTTCTGCATTCAATAGGACTTTTTAAAAATGCTTATTGAGGGGTGCCTAGATAGCTCAGTCATGATCTCATGTTTGGTGAGTTTGAGCCCTGCATGTGGCTAGCACTGACAGTGCAGAGCCTGCTTGGGATTCCCTCTCTCTCCCTCTGCCCCTCCTGCTCTCTCACTCTCTCTCAAAATAAATAAACTTTAAAAATAAATAAGGGCACCTGGGTGGCTCAGTCAGTTAAGCGTCCAACTTTGACTCAGGTCATGATCTCGAGGTTTGTGGGTTCAGGCCCCTGGGTCGGGCTCTGTGCTGACAGCTCAGAGCCTGGAGCCTGCTTCAGATTCTGTGTCTCCCTCTCTCTCTCTGCCCCTCCCCTGCTCGCAATGCCTGTCTCTCTCAAAAATAAATAAACATTAAAAAAAATTTATTTTAAAAACGTGCCTATGAGTAAAGCAACTGGAACTGGGCTCAGAAGCCAAAAGAGATGCCATAATCAAAATTCTTTGTAAACGAACATTAGATCCATGGTAGTATTTTTACATGCCTTTTAGGTGGAACCATGCCTCCTTGAATGACAACTCCATCTCTACATGCATCATCTGGGCAAGTAACTTTAAATCTCTGATGTAATAATGAGAGGCTCATATTTACTGAGCCTTTCCTAAGTGCCAACCCCTGACTAGGTGTTTTATGTACATAATCTCATTTAATTCTCACATCACTCCTGTAAGAAAAGTACCATTATTAGATGCATTTCATAGATCAAGAAACTGAGGCTCAGAAACATTAATTGACTTGTCCAGGGTCACTCAGCTTGTGAGTGGTGAAGCCTGACTGATCTCACAGTCTGGACATGTAATCATCATGCCACTGTGTCCCTGTGGATGGTTTTAACCTAAAAAAACATCTGCTTCCTACCAGCCTTCTTTTCAGAGATGCATTTTGAAGCCTGCAGAGGTGCGAACATAAATTTTCAGAAACTGGTCACGTGAATGAAGCATTTTTTAAAAGTTGATTTATTCATCTTAGAGAGAGGAGGAAGAGGGGCAGAGAGAGAATTGTAAGCGGGCTCTGCACTGCCAGCACGGAGCCTGACATGGGACTCAAACCCACAAACCATGAGATCATGACCTGAGTTGACATCAAGAGTCAGACACTTAACCGACTAAGCCACCCAGGTGGCTTAAAAGCATTTTTTTTTAATCTGCAGAAAAATAGGGGCGCCTGGCTGGCTCAGTCAGTAGAGCATGTGGCTCTTGATCTTGGGGTTGGGGGTTCATGCCCCACGTTGGATGTGGATATTACTTAAAAATAAAATCTTAGGGGCACGTGGGTGGCTCAGTCAGTTGAATGGCCAACTCTTGATTTCTGCTCAGGTCACGATCTCACAGTTCGTGAGTTCGAGCCCCGTGTCTGGCTGTGTGCTGACCGCTAGGAGCCTGTTTGCGATTCTCTGTCTCCCTTTCTCTCTGCCCCTCTCCTGCTCGTGCTCTGTCTCTCTCTTCCGAAAATAAATAAATACACATTTAAAAATGAAATCTTAAAAACATGCAGAAAAAGAGCACAAAGTGAATAACTTTAAAATAAAGCAAGGAATATTCATATTAGATGTTTGGAAGAGATCATTGCCATATCCGAGAATCTCATAGAGCCCTGTCCTCTGGAAAATATTTAGAAACAGACATGTTCTTCTCAGAAATGCTTGAGCTCAAGTTTAAATTCTGAACCAAAATAAAGGCGTCACAAAAGTCCTCCTTGCCACTTATTAATTCTAAAATAAACTGGGTAAGATGAAAAATAATTCCTAAGCTTCCCTCCCAATTGGAATGCAGATCAGCCTTGAGATTTATGTCTGTGAGCCCAGATCCCTCTGTGGGGAAAAGATTTTATTGACTGTTTACCCCTGGAATTCTGTGCCTGGGGGAAATGGACTTTTTCCTTCCTCTCCCTTTCCCAGTGTAACTCAGAGTGAAATTGGAGTGCCAGGGCTAGAAACAGGGATTCCAGGGATAGCCCTGGGAACTCTGCTTCCAACAAAAGATCACCAGGCGTTCCCCTGGAAATCCAGCACCCCCTATCAATAAACCAAAGTTTGCGTGCGTAAATTCATCCCACAACGCAAATCACGGCTCTTACTAGAGATAATAAATATGATTAACTAGAATACCTGTGGCACAGAGTTCCAAATTCAGTATTCTGGACCATTTGGGTGGCGTTAAGGCTTATCTGCAAAGGGTTCATTTCTCTGGATTAGGTCCCGAAACAGACACTGTTTAGATGGAACTGAAGAGGTTCAGAATGAGCCTCCCCAAAATGTGCCGCTTTGGCATGTGGACTGCTTTGAGCTGAAGTCAGTCAAGGCCCAAAAGACTCAGGAGAAGCTTTTACTTTACTTTTAACTGCCTAAAATACTTGAGACGGAGTGCCTAGTCCAGGAAGAGAACTATCATCAGAGATAACTACAGAGAATATCAGCTAAGTATGGTAGCTGTGGGAAGCTCAACAGGGCCTGTTTGTTCCGATTCCTTTTTGGCTCCATTGTCTCTGCATCCCGTGGCAAACATTTACTTACCAACTACTTGCTCTTCCCATCTTCCTGTAAATTATCTTCCTCCCCTGTGAAGTCTCAAACCTCTACCCTCATCCCCATAGCTCAGGAGGCCATATAAGCCTCAGTTGCCTGACCACCTGGGGGTCTCATGTTCTTATGGGCTTTCTGTACGTATGCAATTAGATTTCTTTTTCTCCTCTTGGTGTGTTTTGTCGATTTAATTTTTTTTTAAATGTTTATTTATTTTTGAGACAGAGCGAGACAGAGCATGAACAGGGGAGGGTCAGAGAGAGAGGGAGACACAGAATCCGAAACAGGCTCCAGGCTCTGAGCTGTCAGCACAGAGCCCGACGCGGGGCTCGAACTCACGGACCGCGAGATCGTGACCTGAGCCGAAGTTGGATGCTCAACCGACTGAGCCACCCAGGCGCCCCTGTTTTGTCGATTTAATTAAGTGACCCACCAAAAGAACCTAAAAGGGTAAAGGAAAAGTTCTTCCTCCTCTACAGAACACGGTAGAGCTTACCCTGGATGGTGAAAACATGTGGGAATCCTACGAAAATGATCAGGACAGAAAAGCAATTCCCAGGTCCCATCCTGTATAGCATAAGGTTAAGCAGACAGGCTTTAGAAGCAGCCTACCTGGGTTCAAGACTTGGTTCTGCAGCACACAAACAAAGTAACCCTGAGTAGGTTCCTCATCTTCTCTGCACTTCAACTCCTTACCTATAAAATGGGTATAGGAATCAGCTTGGGTGGCTCAGTTGGTTAAGCATCCGACTTTGGCTCAGGTGAGTTCGAGCCCGGCATCAGGCTCTGCGCTGAGAGCTTGGAGTCTGGAGCCTGGTCTGGATTCGGTGTCTCCCTCTCTCTGCCCCTCCCCTGCTTGTGCACGCTCTCTCTCTCTCTCAAAAATTAAATAAACATTTAAAAAATAAATAATATGGGCATAGTTACTGCTTTACAGAATTATGGTGAGAATTAACTGACAAAATGCATGTTAAGTACTTAGAAGAGTACCTAGCACATAGTGATCAGTATTATTATGACTGATAAAAGGGGGACCCTAGCACCTGTCCTGCCTACTTCTCAAGACAAATCAATTCTCTCAGAGGCTTGAGGGCTCAAGCTTCTGGATCAGCACCTGTCCATCCCCTACTCTTCCCTTCTCATTCATTTACTGAAGTCAGAGTCTCTATTGCTGGGTTCCCCAGGCAATTATTGGGCATTTTGGTTTAGATAACAGGAAGAAACCATTATCCGGGCAGGCTTTGTTGAGGGACTGGCCACCTAGGTTTAACTCTTCACGTCTTCCCACATCCCACCCCGACAAGCCCGTGAGCTCCAGTCTGGCTTCTTTGAAGGAGTGTAGTTGAGAGAAAAAGAAATCAAAAGCTTTCACAGCCATGCAGCTCCCAACAACTTCAGGTTGTGATCTGTATCCAGAAACCAGCGCAATCTTCTCCAGTCCATAAAAGACCAGTTCTCCCTTCACAGTAGTCCTTAGCACGGTGGACAGCTGCAATATGATGATTTATAAGAAATTTACATATATATATATATATATATATACACACATATATATAACCAAAATATATTTCTCATACATATTTGGTCTTCATCCATAGTTCCTGGCTCACAGTCCCCAAAACCCTTGGAATTTCCTGAGCAATAGGGCTATGGGAGCCCAGCATCTTTTGCGATATTTGGTCTGTCTTCAGTTCCTAAAAATGCTTCAGAGCCATGAAGGTAAAATGGGTGTCTTGTTGTTCATAACAACCTCCTTTCCACCACAACTGGGTTTGTTAACCAAGGTGGCTTTGGGGGTGCCTGAGTGGCTCGGTCGGTTAAGTGTCTGACTTCCGCTCAGGTCATGATCTCGCAGTTCGTGAGTTCGAGCCCCGTGTCGGGCTCTGTGCTGACAGCTCAGAGCCTGGAGCTCACTTCAGATTCTGTGGCTCCCTCTCTCTCTGCGCCTCCCCCGCTCACACTCTCTTTCTCTCTCAAAAATAAATAAACGTTAAAAAAAAATAAAAATAAATAAAAAACAAAGTTGGCCTTGGGAAAGCACTTACGGATGGGGGCTGCTTCCCAGGGTAACTAACCATGAATAGTGGGTTGGAACTTTCAGTCCCACTTCCTGATTTCAGGGAAAGGGAGAGGGACTACATTTTGAATCAATCACCAATGGCCAATGAGTTAATCAACCATGTCTGTGTAATGAAGCCTCCATAAAAACCCCAAAGGAAGGAGTTCAGAGAGTTTCCAGGTTGGGGAACAGAACTGTTCCATGTGCCACCATGCCAGGGTCCCAAGCTCCAAGAACACAAAAGCTCCTTTGTTCAGGACATCACCATGCGTATCTCTTCACCACAGGGCTGTTGATTTGTATCACTTATTCTAGTGAGTAAATGGGTTTCCCTGAGTTCTATGAGCCATTCAAGTAAATTCATTGAACTCAAAGAGAGGGTCATGGGAACGTCTAATTTACAGCCAGTTGGTCAGAAGTGTAGGTAACAACCTATACTCACAGTTGGCATCCTGAACTGGCAGGGGGTTGTTGGAGCCTCCGATTTATAGCTGGTCAGTCAGAAGCACAGGTAACAGCCTGGGCTTTTGATGGTGGTTGAAGTGGAGGGTGGTCTTGTGGGACGGAGCCTTTTACCTGTGGAATCTGATGCTATCTTCAGGTGGATGAATTCTTGAGTTGAATTCTCGGATACCTTGTTGGTGTCCGAGATTGCTCGTTGGTGTGGGGAAGCCTCCACACACACATCAGAACTGGGTCCAGAAGGGGCGCCTGGGTGACTCAGTCGGTTGAGCAACTGACTTCAGTTCAGGTCATGATCTCACGGTTTGTGAGTTCAAGCCCCGTGTCGGGCTCTGTGCTGACAGCTCGGAACCTGGAGCCTGCTTCGGATTCTGTGTCTCCCTCTCTCTCTGCCCCTTCCCCACTAATGCTCTGTCTCTCTCTGTCTCAGAAATAAATAAACGTAAAAAAAAAAAAATTAAAAAAAAAAAAAAGAACTGGGTCCAGGAATCCAAAAGAACATCCCAGGAATAGAAACTCCAGTCCCTCCACAAACCCACCCCTCTTCCTTGTAGGCTGTCCTGGGCCAACTGTCCGGAACCACATTCGGCTGGTTTAAGCCAGAGATATCAGCTTCCATTGACTGCTCTGGTGGTAGCTGCCTTTCCCAGGTCAAGGCCAGTTGTTGGCCAGATTCCATTCACTCCCCCATAGCACAATCTAAACCCTGCATGGCTAAGCAGAATCCTCTGTTTCTGTACCTGCTTTCTCCCAGTTGCATGAAGTCAATGACTTAGCTCTTATTATTTTCTTGAAGGAGAGGACAGGAAATACATTCAGTCATCTATCGGACATTTGTCAAGGACCTGTTGTGTGCCCCTGACCTGGATACTGAGGAATCCCAGCCTAGTGTGGACAGCTAATATTAGGGTTATGACATCCATGCAGAAGTAAGTGTTGGCTTCTATTTGACTTTTCTGCCCCATCGTTTCAGAGTGCTAAAGCTTCTCTGGCCCCTGAGCCTTACATCAGAATATTGGACACCTATTGTCCCTTGGGTGGAGGTAGGGTGGTAGAACACAATCTAGAATGAAGCACACTGCCTGGCTCAGGGATGTTAATTGGGTGGAATCAAAGGTGATGCCTTGCTCTCACCTGTTTCGATTATGGAGCCCAGACCTTACCCATACCAGGTAGGTGGAAGAGGAAGGAGGGAGGGCTGCAGGGGTGCATGGCATGAAGCCAACTCCTAGGAGGTAGACAAGTAAAGAGGGGGGCCCTTATTATAGCCGTGCCCTCCTTGCTCTAAGCTCAAGTGGCAGGCCCTAACATTTGTAGGCCTGAGCAACAACACAAATGAAGATCCACTTACCATGTAGCTAAATTTGTATTAAGACAAGCTAATTGCAGATGATCTAGCCTTCTATCACGACAAGCATACCTTCATCATCACCTGGAAGGCCAGGTTTGAATTTAGACTTCTAGCACTCCTTGAAGTGCTAGACTTCAAGTTCTGTGCTAGAATGTTCCCCAGTCTTGGTCCCCAGCCCACTACCTGCCTTCTCTCCCCGGGTGGCAGACGCACCTCACACTGCAAAGGGCTTTGTATATACTTATCAACACTCCAGCTTGCATATCCAAACTCCATCCCCCCAGCTCTCCAACAGAGAGCTGTCCCTTGGTCATCTCTTGGGGCTAGGAATGTGCACAGTCTATCGGGACTCAGAGAAGAGGGGAGGGAAAGTGGGCTTTGCAGGGAATTCTGGGGCCCTATGCAGAGAAAGGGCACATCCCCTTGACCTGCATTCCATGGGGAGGGTCATGGCAGGGCCTTCTGAAGTGATAGTCCCGGGCACTGGGTCTCGCCCTCTTGCAGTGGGATTTTCCAGGCTCTGAGCTCTGATAGCAAAGGCAGCTCCCAGATCCTTCTCTGGCCTCTCCCTATCAGCCCCACCCTGAGAGGCGAAGGATAAACGAACAGACCAGTACAAAAGAAAAATACTGTTTATTCCACACAACTACATCCCCATTTTCCCCTCCCACCCCTCACTCCAGCCCTCAGCAGGCTTTGCCCCATGTCAGGGAATAGTCAGAACCTCAGTGTCAGAGCCTGGCTTATGAGACAGGAAGCGAATCTAGGCATAGGAAGGTGATTGGGTTTCCAAGGACACAAAAACATCAGGGACTCTCATTCCAAATTCAAGTGTGTTCCTCAGTCCATTTGGCCAAATTCTTTCCCGGGCCCCCACTAGATAAAATGCTATGGATAGTGCAGGGTCACAGACCCCAGCTGACTCACCAGGCCATAGAAATTTTGGTCTTCTCCCATTTTAAAACAAAGCAAACAATGCCACACACAGACAGTTAAATCACTTCTGCCCTTTCTCCTGCCTTTCCATGCCAAAGGAGCCACTAAGCTCTGGGTTATGTCCAGAAAGGTGCTTTCAAAACAAAATTCATATCGACACCCCTCAGAACCTGATGCTATCAGAAGCAAAACAGAAAACCCGCCTCTGGTGGAGATAGCTGTTCCCCCAAGGGCTCTACAGTGGGGGGGGGGGGGGGGGGGGGAGCGTGAGCAGAGACAGCAGGCCTGTGAGCTCTGCCTTGGGCACTCTTCAGGGACACTCTGCACCCCATGCCTGGGGACTTCAGCCTGCAAAAATTCTGCCCCTAGTATCCTTCCTCCGAAAGACCTACTCATCCTTCCCACAGGGGAGAAAATGGTGTCGTTCTAACCCAGCCCCGGGAAGACAGATTTAGACAAGGGAGGAGCTGAGAAAGCGTGGCCAGGCCTGATTTAGACCAGGACTTCATTATCTTCTTTTCACAGACCAGGACAGATGGTATTCTCCTGCGTATCTACTGCCACGGACACACCCTGGATTATATGCTACTCCCAGGGCTCCAGCTGTGACCCACTTGTCTCTCTCAAAAAAAGAAAGCCTATCTGAACACAAGTGTTTGCGGGTGCAAGCCTACCTCTCTCATTTATTGACGTGTAAGTCACTGAATCCTTCACAGACGCCAGCAGCCTGGGTCTTCTTACTGAAAACTTGTTTACGATGCCCGTCCCGAGTGAGCCCCTCATCTCGTTGACACAGGCGGATAACCCTAAACTTGACTGTGAAGCCTCCCCCTTGGAGACGTATCCTCTCCCGGGAGGCTTGGGGCAGGCAGGGTGCCCGCCTGCTTCCTCGTTCCCACCACACTCTGGAAAGTTGGGGCGGTCCGAACGCACTGGGGCAGGAGTGTGTGCGTACGTAGGGGGTTTGGGGAAAATCTGACACACAACCGTCCTCTCACTGGCAGGGCCGCCAAGAGGGGGGCCACTCTGGCATTGTAGGGCCTGACAGGGACCAGCTGTAGGCAGGAAAGGGAACACCACAAGCCAGAGGAAGCTCGACCAAGAGGGGACTCTGTGCCGGTGACCAGTGGGGTAGGGCTGTACCCTCGCCTGGCAGCCATTTTGTCAGGGTAGATCCTGTGAGGTGCCGTGGAGGGCAGCTGCTGATCTGGCTCTGTGACTTGTGGCCCTTGGACACGGTCTACACGGTGAGTCTAGGTTCACCTAAGCACACCTCTTAGTGCTCGCCCGACCTCCTGGAGTAACATACTGAGTTCCAGGGGCCGTCCAGCCACAGCGAGGCTGGGAAACTCACTGAGCAGCTTGGATGGGGTGCCCGCCTTCAGTGTGCCATCTTCGTCCTCTCTGTAGGCAAGAGCCGTCCTGCTTCAGGGGTATTCTTGACTCAGAGGAGCTCTGGCAGGCAGGGGTGGGGAGGACTGTTTGCACAAACACATGGTGTAAGACTCCAGAAAAAACAAGATTTCTCCTCCAGTATCCAAGGCTCAAAGTCACCAAGAAAATTAGAGTTAAGTCACCTTCCACAAGAGACTTTCTTGGGCTGCCATCCATTCTTCCTGGATGGTGGCCTTTTCCCCAGGGCCTTGCTGTCTGGTTTAGGGTTTCGTGTGCCCCTCTGACAAGGCCCAGCACTGGGTTAGGGGTGAGTGGGAGGACAAGAGAAAGAGAGAGTCAGCATTCCTTTCATTTCTCTTCGGGGTGCTGCGAGCTTGGGCAGTGGGATTTTCCAGGCTGCCGGTTCTTTAACCCTCACTGTCTAGTGAGGGAGAGAGCCACGGGCAGAGTTTAGATTAAAATCTGGAAGGATGGGTTCATCTATTAAGTTCCCAACCTGCCGTAGACCCAGGTCAACTCCAGGACGGCCAGAGTTCAAAGCTGCTTCCTTCCAACCTGGGTCACAAATGAACAGGTTCTGCTTTAGTGCAATTTCCCCCCAAAGGAAGCAGGGATCACATGTTCTGGCCCCAGGGCTGCGAGAACCTTCTGACCTCGAGGGCAAGGCAGACACTGAGCCTGACCTGCTGAGCAGCTCGTCACACTTTTCAGAACTGTGCCCCTTGGGTCCTTTCGGGGACAGGGTGCCTGCAGGCAAAGGGTGGGAGTTGAGGCTGGGGTTCCGCTGCGCGAGCTGCTGCACCTGCGACACTTCCACAGAGGAGCACAGGGGAAGGGAGGGTGGAGAGAGAATGCCATCAAAGACAAGAGCTAAGGGTCAGTGGTACTTAGGGGCTGCCGCAGCCCTGCCCCAAAGACGGGGAGCTTCTGGTTCCCAACCAGAATTCACCCTTCGAAAACCACCTTCGCAAAGTGCTTCTTTAAGTGACACCACTTAATGGAAGGGTCCCTTGGCGTGACCGGCCCGGAGCCTGGAGCTCTCAGGTGGGCCCCCTCTGCCCTCCCCGTGATGTGAGCTACGTGGAGGAGAGGAGGGAGGCAGTGAACGCACATGCACACAGTGGAGTCTCACGACCCCAGGACAAGCGCAGCCGCACGTGGCAGAACGACAGGTGCCGTCACGGCAGTGGCTGCAGCCAGGGGCCAAGGGAAAAGTACAAAGTGCTGGAACACAGGGCCGGGGGCGGAGCCCTAAGGGATCTGAAAGACATTCAGCTTGCTGGTGTTCTTGAGCGTCTGGCGCCGATTGCAGAACCAGACGCGCACGACCTCCCGGTCGTAGTTGAGCTCCTTAGCAATCTCGGTGATCTCCTGGCCTGTGGGCAGCGGGTTCTTCTCGAAGTAGGCATTCAGAGCCTCTATGGCCTGGGGGGTGAAGGAGGTGCGGCGTTTGCGTTTCTTGGAGGGCTCACCTCCCACGAACTCCATCAGGTTCTGCTGCCCTTCCTGGTTCCGGAGTTCGGCTTCATTCAGCCACTTTTCCAGCACTGGCTTCAGCTTCTGGGCACTCTTGGGTGTGATATCCAGCTTCTCAAACCTGTGGGTGACCCAAGCCCGGGAAGGGACAGTGAGAATGCCTTACTCCCCACCCTGGGGTGTGAGTACTCTCCACGAGGGGTTGCCCCTCTGAGGACTGGTGGGACCGTACTAAATGGTCCCCTCACCGCCCCCATCAAGACCACCCTGGCTCAGCCAAGCCCAGACTCCGCAGACTATCCCGTAAGCCGGGTCACAAAAGGGAGACCATTCCCACAGCCTCAGTTCAGTGGCGCAACGATAACAGTGCAGCTGCTGTCTGAACAACTCTTCTAGAACGTTCACACCCAAATGAGTGAGGTCCTTTGAGGAGTTATCCTAAGAGGACTTCAGAGATGGCACGTGGATGTCACAAGTGCCATCTCCTCCGATTTCATCTCACAGTAGTGACACTGAGTCAGACCGCTCTTCCTGGCCGAGCCCGGATGCGACTACAGAACTGCCAGCGTGACACCTGGTCTAGCAGTCACTCTTGTCTAATCTGGGAGCTGGCAGGCACCTTTCGGCCATCCCTGAGCCATGGACTCATTCCTGTTTGCAACACTTTGCCCTCCTTCGATACTGGCATCAGAACCAGTCTGAACGCTGCACACAGAAAAATCAGCTACATCGCTTTATAGTCATGCCTTGGGAGGAGGGGGGATGGGAGCATAACAGCGGGGAGGGTGGGTTGCGGTGGACGGCTAAGTCAGAACGGAAGTTCCCACTTTTGTGACCAACGGCATAAGCTGTAGCCTTTCCCTATAGGGTTCCTGAATGGATTAGGGTCTTAGGTTCCCCCCAACGAAAGACCACGTACATGCTCAGGATTGAAGAACAAACTTGAGAGGGCCCTCAGACGGACTGGATCAGCCTCTGGCCACTCTCGGTGTTCCCGTCTACCCTTGGAACAACCTTCCTGGTCTGGAAGGAGGCAGGAGCAAGAGAGAATATGGAAAGGAGCCATGCACCTGGGTCCCAATGAGTGCTTAGTGCCATCAAATGCCTGAGCTGGCCTTGACCTTGTCCAGAACAGCCTTACTCACCGGCAGATGGCTGACTGGCTGTAGGCTGGGCCTTCCGTTGCAGTCAGAGCCTGGCCCACCTGAGTCTGTGTGAGGCCCAGGGACAGCCGCCGGATCTTAAAGTTCTTGGCAAACTCCCGGATCTCTTCCAAGTTGATTCCGTCCTCATCCAGACTTGGGGTATGCGGCTCTAGGTCAGAGGAAGGGACCAGGGGTGAGTGTGTAAGACGGATGACAGCCCTCCTTACCTAGCTTATTGGCCTGGCCTGGTGAAGCAGTGAGGGATGAAGACATTTGACAAAAGGCCCATATACCCTTAACACCTTCACCACCCCTGTTCCCAAAGCAAACAAAACTTGAGGAAAAGGGACCTGGACTAACCTGTCTGGAAGTAGGGGTCTCTTTTCTAGTTCTTCCAGCTCCAGTGGCTGACCCTCCCCCATTCTCCCCGCTCCTGGCCCCAAGCAGAGCTGAGCCACCCACATTCCTCAAATACTGGGTGAGAGGCCAAATGAGAGACAGCCCATGGATTGGCTTCTTGAGGAAGTGGCCTCCACTGTCATCATGCCTAGAATCCAGCTCAGCAGGAATGGGAATAAGAAAGCCAATGCCTGGTAGCGGGCCTTTGCCCTTCCCCTTTGGACGCTAGAAAGTTTATTAAGGAGAGCAGCATCTAAAGGGGCTGGGGAGTCCGAATACATGCCTCTCCTCTTCTCTACAACCTTTTTCAGGAGTCACTTACTGGATACCAACTGGCTGACAGTAGGGGTCTCAGAGCAGGTGATTGGAATGGGAGCAGAGGCAGATGGCTTGGCCGCCGGGGCTGGGCTGGTGATGACCACCGCTGGCTGCGGCACGGCTGGCGTGGGCTGGATGGGCTGGACCTAGGAGAAGAGAGCCAATGAGACGCTACTGCCCACCTGCCTGGCTCAGGGGGTGGGAGTCCCTGCCCGGGCCACATGAAAATGGGCATGAAATCCTCACTCCCCCAGCACACTCCTACCCGTGCCCCATCACAAAGCAAGACTAGAAGCTACTTATTACACCCACCCAACGACAGTGACCTCTGAAGTAAGGACAGCAACATGCCCCACCAAGTTGGAGCCTCGCAGCCACCCGTGACACAGGCAGGTCAGAGGCTCCGAAAGGTTCAGTACAGTTGTTCAAAGCCCAACAGGTGTCCACCCTTGAGATAACTGCTCTCAAACCTTTTCCCTCAGAACAGAAACCTACACTTGATTCTAGAGGCTCCCAGGCCCCAAATGTCCATTAACAGGGAACTGGCAAATGACTCTGGGGACCTTTTTACAATGAGATTCTGTGCAGCTACTAAAAAGAATACAGTGGGGCGCCCGGGTGGTTTAGTCGGTTAAGTGTCCGTGATTTCAGCTCAGGTCATGATCTCACAGTCCGTGAGTTCGAGCCCCGCGTCGGGCTCTGTGCTGACAGCTCGGAGCCTGGAGCCTGGAGCCTGTTTCAGATTCTGTGTCTCCCTCTCTCTCTGCTCTTCTCTGCTCACGCACTGTCTCTCTTTCTCACGTATAATATTAAAAAAAAAAAGTACGCAGTTAATCTCTTAATTAACCGACATGGAAGGAGCTCTGGGTCACAGTGCTAAGTGGAAGAAAAGATAAAGTGAAAACAATTTTTATAGAATAACTCCTATAAAAAATACATATGAATTTCCAGGAAAAACAAAATCTTGAGACATATAAAGCAAGTTGTCTACATCAGCTATCTCTGGGGGTGGACTTGTAAGAGATTTTTGCTTTTTTCCATTACACATAATATTGGAATTTTTATAAAAAGTGTGTGTCAGGGCGCCTGAGTGGTTCAGTCAGTTAAGTGTCCGACTTCGGCTCAGGTCGTGATCTCAAGGCCCGTGAGTTCAAGCCCCACGTCGGGCTCTGTGCTGACAGCTCAGAGCCTGGAGCCTGCCTCGGATTGTGTCTTCCTCTCTCTGCCCCTTTCCTGCTTATGCTCTGTTTCTCAGCCTCTCAAAAATAAGTACACATTAAAAAAAATTTTTTTAAGTGTGTATCATATTTATCATCAGGAGAAACTATAAATATATCAAATCAGTATTTTTAGTATGAATTTTTAAAGTAAAAACCCGCAGCATGGGGCTAGAACTCAAAACCCCGAGATCAAGAGTCGCATGCTCTACTTACTGACTGAGCCAGCCAGGCAGCCCAGGATGATTGTTTTTAAAAGCTTCCTGAGGGGCGCCTGGGTGGCTCAGTCGGTGGAGCGTTTGGCTCTTGGTTTGGGCTCAGGTCATGGTCTCGCAGTTTCGTGAGTTTGAGCCCCGCGGCCAGCTCCATGCTGGCAGTGTGGAGCCTGCTTGGGCTTCTCTCTCTGCCTCTCTCTCTCTTCCCCCTTCTCTCTGCCCCTCCCCCACGCACACTGTCCCCGTCTCTCTCAAAATAAATAAATAAATGTTAAATAATAACAATAAAAAAACAACTTCCTGGAAAGTGCACATTTCTCTAGGATGAGTCCTATTCCCTGGATTCTACCCTTTGGTAGCTCTCAAGCCCAGTCCCTCTTCCTCCCCAGGGACTTAAGTTCAGGGCTCCTGGTTTCTTGGTAGAACTGTTTCAGCTGCCTCCTAACAGGTGACAAGGACTCAAGTCTTGCCACAGTTCAGTTCTTGGTTCCACCTGGATAACAGGTAATTTTTTTTTTTATTTTTTTTAACCTTTATTTATTTTTGAGACAGAGAGAGACAGAGCATGAACAGGGGAGGGGCAGAGAGAGAGAGGGAGACACAGAATCTGAAACGGGCTCCAGGCTCTGAGCGGTCAGCACAGAGCCCGACGCGGGGCTCGAACTCACGGACCGTGAGATCATGACCTGAGCTGAAGTCGGACGCTTAACCGACCGAACCACCCAGGCGCCCCGGTTAATTTTTTTTTAATACGCATCTAATAAGCCACTTCCCTTCCATGACTCTCTGCTCCATAATAAGTGATAAAATAAAAGCACCGTTTTTTTCCAGTGCTCCCTGCGTACAGAGTGTTACCTGTCTTACGCGTGATATATCCATTAACGTTCATAACCTTCTGAGGTTGGTACTCTGATAATCTCCATTTTACAGATGAGGCTAGGAGGTTATTTACAAAGCCTGGAAGCGGCATGCTGCATTTGAGAGCCAAGGCCTCAACCTCGCCCGAGAACTTGCTAGAAATACAAATTCTGGAGCGCCACTCCAGAACTTCTGAACAAGAAACTCCAAGGGTGGGGGGACGTGTGTGCATCTGGACTCTGCATTCCAGCTGTCCTTCAGGTGCTTCTGACACACAACTCTGGGAACCCCTGCTCTGACACCTTTTAATTCCTGCAATTACAGTAAAGGGGGGGACCCACTCTCCTGCCCACCTCATCCCTTTAGATTAGTGCCACCTCCCTTCTCTACGAAGCTTTGCTGAATTCCCCAGTCGGTCCAGAACTCCCTTCTCGGGGTCCCTACAGCAGCTTGTCATGTCCCTGTCATAGTCTTTGTCACTCTGGCTTGCAACTGTCTCCAGCAGTGGGCCACCTAAGGCTAGGAAAGGCATCTTACTCGTCCCTAGATCTACAGCACCTGGAGTATAGTAGGCACTCAAAAACTGCTCCTGGAATGAACAAATAAAGGAATAATCAAAGCCACAATGCAAGTGAAGGGGTGAGGCGGAGGGGATGCAGAGTCACCTCCCTGGGCTTTCCTGGCAATCGGTTCACCCTGGAGCCGATCAAGACTCAGTTTGCTTTGACTACCTCCCTGGCCCTTTCAGCATGGCACTGGCCTCTGAGGGCACATACACTTGTTTTTGGAGTGGGGGTGGGGTGGGGGGGAGTGCTCTGTCCCTGAACAGAGTATGTGGGGCCTTCTACTCTGGGATTTCCCCTCACTTTGGGGAGGTACTCTGTGTGCCAGGGGCTTCAGAAAATAGTCTTGTCCTGCCCTGCAGTCTTGAGGGAGGCACCCCCCCCACCCCTGCCCTCATCCCAGCCCAGCCCTTGTACCTCACTCTTAGCAGGGGACTCAGGCGTGCTTGCCTTCCGGACAGCCACGGGCGGAGGCAGGGGGCTGCTGGCCAGGGTCGCGATCACCTGGCCCTGGGCATTCAACAACAGCTGGGGTGTCACAGCCTGGACCTGCAGGCTTTGGGCTGGTGCTGGGGCTGCCACACTAGCCGAGTTCACTACCCACGGAAGTGCTCCAATAACCTGGAGGAAACAAGGCAGGGACCCCAGGTGTGAGGCCAGCGTCCAGTTCTACCCCCAACCCAAATCCCCACGTGGGCAGGGGAAGGGACCTCAACAAATCGTTGAACCCTTCCGGACCTCAGTTCCCTCATCGATAAAGCTGTTTCCTTTATTCTATCCCCGGAGCCGAGGTGCAGGAAGAATAGGTCTGCATGTGATTCACACAGCCCTGGATGTGAAGCCCTGCCCTGCCCTGCCACATTTTATTGGGTGGCTTACTTTCTCTGAACCTCGGCCTTCTCCCCCCAGAAAAATGGGAATGAAAATCTCCACCTAACAGACCTGTACTCAAAATGAGGTGAGATAATGTGAGAGAGCACCTAACACAGAGCCTGGTCACAAAGTGGGTGCTCCACGAAGGAAAACCCCAGAGTAGAGTGAGCACCTACAGGCTGGGGTGGAGGTGAGGCCCCTGCCGGGGCTCATTATCAGCAGAGAGCTGCCACACGAGAGATGAACGGCAGCGTGGCACCCTGTCCAAGTTTCTAGGACCCTCAGCCCAAGGCCCGGCCCCCCGCCCAGGCAGCCTCACCGCAGCCCTCAACCCTCAGCCCTGGCTTCGACCACTTGCCTGTCCCTGAGCGTTGGTGAGGATCTGACTGCTGATCCCTGGCATGCTGGGAATGGCGTTGGCAATGACCGGAGTGGTAGTGAGGGAGCCTAGGATCTGGGTCTGTCCCCCGAGGGAAGCAGCACTGATCTGTGGGTGGAGAAAGAGCCTTGCTCAGAGGCCACGGGGTGAGAAAGAGCCCAAGGCAGAGAGGAAAAGGCTGAGCGCTTTGGGGTGGGGAGATACGGATGCTGGGCAGGTGTGAATGTGGGCTGCAGGCCTATGTCCACCAGCTGAATAGCATCAAGGGCCAGGGGCTGCGGGGAAGGGGGAGGGGCACCACCACGGAAGAGTAACTCCGGCTAATCTTTCAGGCCAGGCCCAGGAGGACAGAAGGCCAGACTGGAGGGGCCGATGTGAATCTAGTCACATCCAACAGCTCCACTGCCCGAGCCGGGAGCCACACCGGACAGACACGGGCACGGGGCTGTGAGCCTCCAGCTCCACCTTAGTTACAGCTCACGAGTTTGCAATCCCCAGACATCATCCCACCCTCCAAGGCCGGTCCAGTGGTTCAGGTTCTGGAGAATTTGCCCAGCCCTCTTGGCGGAGATTGTCTGCTCTTGTCTGGGATGGATGGGCTGGCAGATGCAAGGAGAAGGCCTCAGAGGGAGCCATCTCTGCGGATGTGTTGGAAAAGAGCCGTTTTCGGGGGGGCTGGTCCTCCCCCTCCTTCCTCCCCTGTGGGAAGGGCCAGTTCCACCCTTGGCCCGAGATTCGGTCCATCCCTGGTCAGCCCTGGGTGAGGGCAGCAGCTTACAATTCCTGGACTCAGTGCGAAGCCTGCAGGCTGGACGGTGATCTGTGGGGGGGTGTCCACTGGCTTGGGGACGGGGGCAGTAGCGGTGGCAGCGGTGGGCTGCGGTAGAATGGCCGGCGTGGTCTGCAGCAGCGGCTGGGTCTGGAACAGCGTCTGGGGCTGGGCCGCTGGCCGGGGCTGCGTGGGCGAGGAGGCCTGTACCGGCGGGACAGCTTGTACGGGTGTCGGGAGAGCGGCGTTCAGCACGGCAGCTGCTACGGAGCAAGGCAGAGACAGAGGCGCTCAAATGCCTAGCCGCAGCCCAGAGCGGCTCCAATCCCAAGGGATCTGGCCCAAGAATGAGAGGGGGGTTGGGACAGCGGGGCAGAGGGGGCAGGCAGCCGTGATTCCCTTGATCCTTGCAGGGGCAGCGCGTGGCAGCATCTCTCATCCCCCCCTCCCTCGGGCCTGCTGGAGACGCGTAGGTTCCAAAGCAGAAGCGGAATCTTCTTGCCGTGGTCCTTCTTAGGAGGCTGGTCGTGGGGCGAACTCTGGCGCGGTGGGGGGGGAGGGGGGCAGTCTCGGTTGGCTGGAGTGAGAGAGGCCCGCTGGGCCGGCTCGGTGTCATGGCCTAGAGTCCCGAGGTGGTGCAGCAGCTCTGTGGCTGGGTGCCTGGGACACCGGATCCGGACTCCAGGGCTGTTGCCCCGGTGGGCCGCGTGTTCTGAGTCCAGCATGGCAAGCACACGTGCAGGGACAGTAGTGTAGGGTGGTGGGGGGCCTGGTGCAGTCCTGGGGAGAGTTGCCGTTACCTTGCAGACCGGCTAAAGGTGGCTTGAAAATTCCCCCCGTAGGAGAAGCAGCTGTCAGTCCTGGGAGGGCAGCCACGGTTGCTGTAGGAATTGTCCACACGGCCAGCCCCTGCTGACCAGCCACTTGACCTGCAATACTGATGGGGATAAGAAGAGGTTGAGTAACTGCCCCTGCTGGAACCATAACTCCTGTCAGAACTGTGGCTAAGTTTTCCTGAGTCAAGACCTGCAAAAGCAAACAAGATTTCAAAAAGAAAAGAAAAAATAAAAAATCAACATTGACAGCGCAAACACCAGGTCTCTCAGACCCAGTTGAGCACAAACAAAGCATTCTGAGGGCAGTGGGGAAAAGGCCGGTGAGGGTGGGGAAGAGACCAGCCCTAGCCGGAGGCCTGACCCCGAGGGGGTGCCTGGACCAGACTATCCTGCCTTCAGAGAAGCTGCCTGAACCGGAGACGGGGCCTGGCCCCACTCACGGGACAGCAGAGGGTGTGCCGGCCTCCTCCACCACAGTCTGCTGCCTCCCAGGCCTTCCCTGGGCCCTGGCCCACACGACCAATGCTTTGTGGCCGTCGGGAAGCAGGGGGCGGGGGCTGGTGGAACCAGGAGATCAAGGGCCTACAGAGGCTTCTGGGAAGCTCTGACGGAGGATACCCCGCTGGATGCCTTGCAGATCTGTGCATGTAGCAAAAGGTCACAGGGAACTCAGCACAGCCGGGGGACCCGGGAGGCAGCTTCGGCGCTGGGGCGGCCCCCTGGCTCTAAATGAGGACTCTGAACGATCCATTAACTCTTCCAGGCATCTCCTGGAGGGGCTAACAAGGCTATTCACTCATTTAGTCATTAGATAAACAGAGATGCCTGTGGCATGAAAGAGTTAACGTTATCTCTACAATCTTTGCTGGACCCAAGAATATTAGTTGGCAAAGACAGATCTAATCTTCCCAGTGGGCCTGATCTGGGGTAGGGGAGAGGCCAGGGGTGCCCAGGAAGGGATTCCCTCCTTCAAGCCACAGCCCCTTCCCTGTTCTGCCCCGAGAAATCCCCAGATCCCATGGCCACCCCACACTGGCTGTCCCATGCTTTGCTCCCGCCCAGGGCCCTCTGTTCAGCTCCCCGGGGGGCCCTTACCTGGGGGGCAGCTTGTACAGCCAGTGGCGTCAGGGTCTGCGATGCCTGAGGCTGGCTTGGGGCTTGGCTGAAGGTGGCAACCGCAGGGGCAGGGCTCGGAGGGATCCCCGGGAGAGACTTCACTTCATGTGGCATTGAGAGAAAGGACAAGGAATGAGCCCGGTGTGAGTGGAGGGGTCACTGGAGTAGAACATCTGGTTGCAGTTTGGAGTGCTAAATTCTCAGGCCTACATTGTTTTTCTGCATAACCCAAGGCCAATCACCAGCCTTCCCTGGCCCAGGAGGCAGCTTCCCAAATGCTACCGGTAGTGAGAATGGGAGGATGGGGGACCCTGTGCCAGACCTGAAAGGTGGGCTACCCTCTTCCCACATCTAGTTGAAGAAGATGCAGGCCTATGCACAGTTGCCTATCAAGTCTCCCATTTCCTGGCTCCATAGGACATGGTGACCTATCACATAATCAGTAAAGGGGCCCTAAGCAAATGTGTGTCAGGGAAGGAAGGAGCTAGAATTGATGGGAGCAACTTCCCTTGACTCATCCAGCAATTCAATCATTGTTACACCACCTGCAGGTGACTTTGTGGATGCAGGTGCTAGCTTGGGGAAGGGGCAAAGATTCCTGTCGGGTGAGGTCCTTGAAGTGACAGTCCCTGAAAACTGGACAGGTCTTTGCCACACTCCAGAACACAGGGGCATTCCAAGCCAGGCAGCTTTTTTCTGCCAAGGCCTGCGGTCTGAAGTCCAGCTGAGAAGCCTCACTGAGCTTCCAAAAGAACTTCTTTCCTGTGAAAGGGTGCTTTTCACCCAGCTGATAGCTTCCTCTTGCTACCTTGATTTAGTCCGGTATTGGAGAACCCCACCAGGAAACCTCTTCAAAGCCACACAACAATGAGGAGAAGGGTTATTATTTAATACACAGTAAAACTTGAAAAGGAATCTACATATTGGGTGATGGACGTCAGACCAGATTGGTGGCCTCTTAATATTGGCTGGGTGTAGATTTCCCCGCCCTAATCTAAGCCTACTGAATTGGATGTCTGGGAATGGAGGTCAGTAACCTCTCCTCTCTCTCTTTTTCCTTTTAAACCCACTTGTGATACATCATGCAGCCAGAGGAGGAACCACGGAATTAGACAGCCTTTCCACCTTGCATTCCCAGCCCACATTTTCATCTGGAAAGGCAGTAACCTAACTCAGGACTATAAAGTTCACAGTATATAATGAAAAAAAAAAAATCCAACTCTTTAAGGAATCAAAGAGAAAACAGGCAACAACAAAAGTCTTCTAAAATACAAACAGAAAACAAAACGACAGGTTTATGTCCACTGTGGAGGGGAAATACAGGTCTAGCTACTGAAAAAAAAAAATCAGAAAACATCACGATACTCTGAACCCACAAAAACTTAAAAAATATTTTGCTTGACAAAATGTTATGAAATATATATTAAAAAAGCAAAGTGAGAAAATGGGAATGTGATAAACATGAATGAGAAAAGCTTATCATCTAAAGAAACGAAATGTTCATTTTATTAGGATTTATTTTCAAAGTAGGACTAAGGGTCCAAGGGTTTGCATACATTTAGGGCTTTTATCACTTCCTGCTAGACTGCTTTTCAGAAAGACTGAACCAATTCACAGAACCATCAATAATGTGCCCATTTCTCCACAGTGCCACCCAACCTAGGTTTTATCACTGTTTATTTATTTTTCTGGCTTAACAGCTATGTGGTACCTTGTAGCCAATTACTGGTCCTCTCTCATTGATAGATTTTGTACTTTTCCAGGTGATAACTTCCTCCTAGGTACACAACTGATTTCTTTTCGAAAGGAATTTGAGGGGCGCCTGGGTGGCTCAGCGGGTTAGGCGTCCAACTCTTGATTTAGGCTCACGTCATGATCTCACGGTATGTGGGTTTGAGCCCCACCTCCGGTTTTGCATTGATAGCACAGAGCCTGCTTGGGCTTCTCGCTCTCGCTCTTGCTCTCTTTCTGTCCCTCCCCCACTCTCCCTCAAAAAATTAATTAATTTTTTAAAAAAGGAGTTTGAGGGGCGCCTGGGTGGCTCGGTCGGTTGAGCGTCCGACTTCCGCTCAGGTCATGATCTCTCAGTTTGTGAGTTTGAGCCCCGCGTCGGGCTCTGTGCTGACAGCTCAGAGCCTGGAGCCTGCTTCGGATTCTGTGTCTCCCCCTCTCTGCCCCTCCCTCACTCAGGCTCAGTCTCTCTCTGTCTCTCAATAATAAATAGACGTTAAAAATTTTTTAATTAAAAAAATTTTAAAAATATACACATGGACAAGGACTGGGTAGTAATTTAGAGTGATATAAATCACTAGATTTTTCTCATCCTGAAAGTTTCCCATTACTTAGTTTCATTTTAAGAGAAAACTGTTTTGGTTTTTTGTTTTTTTGTTTTTTTTTTACTTTTTTAATGTTGATTCATTTTTGAGAGAGAGACAGAGCATAAGTGGGGGAGGACAGAGAGAGGACGACACAGAATCTGAAGCAGCCTCCAGGCTCTGAGCTGTCAGCACAGAGCCCGACGCGGGGCTCGAACTCACGAGCAGTGAGATCATAACCCGAGCTGAAGTCGTATGCTTAACCGACTGAGCCACCCAGGCGCCCAAGAGGAAACTCTTCTTAGCTTCTGCTCTGCAATAGCATTATCAAGAAAGGTTCCATCAAGGCCACAGTCTAAGTTGGCGGCTTCTTGGGAGGTACCATCAAAATACCTCCCTTACCTACCCGATGATCACTAAAATGCCTTTACAGAGAAAAGGACTTTCGTGAAGAGGCTTAAATGTACAAACCCCTGGAAGAAGATGCACAGTACCATAAACACTGATGCTAAGGTATAAAGAGTTGACTTAGCATCCATTTCCGAGAGCAGGTTTGAACAAGAAACAGAATTAAGGCACCAGACAAAATGAGATATGGAAGATCGTTAAAAGAATAAAAAGGGAAATTGCCGACCCTGTGTAAACCTGGGAAATCTCCTGAATTTTCTGGGAAAGAGCCCCATCCCCACCGTGGAAAGGAGTGGGAAGATCGGTCAGACGTAGAATCCTGGTCTTTGCTGCCTGCTCTCTGGGGCGCTGCCCTGTGGAGCACGTGACACCCCACCCTGGTCTCAACATGGAGCAGAGCATTTCCAGGCTAGGGGAAAACGGTCAAGCCTCTTGCCGTTCCTTTATTCAAAAGGAGAAAAAATAACCTAGGTCACTAGGGTGCCAACTGAATCTGCGTGCTGATTTGCAGGCAGAGTGAGGGATGTGAGGTCTCACAGTTTTCTTATTAAGGAGTTGCTATTTCCCTAAAGCCTGTCTGTTCTCATTTGCTCTCTTCTTGGCTCCTCTTCTTGGCCCACCCCCACCAGCCCAGATCTCCAATCCGGGGAAGGGAAGATAAGCAGAAGGCTAGGGGAGATGAATCGTGGAGTTCTGGGGGTACTAACTGAGGATCCCCAGGTTTCCAGCAAAAGACATCTACTCTGAAAGGTGTCAGTGAGGGAAGTCCATGAAAGGGTGCCCCACAACAAGACAGCCATGCCTGGCACCTCAGTCCCAGCCTCTAGAACAGCCCTGGCTGTCTCGCAGCTATACTACAGGGTAATTAGGAGAAATGGTGTGGGTGGATCGTCCCTATCCATTCCCCTTACAGGGGAATCAAGTTCTTGCCCAAAAGTCGTCTTTGGAGACAGCATGAATAAGACACCAGGCTTGACTCACGCCAGCCCAGCTAGGAGTAAGGAATTGGGATTCTGCAAGGTCCTACCTAACCTACATCTTTAGTGTGGGGTAGGTAACATGCCCTCCTATCCCCAGCCGCTGGAACCTCCCAGATTCACCACAGAAGGTACTGGGTTAGAAAGGCTGTCGGGATCCTGAAGGTCTAGTCCTTTCTGCACTCGGCCTTTCTGGGTTGGACGTACAGCCCTCTCGGAGGTTAATTCGATCCCCTCAACTGAGCCCAGCTGCTCTCCTCCCACCTCACCCTGACCCATCCCAGTTTAGATGTGGAAGTGAATGAAACCAGAACTAAAGTTCCAGGGACATGGAGGGCAGGATGGCCCTAACAGCTGAGCAGAAGTACAGCTGTGGCCAGAGGTCGTCCAGTGGACTGGAAGACAAGACCCCGGGGCCACCCTGGCTCTAGGGACTCACGCTGGCTCTCCAAGGAGCCAGAAAGAGGGACTCGGGTGGACCAATGCCAAATGGGAGCAATGGCCTCGTACCAGTTGCCTCTGCAGAGGAATCTGGGTTGTCTGGCCCAGCTTCACCAGCGGGTTCACTGGCTTCGGCCGGGCCTCTGCTCTGGGAGCCCTCGGCAGCGACACCCTCCAGTCCTTTGCCCTCCTCCTCAGCAGAGATCTGGGCATCCACTCCAACTTCCAGCACGCGGATGGTCTCGTGGCCTGACATCACGATGACCTGAAAACAGAGGACAGGGGACATTGCTGGTGGGGAGTGGCCAGTAGGCTTCTGGCTGGGGGAGAGGGGAGAGGGCACTTGGAGATGCAGACTGCTTGCCTGAGGGCTGTGTGCTGTGACAATTCCACAGCCTGGGGCAGGCTGCAGCTCCCCGATCCCTGGAAAGAAACTGGGGCCTGGTGACACGGGAAGGGCTTGACACACGCTAGTAAAAGCCCCACAGAGCCAAACCACTTGGAGATATTTCTATTTCCTCCCCGTCCTGGACTCAGTGCAGGGAGTGGTTAAGTGGCCTATCCCACAGCCCTGCAAGGGCGTCCTCTTAGCTGCTAGGATAATGGAGGCCCCTAACTAACACAGCATCCAGCCTTAGGCTGGGCCAAGAAGCAGATCCCTCTTCACTTCTCTTGAAACCTTACAGGAGTTTCCTCAAAGACAAAGGGATGGACATGAATGCTCCACAATGCTGAGTAACTTTTTAGGCTCATGATTCCAAAACTCTGGGGTACAGGCCAAGGTTTCCAGGCAAGCTAACTTCCTGAAATGCAGGTCAGGAATACTGTAGAAGCAGCCACTGGCCCCACCTCCCAGGACTGGAGCCCCACCTCTCCAACTGGAGCCCCACCTCCCAAGACTAAAGCCCCACCTCTCTGGACTGGAGCCCCACCTCTCCAACTGGAGCCCCACCTCTCCGACTGGAGCCCCACCTCTCCGACTGGAGCCCCACCTCCCAAGACTGAAGCCCCACCTCTCCGGACTGGAGCCCCACCTCCCCGGACTGGAGCCCCACCTCCCCGGACTGGAGCCCCACCTCCCCGGACTAGAGCCTTGCACCCTGTGGAGCGGTGGGGCCAGCCCTGCCATCTGCAGGCATGCTCCGACCTCGAGGGGGCCTTCCATGTCCTCAGAACACTTGGTCTTCTTCCCCTGCTCAGCCAGCCCTCAGCTCTTCACCTCCAGCACTGGCATGCTTTGAATTAGACCAATCAAGAATCAGGGACACGCTGTATGTTCAAAATCTGTGTCGAGCCTCCCCTGCACTTGGCCTGTACCCGAAGGCTCTCCCACAACACAGTCCTCAAAATTGAACCCAGCCAGAGATTGCTGGAAAAAGTGACAATGTGACCTCTCAGGGGAGTATGAGTGAAATACACCTCCAAAAGCAGTTCCTTTTCTGATTTAAATTTGATACGAGGGACTTCAGTCCAATTACCTTTTAAGAAATGTTAACCTTTTTTTTTTCCTTTAAAAAATTATGTAATGAATGTTCACTGCAAAAAATTATAAAATATATTTAGGAAAAAATAGAGTAAATTACCTGATGTCCAAATCTTTTCCTTATGTAAACTTATACATATTTGTATATATATTTAAGCTTTTTATTATTTTTTTAAGTAGACTCTACCCCCAACGTGGGGCTTGAACTCATGACCCTGATATCAAGTGTCACATGCTCTACTAAGTCAGCTAGGCATCCCATACAATTTTTTATATTTTAATTTCACTTCTTTTTTTAAGTTTATTTATTTTGAGACAGAGAGAGAGAGCATGAATAGGGTAGGGGCTGAGAGAGAGAGGGAGAGAGAGAAACCGAAGCAGGCTCTGCACTGTCAGCACAGAGCCCAACAAGGGGCTTGATCTCATGAACTTCGAGATCATGACCTGAGCCAGAACCAAGAGTAAACTGCTGAACCGACTAAGCCACTCAGGTGCCCCTAAGCTGTGACTTTAAAAAGTGAAATTAAGGGGTGCCTGGGTGGCTCAGTCGGTTAAGTATCTGACTCTTGATTTCAGGTCAGGTCATGATCTCATGGTTTGTGAGTTCGAGCCCCAAGTCAGGGTCTGTGCTGATGGCGTGGAGCCTGCTTGGGATTCATATTCTCTCTCTCTCTCTCTCTCTCTCTCTCTCTCTCTCTCCCCCTCCCTTGCTTGGGCATGCACGCACATGCACCTCTGTTCTCTCTCTCTCTCACTAAAAATAAATAAAATAAACTTAAAATAAATAAATAAATAAATAAATAATAAAATCACAGCTTAAATCCCCGATCTCAGCCCCTGAGAAATCCTAGCTGGTAACTACATCTGGATGGGTGAAGTCGGCATGAATTTTGGTTAAGAAACAGATACTGACAGGCTCTGTGGAGTGTTCCTCCTGGCCACACCCCAGGGTCCATCACCCTCACTCCCCCACCTCTTCCTGCCCCAGAACATACCTGCTCATTGACGGTCAGTGATGACTCTGGCCCGGCTCCAGGATCCATGGTCACTTAGGGTGGGGTGGGGGCCGGCCCACACCTAGCACAGCCTGTGGGATGACATGGGACGGGAAAAGCAAAGGCTGATGTGACACAGTAATACAATTTCTATACCATCTTGGAGAGTCAGGAGTAGAATGGTAGGAAGGGAGAAAAATCTAAGTTCTCCCAAGTATCTGTACAAGTAAAGGAAACAGGATTCAAAGGACCTGAAAACGGAAGTGTCTTGCTTCCTACAGCACCCCAAGAGATCCTACACTCAGGAAGAACCAGGGTGACAAGAGGAAAGAGAGGGCCAGGCATCCGTCCCTGGGCGTTCCCCAGTCTGCAGGGAGAGAGCAGACCCAGCAGAACCCAAGATGACTTTGACCCAGACATTCAGAGCCTCCAGAGCCTCAGACACAGGAAAGGAGCACTCTGGCCATCAGAGGGCTTCTCAGGGGAGGAGTCTGAGCAGACTTCCTGGAAGAGATAAGACCCGAATAAATTGAAACAGTAGTCCCAAACCTGAATGTGCGTGATCACCACTTGGAGCGCTTATTAAAAATGCAGACCCCAGGTTCCCCTGAGAGTCTGATTCAGCCGACGGGTCCCACAGAAGCAGCTCTTAAGTGATTCTGTGGCAGTGGCCTAAGGACCATCCTGGCCTTTAACACGGGAGCCAGGACAACATCCCAGATAGTAGAGCAGCCTGCCAAATGCAGGGAGGGGGAGTGGGAGGAGCCCCCGTGAAGAACAGATTCACAGACCATAGAGTCGTAAGAAATAAAGGTATAAAGCGGACAAATAGGTTTAGATACTTATACAGAAAAGAAGGCAATTAACATTGACGTTGAGCGCCTATAGTGAGTGCTAAGTATTTCTATAACACTTACTCAAGCTCATTACTCATGCCCGCTGGGGGATGGGAGAATTACCACCACCACGGTCCAGATGAGGGACCTAAGCTCAGAGAAATGCGCTAGCTTCCCCCTCTTTCGCCTTCCTCCTCCTCTTTCAACCCTGGGTTGGCTGACAGGTTCTCCTTCTTCGGTTATTTTATCGATTGAGGTAAAATCCACGTAACATAAAATTCACCATTTTAACCATTTTAAAGCGCAAAACTCCACGGAATTGAATGCATTTATAATGTTGTGCAACCACCGCCACTGTTTAGTTCCAGAACATTTTCATCATCCCCAAAGGGAACCCCATACCCATTAGCAATTCCTCCCTTTCTCTGCCACCACCGGCCCCTGGCAGCCGCCAGTCGGCCTTTCCTCTATGGATGGGTCTATTCTCCATATTTCATAAAAACGGATGCATACAGTAAGTGGTCTTTGTGTCTGGCTTCTTTTACTTAGCAAAAACGTTGTCAAGGCACGTGTCAGGACTTTGATCCTTTTTATAGCTATGCAATAACGGATAATATCGGGTGGGCTTTCTCTCTGGGGAGGGCTGACAGAGAGGCAAACTGAGGTTCCATTTCCAAGATGGAAAGCTCATCACGCTCAGCTGTGACTCGACCAGCCCTCCACAGGTGTGTGCCAATCCACCACCTCCCCACACAAGCGGTTCAAGAAAAAACCCTGTATGGGGCGCCTGGGTAGCTCAGTCGGTTAAGCATCCGACTTGGGCTCAGGTCATGATCTCACGGTTCGTGGGTTCGAGCCCCGTGTTGGGCTCTGTCTGACAGCTCGGAGCCCAGAGCCTGTTTCAGATTCTGTGTCTCCCTCTCTCTGCCCCTCCCCTGCTCATGCTCTGTCTCTCCCTGTCTCAAAAATAAATAAAATGTTAAAAAAAATTTTTTTTAATAAAAATAAAAAAATTAAAAACCCTGTAAGTGCAACACTTAGACAATGACTGAGGAACGGAAGATTTTCATGTAATCCCATGTATTTTACAGCATGGTAAAATACCTCAAAGCAGAGAATGAAGAAAACTATCGAACCTTTTCAAAGAAACCGGCATCTTCTCCAGAAGAAAACTGTTTGGAATCTCAGAACTCTTTTTTTTTTTGAAGGTTACTTATTTATTTATTAATCTCTACACCCAACACAGGGCTTGAACGCATGACCTCAAGACCAAGAGTCACGCGCACTACTGACGGAGCCCGCCAGGTGGCCCTGGAACTTTTGAGACCATTTTAAACACACAGATGGTAAAGCTGAAGGAAGGAAGCATTTGGAAAATACCTTCAAGAATTATCAGCGCATGTGAATCTAATGACTTGATACTGTGTCGTGCAATGGTCTTCAAAAACAATTTGGCGAATGAGAATTTCCAAACGAGGATCTGGGGGATGAAACTAGCAGAACGTATAGATCAAAGAATGATTTGTGTTAGTTACCCTTGTCTGAAAAAGAGGCGGAGAAGCCTGCTAGTCAGTTGCTTCACGAGGTGCAGTCAGCTGCATCTGAGAACAAGACTCAGCCTTGCTCAGCTGATAGACCACCATGGGTTGGAGGACCAATTGCTACACTGCAACAGAAATGAAGAACTGGGGCACCTGGGTGGCTCAGCTGGTTAAGCTTCTGACTCTTGATTTCCGCTTGGGTCATGACCTCACGGTTCACCGGTTTGAGCCCAGCATTGGTCTCTGCACTGGCAGTGCAGAGCCTGCTTGGGATTTTCTCTGTCTCTCTCTCTGCCCCTACACTGCTTGTTCTCTTTCTCTCAACATAAATACTTAATTTTTTAAAAAAGCATCTGACTCTTGATCTCGGCTCACGTCAAGATCTCATAGTTCATGAGTTCAAGCCCCAAGTCCGGCTCTGTGCTGACAGTGGGATGCCTGCTTAGGATTCTCTCTCTCTCTCTCTCTCTCTCTCTCTCTCTCTCTGCCCCTCCCCTGCTTGTGCTCTCTGTGTCTCTCTTTCTCTCAAAATAAATAAACTTAAAAAAAAAATGAAGAATTTACAGGTGTTTAATTCATATGTTTAGACTATCTTTGAAAATGATAAAATAATTAAAAGATACACTTTTTTTGATACTTACACACTTTAAAGGGAAGATATAAGCCATTAGGACTTAGAGAACAGTATTCTGATGAACATCAATTTAGGGCACCCTGTTATATAAATATAAACTAAATTATACAATGAAAATTTATGTTTTTGGATAAATTTGCCAAAGAAAACTTGACATTTAAAGAAATGTGGAAAAAAAGTAATCATGATTAAAAAATCATTTGGACAATTCTGGAATTCCGTTTTAATATATTGTTTTTTCACTGTGGTAAAAAACTTTATTTTAAGAGGTGCCCTGCTGGCTCAATTGGTGGAGCATGCGACTTTTAATCTCAGCGTTGTGAGTTCAAGTCCCATGCTGGGTGTAGAGACTACTTAAAAATAAAATCTTAAGAAAGTATTTGTTTTAAATGTTTTTTTTTTTTTTAAAGTCCAACCTGGTGAACATCTAAACCTAAACTGCTCTAAAAATGCCAGCCTTTCTCCTAATTTTATGACCCTTGTTTCCATTCATTTACCACATATTTCCATCTGGATGGTCTAGTAGGTAATTAAACTTGTAGGTCTTGAAAAAAAAATCCATTGTATGGATATATCACATTTTGTCTCTCCATTCCTCGGCTGATGTTTGGGTTGTTTCTCCCTTTTGACCATGTGAATAGTGCTTCAATGAATTTTTGTGTACAAGTTTTTGTTTGAATATTTGTTTTCAGTTCTTTGGTATATATGCCTAAGAGTGTTGTTGCTGGCTCACCTAAGAGGCTTTAGGGTCTTCACCCTTTGGTAGAATGTTCCCTGGCCAAAGAGGCAAGGAGAACCATGAGGTTCCCTTTCTCCATTTCCTTCTCTAACCACCTACAGTAGGGATGAAAGTGAGGGCAAGAAATTCAAGACACCTAGCAATTTGAAAAAAGAGGAAATAAGGCCTCCCTTTTTAGGTACAAGAGGGTACAGGAGGGGCAGAGGAATTTGCTGGAAGAGGTAGTAGGCATCTTCCAACCTCACTGGGACTCTAGCCTCATTCCTGGGTGATGTCCTCCTCCAGATTTTGTACATGGGAGCCTTCTATGAGTTTTGCCAAGAACTTGACAATTTACCACCACTTCTGAATGGGAACTGGGATGAGCCATGGAATTTGTTACATAAAGAAGTCTGGGGCACTTGGGTGGCTCAGTCCGTTAAGTGTCCGACTCTTGACCTCAGCTTAGGTCATGATCTCATGGTTCATGGGTTCGAGCCTCAAGTTGGGCTCTACACTGACAGTGCAGAGGCTGCTGGGGATTCTCGCTCTTCCCCCCAAAATAAGTAAATAAACTTAAAAAAAGAATGTCAATTAGCAAGTCATTTGCAAATTCAAATAAAAGGCAGACACCAAACTGAGAGGAAAGGTATGCAAGGTAAATCTGGGTCCATTATAGCTTGATATGTACATTTCATGGAGGAAGAATTTCCCAATCCCAAAGGCCTTTAGGTGGGAGGCATTGGTAGCCAGTCATTGTGGGGCAAGGGGCATCTGCTCAAGAGGGGCTCAAAGTCTGCTCATAGTCTTGTTGTGGTCACTGGCTCCTTTCGGCCAACCATGGCCACTCACGGGGAGTTGTTAGGTAACTATCCACTTTTGTGGCCGTGTTATTGGGGAGATTCAAGTAGTAGAGAAGGCTCAGGTGATTCTAAGATCCCTTCTGCCCTTGAGATTCTATGAGCTTATGTGGGGCGGGCCTGGTTTCTCAATGTCTAGTCCTTTGTGTCAAGGGCAAAGTCAGTCCTGGCTCAGAGCCTCTGACCACGCACAGGCCCACTCTAACCCACCAACCAGGCTTCAGCACACCAGAAATACAGGCAGAACAGAGACAAAGGCCTCCCTCATTTCAGACCCTAGAACACACTTGGCTTTAGTCTTGGCCTTACATGACTCCTTAGCCTTGGCTCTACAGGACGCCTATCAGAGATATGCATGGGGCACAAACACATCGCTGAGAAGTAGACACTCAGCATTTTGACTCTGAGCTGTGTCCTGTGTGTTCCCCTAGTTCAGCATCTGTGCAGACTTACTCCTGGACCTAGCCCCACCCCCTTGCCAGGAACTTTCCACATTCCTCAAGCCTTAGGCTGTGGCTTGGTCTCACTGACCAGACCGCCATCTTTAATTTGCTTTTTGACCAGTTCCCTAATGACTGGGGTACATACATTTGAATGGCCTCCTTTGAGCTCATGATGCCATGCAGGGTCCACAGCCTGACAGCCAGGGAGGAGAGATGATCCACAGTCTGTTTTAAGAGAAGGGACTCCTGTGATCACTTTGGCAGTAGAACACTACACACACAGATCACGGCAGAGCTGCTCTGGGTAAAGCTGGGACGGGAGCCAGTGCCCACCCAGAGCCTCCTCCTTTGTCTTCTTTCTCCAGTGAGTGGCGTGAAAAACACCTGAATCAAACCTGGCAAAGCACCACGGCTGCTTACCAGATGGCTCATTTATCCCTCACTTTCCTGTGCTAACATCTAAAAACACAGGTAGCCTCGGGGAGAGAATGAACTGTGTGTGCTCAAGCATTTGCTCACAATCCGAAAATCCAGAGCTCCAGGACCATCAAGGAGTTCCCAGGGAGGGGAATGAGTTAGGGGACCGGGTTCTATGTATCACTCTCCTTTGGCAACTGCTCTGGGCTCGCTTAGGGCAACATTCTAAGACACCGGGGAGGAGCGTTAGGAAATCTCAGACAAATCCGAATCCCCTAGAGTAGCCGGAGATCCTATTGGGAAAAATTCTGAAATGTTTCATCCCTTATTTATTCAACAAATATTTCAGTGGCTACTATGTGCTGGGTGTTGGGGCTACAACAGGGGAAAAAAACATTTGCCAGCTTTGTTGAGAAGCCTTCAGTCTGACGTGGGAGTCAAGGAGATAAAAAGATAACTACGTTACAATATGTTTAAATGTCATGGTGGATAAATAGAAGGTAGTAGAGGGTCCACAGAAGGGATACCTAATACAATCTGGTGTGGTCCTTTTCCCTTTGTTCCATGAGAGCGTGTGTTTCAGACATGAAATTTTATGTATGAAGATGGGGTGCCTGGGTGGCTCAGTCTGCTGAGTGGCTGACTCTTGATATCGGCTCAGGTCATGATCCTGTGGTCACAGGATCGAGCCCCACATCAGGGACCCCCTCCAACCCCCCACCCCCCCCTCCTCCACTGGGCATGGAGCCTGCTTAAGATTCTCTCCCTCTGCCCCCTCCCCCACTAGTGCGCTCTCTCTCTCTCTCAAAAATAAACTTGAAAAAAAAATCTTACACCATATAGAGGAAAATGGAAGTTCTTATATGGGGTTCAGACTTTTAATTCAGACACATTTCTGTGTTTTGTTGTTGTTGCTGTCATTGTTGTTTTAGAGAGAGAGAGAGAGAGAGAGAGTGTGTGCGTGCATGTGAATCTTAAGCAGGCTGCACGCTGAGTAGGGAGGCTGACATGGGGCCTGATCGCATGACCCTCAGATCATTGTCTGAGCTGAAATCAAGAGTCAGATGCCTCACCAAGTGAGCCACCCAGGCGCCCCTTCATTTCTGTGGATTTAATCCCTCCCTTAACACTTAATGTGGTTAAGGTTTTTCAAGGTGTAAAATGCCTTCTCATTATCCAGTCATTCGAAGGGGCAGGATACGCTGCGTGAAGTTACTGGACTCTGAGGAATGGTCGATTAAGCTGAAATTAGTTTTATGTATTCAATGGAAAGAAAGTCACATTTGTTGTGACACAGGGCGCCTGGGTGGCTCAGTTGGTTAAGCATCCAACTCTTTATTTCGGCTCAAGTCGTGATCTCACGGTTCATGGGATCGAGCCTTGAGTCCAGCCCCGTGCTGACAGCACAGAGCTTGGGATTCTCTCTCTCCTTCTCCCTCTGACCCTCTCCCACTCACTCTCTCTCTCTCTCTCTCTCTCTCAAAATAAGCAAATAAACTTAAAAAAAATGTTTTTGACATAATTTCCTCAGGCTAGGTTGTTTGTGGGCATTTTACACTGCTTTTATGTTTCAGCTGTATACCCACTTACCTCTTGCAAAGCTGCCATTCAAAAAGGCCACAATGACAGGAAGCAGGGGATTGGCAGATTAGCCAAGACTGGTAACTGGGGCCGAGCTGAATGGTGCCATGAACTCCTCACTTCCTCCCCAGGCGCGCTCACTCGGTCACACAAGGACCAAATCTCAATCTCTGGCCGGGACCTCCTCAGGGAACTTCAGCCTCATATATCCAAATGCCTACTGATTGTTCATATCCTCTCATATTCCACCTGTTCAAAACCAAACTCTAGATTTCCACCTCAAACCTGTTTCACCTGCATGCAGCCTTCCCCACGCCAGCCAATGGGCAACTACCTCGTTCCACAGATGCTCAGGCCAAAAACCTTGCCATCATCCTTGCCTTCTCTCTTACTGGTCACATTCACTCCTTCACCGAATCCCATTGGCTCTCCCTTCCAATATGGGTTGGGTTCACAATCTCAGCCTTGATATTTACTAGCTGTGGGCCTCAGGACAAATGGTTTAACTTTTGTGCCTCAGTTTCTTCATCTGAAAAAAAAATGAGAGAAACAGCACCTACTTCATAGGGTTATAGTGAGGACTGAATAAATTAACGCGTGTAATTAACGCGTGGCACATAGTAAGGGCTCAGAAAATGGTAGTTATTATAAAAATTTACATACATTATCTCATGCCACTTTAGTGTAGCAGTTGAGAGCCTAGATTCACCTCTCAGTTTTAAGAGTTCTTCACTGTGATGGGGCGCCCGGGTGGCTCAGTCGGTTAAGCGTCGAATTTCGGTTTTGGCTCAGGTCATGATCTCATGGCTTCAGGGGTTTGAGTCCCGCATCGGGCTCTGCGCTGACAGTGTGGAGCCTGTTTGGGATTCTCTCTCTTCCTCTCGCTCTCTGCCCCTCCCCCACTTGCACTGTCTCTGTCTCTCTCGAAACAAATTTTAAAAAAAATTATAAAAGATTTCTTCACTGTGAGAACCTTGGACAAGGACCTAACCTCTCTGTGCCTCAGTTACCATATTTAAAACAGGGCTAGGGTTGTAGTAAATTGCAAAAGGGTTCAATATATATTAACTATTATTATTCAATTCTGATGCCAGTCCCCCCAAGCCATAGAGCAAATACACACCGAAGCCTGACCAATTGTGTGACCTTCCACAGAGGGGCAGGTTACTTCTCTGTTTTCTCAGGGATAAATAATAAGAGACCTCACCTTGGACTTACTGTGTAAAACACTAAGAACAGTTAGCTATTATTGCTCTCACTTTTACAGATAGAAAGTTGAGGGTTAAAGAGAAGTAAGCATATAGGCTTTGGGAGGAAACCTAGACTCAAATCCCAGCTTGGCCGTGAAATAGCTGTGTGATCTTGGACAACTGACTTACTCTCTCTGAAACTCAAGTTCCTTATCTTTAACATGGTGATTAAATGGAAAGACCTTATGGGGGTTGTTATAACGGTGATATGAGATCATGTAAGTAAAATGCTTAGCATGGTGCTCTTATTACGATTCTCGGTTTTATCGACAGGGAAATGGAGGTAGAGAAAAGTCCGGTGATTTGCCCGAGGGCACAGGAAAGTCCATGGAAGGTTCGAAATTGAAGTCAGTGTCCACCTGCCCCAGATCCCTATCCTCCTAACACAATACCAAGCCTCCTCTCCGGAAATGGAAAGGGCCTGTTCTGGCCCCAAAGGATCAGGACACATTGGAAAATGGAAGCTCTCAGTTCTCCTCCAGAGCCCCGCCCCCCCCCTCCCGCCATGTCATGAGCAGAGATAAATGGCTTGGCAAGCCATTGGTAAACCAGCTAGGTATACACATGTGCCAGAAGAAAGGGAAGAGTAAAAAGATAGGAAAGTAGTGAATGACTTTAATTCCCCTTTTCCAAATTACCATTTATAATCTTAGACATATATAAGCGAACAGTAAACCTAGTTTATAAGGACACATTTAGATTTAGTTTCTCCTCCTGTACCCTTTCCTTTGTGCCCAAACATGATTCATCCTAGGCAGGGTGAAAGGAGGGGGCAAATGAAATGTGAAAAATAAAAAGTAGTTATATTCCCCCACCAGACTGTAAGCTCCAAGACCTGTCCACTTATTAACATACCCCAGTGCCTAGTACAATACCTCATACATGACAGGGGTTCAATGACTATAAGCCAAAAACATAAACTAAGAAATCAGGTCATATCATTTGGCTTCCTCATATTTCCTTCTCCCTCAAAACACAGATCCTATTTCAAATTTTTTTTGCCCCCATTTGCAGTACTAAGACTACTTAAAAATTATTTCAAAGAAGTAGCAACAGGGGCACCTGCGTGGCTCAGTTGGTTAAGCAGCAGCCTTCGCCTCAGGTCACGACCTTGCGGTTCATGGGTTCGAGCCCCACATCAGGCTCTCTGCTGTCTCGCTTCAGATCCTCTGTCCCCCTTTCTCTCTGCCCCTTCCCCGCTTGTTCTCTCTCTCTCTTTCAAAAATAAATAAAAATTAAAAAAAGAGAGAGAGAAGTAGCAATAAGTTCTGGAGAACCCTGACCACACCAACTCTTTCCTACTGTGGCAATCCAGTTTCCCTCCCATTCCCTCTGTGGCCTCACTGACCCACCTTTTGACACAGAAAGAGCTTGGGGCTTAAAGGCAGAAGACCCAGGTTGAGTACTGCTTCTCCTCAAGTAATCTCTCTAAGCCTCAGTTTTCTTATCTGTAAAATGGGGCTAAATTACAGTACCCACCTCATGGGTCATTGTAAGGATTAAACTGACAACACTTAGGTAAGGCATTTAGAACAGGGCCTGGCACACAGCCAACACTATGTAACTGTTTGTGACTATTATTTTTATTTTTCATCGAAGTAAAGCACGATATAAAAATGTTTTCAATTGCAAAGTGTTAAAAAATGTAAAAGATTACTATTATGATTTTATAGCCAGCAAACTGAAATGAAAACTCCATGACAAGGTCAATTCTGTCTGTACTGTTCAGAACTTGGCACATACTGGGTATTTTTGTTGGACCAATAAACAAAATGAAGTTCTATGGCACATATGCAAAACAACAACAACAACAACAAACCAGGTCACAGAAATATCACCCTGAGCACCAGGACTTCAATCAAAAGGGAATATATGGAATTATTCCTCATTAGGCCCTGCTCGTCGATGTTGGCTGCCTTAAAATACCAAGATAAGGAGAGGAGGGATAGATATCTATGAACAATTGAAGATCAACCTCTACTTTTGGGACAAGGAATCGGGAAAACTAGATGAGGCTCAAATCTTTGCAAAGAACTTCTTTTCGTTTGCCCAGAAAGGCTTCCTGACAGTGTTTTATTTCTCCTTGCCCTGCAACCAAGGCTATTCTGTGGTTTCAGGCTTCCAGTTATAGCTGAGTTGGGGATCCCAACGCTAAAGTGGGGATTAGAAGACACCCTGGGGCTCCCTTGGCCTGGCCAGGTGAGAACGGCCAGGAAGCACCTAACGGGCCCATTATTATGACTATTTATTAATAATAATATTGTTATTAAATATTTATGAAGCGCTCATGCTCTGCTCGATGGTGACCCTCCCACATTCCCCCACCTTTCCAGCAACGCCTGGGTTCCTAACCCTGAGTCCCACCAGTGTACTGCGGCTGGGGAGAATTATGACAGGTCGCCTAGGCCGCCTCAGTTGACCTTGACCGCCAGGAACCCAGGCGTCCAGGTTCTCCTGCGGGGCAAGAATCGGCTTCTGGTCGCCACCGGGTGTGTGTACGTAACGTCCGCTCTGGTCCGTACCCCACCAGGGCTCCAGGGGCAGAAACGGGGAGGGGCCAGGTCCCAGCACCCCACGGGGTCCACCTGGCGGCCGCCCCCTCCCCTCCCCGGGTCCCCGCCGGCCCGCGGGCGGACCAGGGCGCGGCCCCGGGGTCTCCGGCCCCAGGCGGGCGGCCGCGCGCTGTCCCACTCCCGGAGCTCCCCGCCGCCCCGGCCCGGCATCCCGGCACCCCGGCCCCGCGGCATTTTTTCTCTTTATCATAAATATATAAATTATGCTAATTACGGGCATTGCATATTAACCAAACCCGAAACCTCCCCTGCCCGGCCCCCTCCCCGTCCGTGCAAACCCCTCCCCGCCCCGGACCCCGCTACTTACCGGAGCCCGAGCCGCCTCCGCCCCGGGTGCCCGGCGGCCACCGATTACAGATTCATCTCACAGCCCGGGCCAGGGGGCCGGGGCCGAGGCCGGGGCCAGGCGGCCGCCGCCCGCAGACAAAGAAGCCAGTGCGGCTTGGCTGGGCTCGGCTCGGCCCGGGAGCCGGTCGGGACCCGCCGCCGCCCCCGGGCCCCCAGGCCGGGCTGGGCAGAGCCGAAGGGGACTCCGCGGGCTGCGCTGGGCGGAGGGGGGGCGGCCGGGAAGCGGGGTGGGGGAGCTGGGGGGGGGCGGGCAGGTATATATATTTTTCTTCTTTTACCCCTTCCACGGCCCCCCCTCTCCCTCCCCCCCCTTTTTTTCCCTCCTTCTGCTACTTGGATTTTTTTAGCTGCTGCGTCATGAGCATAATTTATGCAAAGAGCTTTGCCGCATGCTGCACCGCGCGCGCCAGCCGCCGGGGGCGGCGGGCTGGGCGGGTGGTGGAGGAAGGGAGGGGATCTGGGGAGCGGGGAACGAGGGGTGGGGGTGGGGAGGGCAGCACCCTTAGCCCCTGGCCACGCCAGGAGGCCCCAAGGGCTCCCTTCCTGGACTGGAATGGAGGGTCCGTGGGGCGGGTCACGCAGCCCCCTCGGAGGTGCTGCTCGAGGTGCTTTCATTTTGGAAGGTGCGAGAGAGGGAGCACGGGAGTCTGAAGTGGAGACCCTGTGCCACGGTCCCTTCAGCCTGGGGTTGGGGCGGTGACTCCCCGTCGCCGCCGCCTTTCCACTCTAGGTTAGTCAGCTGTGCCCCTCCTCGTCCGGAAAGTCAAGTTCAGGTCCATTCCCAAGCCCCAGGCCGGAACCCCACCGCGACAGAGGAGGGGGAACTCGTGGGCGCTCAGCCAGCTCCATTTCAGGGAGGGAACCCAGGTCCTGAATGCATCCTCCACCCTCACCCCAGTGGCGGTTGGTTGTGGGCTGTCTTGTCTAAAGACGACTTCCCTGTCTTCTTGTCCAAGTGGACAAGAAATGTAAAAAAAAAAAAAAAAAAAGACAAAGTTCGGTAAAATGGAGACAAACAACGTTGTGCCTTGCTGGTGATGGTGGTGTGGAGGATTTGGGTTCCTAGGGGCTTTTGAAGGTAGGGGAAGGGATGGGAAAAGGCAGAGTTGGGGGCTGAGGGAAAGCAGGTTGGAGAAGTAGTTGCAAGTGGAAGAGGAAGGAGTTGGAAGTCCCAAGGGGGAAGAGAAGGAATGAGGGGAGAATAATTTAGGGAGGCTCTAAATTCAGCGAATATGGATCCCTCAATGTAGGCGGCCTGCTGTTGGCCTGGATTGCACACCCACTGCCCGCCCCACCCCCACCCCAATTTGGTGGATTTCGGGGAGAGCGGGAGATAGAGGAGTGACAGGTAGCACGGGGAGAATCTGGAGTCCTCAGCCCTCCCCCCGACCGTTCTTTAAGCCCCTTAGGGGAAGACCCTGCAGGGGAGGGGTATAGAAGGGAAGCCGCACCAGGGGCTCCCCAGGCTTTTCCAGAATGTCACCGGGAGCCTGCTCGCACCCAGAGGTCCTGCTCACAGAAGCTTCCCCCTTGAGTCCTGACGTCATCATCTGCTGGGCCAGCAGGGCTCAGGTGCTGTCCGTTTGCTGTTTCCGTGTGGGAGTGAGGAGTTCCTGCTGGTGGATTAGGAGTCAGATCGTTTAGGTTTTAGTCCCAACTCTTCTGCTTGCAGTCCAGGCAAGTAGTTGAACTTCTTCATTACTTAGAAAATGAGGGTAATATCTATAGGCACTACTGCCTAGGGTTAAGAAGTTTAATAGTGGGGCTGTGTGTGAAAAAACTTCAAAAACTATAAGCTCTATATACAGATGTATCATTACCTGTACAATAGTCTTATATCCACTTTAATGGCCTTGTGAAACTCTGATACATATCATGGTATTCTATCTCTTGGGAGTTCAAAAAAATTTTTTTTAAGTTTATTTATTTATTTTTGAGAGAGACAGAGAGAGAGAGAGAGAGTAGAGGAGGGGCAGAGACAGGGAGAGAGGGAATCCCAGGCAGGCTCTGCACTGTCAGTGTGGAGCCGGATGTGGGGCTTGAACGCACAAACCGCGAGATCATGACCTGAGCTGAAACCAGGAGTGGGATGTTTAACCACCTGAGCCACCCAAGTGCCCCTCTTGGGAGTTTTGTTTGGTCTGTAGTCTCTGTGATCTTTCCCCTCCGACTGTAAATTCCTTGAGAGCACAGGCTGTGACTTACTCATTTTTGTATTTCCCATCACTCTGTGAAGAAGGGGCACGTTCTTACTCTTGAACGTTATCACACGAAGGCAAAAACTCTTAGTCTATGCGACTTGGTTTGGTACCAGACACAGATCAAATGTTTTGAATGTAAATATGAAGGATGATAGTTTGAAGAAAGAAACGGACGTGATGGAAGGGGTTGGGGGGAGACATACAACAAAATGTTAATTGTGGTTTTCTCTGGAAAAAGGAAACCTCTAATTTGTATTGTGTATGCTTCTGCATTGCTTAAATTTTTGATGATGAGCATATATTACTTCTTTTTGTGTTTAATTTTTTTTTAATTCAGGTTTGACATGTGCACCCAGTAAAGTACCTAAGTCTTAAATGTACAACTTGAAGTTTTACATAATTATCATCACCATCCCAAACGAGATATAGAGCATTTCCAGGACACCTGGCTGGCTCAGTCAGTAGAGCATGCAATTCTTGATTTCAGGGTTTTGAGTTCAAGCCCCACGTTGGGCATGGAGCCTACTGTAAAAAAAAAAAAAAAAAAAAAAGAGCACTTCCAACACCCAAGAAGACTCAACTGTTACCACTACTCTGAATTCTATCACCATAGATTAGCTTTGCTGGTTCTTGAACTTCATATAAATGGAATCAAGACAGTATGTGCTCTTGGGTCTGCCTTCTGTCACTGAACATATGTTCCTGAGATTCATCCATGTTGTTGTGCCTAGCAGTATTGTTTGCTCTTTTTTTGTTGCTGTATATATATTCCATTGCATAATTATGTCACAATATATCCATTCTACTACGGATGGGCATTCGGGTTATTCTTGTTTTTGTCCCTTATGGATAAAGCTGCTATGAACAGGGGCACCTGGGTGGCTCAGTTTGGTTAGGCGTCCGACTCCTGATTTTGGCTCAGGTCATGATCTTGCAGTTTGGGAGTTTGAGCCCCACATCAGGCTCTGCACTGACAGTGCAGACAGAGCCTGCTTGGGATTCACTCTCTCTCTCCCTCTCTCTCTGCCCCTCCCCCGCTCATGCTCTTTCTCTCTAAATAAATAAATAAATAAATAAATAAATAAATAAATAAAAAGAAGGAAAACAACCCGATGTGAAAGAGAATAACACCGGGGGGCAGGGCAGGGGAGACCTTTCTGAAGAAGTGAAATGTAAGACAAACTTTAAAAGACAGGATAGGCAGGAGGCAGAAGGAACAGCAGAGGCAGAGGCCGGGCAGAGGCCATCTGGCAGGAAAGAACTTGGCATTCAAGACACTGAAGGATCAACATGTGCTGCTGGAGCACAGCAGTGAAAATTGCACAAAATGGGGCTGGGAAGATTGGCAGGGCCCACATCAGGAAGGCCTGGCCATATATACCTCTAATCTTTCAGTTTAATTGGGTCTTTCTTCCTTTGTAAACTCCACTCGAGGTTTACCTCCTGCAAAAAGCTTTCTCGAATAATACCATGTTGTTCTAATTAGGATTATTTTAGCTACATCATTGTTCCAATAACTTCGTTATCTAATTTGTAGTTTATAGGCCATTCGTCCTTTTTCTGGAGAACATATTGGTTTCCCCACCAGATGTGGGGCAGGGCCTTCTGTTTCCTTTTTTGTCTGGTCTCCACCAAGCACTCAGCACATCAGGGGGATAGCAAGAGTCTGTTGACGGCTCCCTTGGCTTGGTACTCCATTCCTAGAAAGCTCTGGGAATCGAAGCAGATAGTCCCAGGTGTCCTATCTTCCCTGGCTTGAGAACTCACCCAGTTTCAGGTTTTCAGAATTGTGGTAGAACAACCAAATTTCCCCAGGATCCATGCCTGTTTTCCCAAACATCTTCCTCGTGTCCATAGTTAATCTTGCCTCTCCCCCCCGCCCCCCCCCCCCCCATCACCAGATTAAAGGCATCACTGCTGTTGCTAAGGGAATGAGGTTTGGGCAGGTGGGAGTGAGTTGGAGGATGATCCAGCAGGGAGTCAGGTTGGTCAGCAGGAAAAAAAACCCTCAATTGGGAGGAGACAAAAGACAGCCAATGCATTTCCAAGTGCTTCTCCACCAGTTTTTCCCCTCTGTGTGCTACCTGTTTGTTCTCTCTGAAAGCTTTTAGAATTTTTTAGAAAAACGTCTCTGGAATCTTAGATTTTGCCATGTTATGGCCGGTCGCGGTTGGCCAGTTTTCACGAAACCAGGAAGCTGCCGTCCATCTTGACTGGTCCTGTGGAAGCCCTTGGGAAGAGAATAGGTGGGAGAGGGGAAGGTCGCTGAGTACTGTTAACAATGCAGGGATATTTTAAGGTGAGAAGCCAGAGGTATTTTGCTGTCGTTGTTTGCTTGTTTTCTGAGAAGCCAGAGTTTTTGAAAACTTGTATGTGACAGAGTGTGGCTTGCAAACTCCAGTTTTTACAGACCTCCCACCCTGAAATGCATGTATTTTATTCTATTTACTGTAATCTTAGCAATGATGTAGGACTGTATTACTAAGCTGCTGTCACTCTGACGGATCACCCTACCAGCTCAAAGGGTAAATATGTTTTTTTTCCCATAATTTTTGTACAGTAACAAGGTGAGGAACATTTTAGCTCATAAATTATTTACCAAACCTCACAGGCATAATAGGCTGTGTGCATATTCATCAGGCCATCATCCATTATTCATAAGAAGTTCACTTCAACTGTTAGAAGAAAATGAGGTTGTTGATTGAAATGCAGAAGAAATGTGGTCTTTTGTTCTCCTCCCCCCCTTTTCTCCCATCTGAGTAAGTCTAGAAGTTTCCATCAAAAAAATGATATTGTAGGAAACAGAAATTTATTTCTGACATGCAGATGTGTAGATAAGAGGGAAAGAAAAGCCTGGAGTAGGAAATAAATTGGCAGAATCAACCACCATTCATTTAACTTGGCTAAAGGCCCCTGATTCCTGCTTGCACAGAGATTGTGCCCAGGAAGTGGCCAGAGGGGGGTATCCTTCCTTGCAATTAAAGAGCAGCTTCAGTAAATCTGATAGAGTTAATACTTAGATTAACTAAGATACAGGCTGATTTCTATAGCTCCAGAAGTATTTATCATTTATCTTCTTATTTGACCTTCACACCATATCTGTGAGGTAGGAATAATATTCAAGATGAGGAAAACTGAGGCTCAGAGAGGTCAAGTGACTTGTCTAAGGCCAAATATCTGGTAAGGAGCAGACCAGGAGTAGAGCCTAAATTTTCTTTTGTGTTTCATGTTCTTTATATTCTGTCTTCCTAAGTCCTCTGGGTGATAAAGACCACCAGTCCCAAGATAGAGGCATTTTACAATGTTTTCCGCAAACCATTTTTGATTATGCCCCTCCCTTTTAAAATATTTTTATTATTTCTGTGAACTACAGAAGCAATATAGGTTTGAAAGCATCGAATAATACAAAGTTCTATAGAACAGAGAATAACGAATGTCTCTGGGGCATGGACAGGCAGCCAACCCCCATTGCCACAGGAACAACTAGGAGACATTATAATCCAATCAGATGCATAGATTTGTGTTCAGATGTGACCATGGTCACTTACGAGCTGTGTAACCTTGGACAGGTCTTTAAGCCATAGCTTCCCATTTGTAAAATGGGAATAACATTCACTCCTAGGGTTTTTTTAAGTGTTCAAGGAGATAATGTATATAAATCCAAGTGTCAGCATTTTCCTCCTTCCCCCCCCCCCATATTCTTCCATTTTAAGGGTCACCTGTCTCTCTCTAGTGTATTTGGGGAAGTGGAATGAAAGGCAAGGTTTGTCTCATGCCTGTCTCCCAAGTCTTCTGCTTGACCTTCTGTTCCATTCGGTCCTGGGCCCTTCACCTGGCTGCTGGCCATGGTCTAAAACTCCTGGTGTGGTTCCTCTGGATGAAATGCAACTATATTCACAGTGGAGCAGAGCTGTAAGTTCTCCTCAACATGACTGTACAAAGTGTTCTTTGCCAAAGGGTTGGGGGAAGACTAAGGAGAATTGCAATGAATAAGGGAAAACACTAGAAATTTGCCTTTGGGGGGGTACCTGGGTGGCTCAGTTGGTTGAGTATATGACTCTTGATTTAGGCTCAGGTCATGATCTCATGGTTTATGGGATCGAGTCCTGTGTTGGGCTCTGTGCTGATGGTGCAGAGCCTGCTTAGAATTGTCTCTCCCTCTCTCTGTGCCCCTCCCCAACTCCTGCTGTCTCTTGCGCGCTCTCTCTCTCTCAAAATAAAAATAAACTTTTAGGGGCGCCTGGGTGGCTCAGTCAGTTAAGCGTCTGACTTCAGCTCAGGTCATGATCTCGCGGTTCGTGAGTTCAAGCCCCGTGTTGGGCTCTGTGCTGACAGCTCAGAGCCTGGAGCCTGCTTCAGATTCTGTGTCTCCCTCTCTCTCTGACCCTCCCCTGTTCATGCTCTGTCTCTCTCTGTCTCAAAAATAAATAAACGTTAAAAAAAAAAAATTAAAAAAAATAAATAAACTTGTAAAAAAATTTTGCTTTTGGGTGCCTGGGTGGCTCAGTCGGTTGAATGTCCAACTCTTGATTTTGGCTCAGGTCATGATCCCAGAGTCTTGGGATTGAGCCCCACATCAGGCTCTGAGCTGAGTGTGGAGCCTTCTTAAGGTTCTCTCTCTCTCCTTTTGCCCCTGTCCCCCGCTCACACTCTCTCTCTAAAATAAAATAAAATAAAATAAAATAAAATAAAATAAAATAAAATAAAATAAAATAAAATAAAATAAAATAAAGTAAAATAAATAAGTTTGCCTTTAACTTTCCCTATAATCCAAGTGAAAAACAGCTAAGAAATTCAATCTTTATTAAAGGGTCTGTACCTTTCATGGATGTACCCCAAACACTAACCTGGCTCCCTGTCCTCAGGTCTGCTTCCCTCCCTAGAAACTCTTTCAAACCTGCACTTCTGGGGCGCCTGGGTGGCTCAGTTGGGTAAGCATCCGACTCCTGGTTTCGGTTCAGGTCATGATCTGGCGGTTTTCGTGAGTTCGAGCCCCGCTTCGCGTCGGGCTCTGTGCTGACCGTACAGAGTTGCTTGGGATTCTTGGTCTCCCTCTCTCTCTCTGCCCTCCCCCACTCAAGCTGTCTCTGTCTCTCAAAATAAATAAAGTTAAAAAAAACCTTTTTTTTTAAAAACCTCCACTTCTTTCTGGGAAGCCCCAGGGCCTTCCTCCCTCATGTTCCTCAGCTACTGTCAGCAAATTTCCCTAAATCTGACAAATCCAGTCTGGAAGAGGTGAGTGTTGGGGGGGGGGGGAGGGTGCGTGGTGCTATGAGATGGACCAGGGGAAAGGCGCCACAGAGCATGTGTCCCAGTGAGCTCTGGCACACAGAGTTCACCCAGCAGAACTGTCTAGGGGCCGCTGGCACCCGAGTCCAGAACCCTTCCAGTCTCTTGGCCAGACTGAGATGCAGATGAGGCTTTATTCTTCTGACTGTCCTTTGGGAAGTAAGTAACCTTCGTGACACATACCCGTACCTCGAAGAATAAAATGAGATCTCAACCCCCAAACAGGCGAATGTGTGTTAGTATCACTGCATTACTTTGCACTTTTAATGAGCACGGAATGATTCTGGTGCAGGTGGCTTGGGATTTCACACTGAGAAAAATTGGTCAAAACCCCCAAAGAAGAGCCGCTGCCCCCGCCACGGTGGAATTAGCCCTTTGCATTATTATGCAGAGCGGTGTTAGTGCCTCTCCTACAAAGCCTTGCCTGGAGTAAGAAAGGAGGGTCCATTTCTGAGTCATATATCTTGTAATCCTTGTTCCCTTAGTTACACAAAAACCAGCCAAAGCTTTGAAAAGGCTGCTTCAAAGAGCCTGATTGGATTCTTCCACAAACCACTACCCTCCTTCTTTGGGCTGGGAAATAGGAGGTGGTTTTGTTCTTCCAGTTACATAAGTCAAGAGCACAACACATAGTAGGTGTTCAATTAAGGTACATAAAAAGGGGCGCCTGGGTGGCTCAGTCAGTTAAGTGTCCAACTCTTGACTTAGGCCCAGGTCATGATCTCACAGCTCTTGGGTTTGAGCCCCGCGCTGGGCTCTGCACTGATAGTGCAGAGCCTGGTTGGGATTCCCTCTCTCTGCCTCTCCCCGACTCATGGTTGCTCTCTTGCTCTCTCTCAAAATAAATAAACTTTTTAAAAAAGTTAAAAAAAAAAAGGTACATAAAAAAGCTCTACTCGGCCTAATTGGAAGCAGGGACCCAGCAGGAAGAGGCAAGGCCATTCTCTGAACCCTCAGACCACGGCTTACCCATCTGTACTCTAGCATTTGCTAACTTCTGCCCTAATTTTGCTCCACATCCAGCTCGGAGCCTGATGTGAGGCTTGATCTTATGACCTTGAGATCATGACCTCAGCCAAACTCAAGAGTCCAATGCTTAACCAACTGAGCCACTCAGGCACCCCTAACATACCTTTACTGAGGTATAATGACACACAATAAACTGGACATTTAAGATGTACAATTTGATAAATTTTGACACACATATACACCCATGAAAACCATGATCACAATCAAGATAATTAACATATCCATTACCCGCCAAAATTTTCCTGGAATCCATCTTTCCTTCCTGTCCCTCCCCCTCCCCCAGGCAACCACTGATCTGCTTTTTGTCACCGTAGATTAACTTGTATTTTCCAAAATTTTATATAAACAGAATCCTACAGTATGCATTTTTTATTTTTCTTTGGTCTGGTTCCTTTCACTCAGCATAATTGAGATTATCCAGTTTGTGTGCATCCATAGTTCCTTTTTTTTTTTTATGTTAAAAAACCTTCTTTCATGTTTATTGAGAGACGGAGGTTGAGTGGGGGAGGGGCAGAGAGAGGGAGACCCAGAATCCGAAGCAGGCTCCAGGCTCCGAGCTGTCAGTGCAGAGCCCAACGCGGGGCTCGAACTCACAGAGTGCGAGTTCCTGACCTGAGCCAAAGTTGGATGCTTAACCGACTGAGCCACCCGGGGAATTCCATAGTTCATTCCTTTTTACTGTATAGCAATACTACAATTTGTTTACCCATTGGCCTGTTGACAGTCATTTGTGTTGTTTCCAACTGGGAGCTGTTACAAATAAAGCTGTTATAAATACCCTTGTAAGTCTGTGTGTGCCCATGCGCTTTCATTTCTCTTGGGTTAACAGGATTGGAATAGCTGGATCATATGGTATGAACTTTTAAAAAAATTGTTTTGTTTATTGTTTGTTCATTTTTTATTTAAAAAAAATTTTTTTTAACATTTATTTATTTTTGAGACAGAGAGAGACAGAGCATGAACGGGGGAGGGGCAGAGAGAGAGGGAGACACAGAATCTGAAACAGGCTCCGGGCTCTGAGCCATCATCGACGCAGGGCTCGAGCTCAGGGACCGTGAGATCGTGACCTGAGCCGAAGTCAGACGCTTAACCGACCGAACCACCCAGGCGCCCCTATTGTTTGTTTATTTATTTCAAGTTTTTGTTTAAATGCCAGTTCGTCAACATATAGCGCAGTATTAGTTTCAGGAGTAGCATCTAGTGATTCATCACCTACACACAATACCTAGTGCTCATCACAAGTGCCCTCCTTAATACCCATCACCCGTTTAACCCATCCCCCCCTCTCCAGCAACCCTCAGTTTGTTCTAATTAAGAGTTTGTTTTATGGGTTTGCCTCTCTTTTTGTCTCCCTATGTTCATCTGTTCTTTTTCTTAAATTTCATATATGAGTGAAATGACAGGGTATTTGTCTTTCTCCGACTGACTTATTTCGCTTAGCATGATACATTCTAGCTCTCTCCACATCATTGCAAATGGCAAGATTTCATTCTTTTTTATGGCTGAATAATATTCCATTGTATGTATATGTGTGTGTATATATATGTGTGTGTGTGTATATATATATTTAATTTAATATATACATGTGTATATATACATGTGTGTGTGTATATATATATATATATATATATATATATATATATATATATATAAAACAACTTCTTTATCCATTCATCAGTTGATGGACATTTGGGATCTTTTCATAATTTGGCTACTGTTGATAGATGCTGCTATAAACAATCAGTTTTTTGTATCCTTTGGGTAAATACTTAGTAGTGCGATTGCTGGATTGTAGGGTAGTTCTATGTGTATGTTTAACTTTTAAAGATCCTGCCATACTGTTTCCAAAGTGGCTGGACCATTTTATACTCTTACTAGCAGCATATGAGAGTTCTAATAGCTATACATTCTAACACTTGAAATAGTCAGGCTTTTTATATTAGCCATTTTATTGTATTTATTTAAAAAAATTTTTTAAGTTTATTTAGCCATTTTCATAGGTGTGCCAACATTGCTTTAATTTTTTGACTTGGTAAGCATTCATATGGTTCAAAAAATTTTATTTATTTATTATTTGTTTATTTTGAGAGAGAGAGAGAGAGAGAGAGAGAGAGAGCAGAGAGGGGCAGAGAGGGACAGAGAAAGAGAATCCCGAGCAGGCTCTGCACAGTCAGCATGGAGCCCAATGTGGGGCTCAAACCCATGAACTGTGAAATCATGACCTGAGCCGAAATCAAGAGTTAGACACTTAACTGACTGAGCCACCCAGGTGCCCCAATTTTTAAAAATTTTAGAGGTTATACAGTGAAAAGTCTCACTTTTCCTTCTGTTTCCCCATGCCAACCAGTAGCCACTTTTTGTAGGTAGCTTGTATGTTCTTTCAGAATTTCTTTACTCAAATACTAGAGTATTCTTGGTTTTCCTGCTCTTTTACCAAAGGCATCATGCTAACCACACTGTTCTGAAGCTTTCTTTTTCTTTCTTTTTTTTTTTTTAATTTAAAAATATTTTGGAGAGTTTTCTCATTCTTTGTTACAGCCACGGAATATTTAGCTGTATGGCTGTACTAGGATTTGTTTTACTGCTTCCCTATTATTGGACATATGGGTTATTCCTAATCTTTTGCTATTACAATGCTACGGTGAACACTTTATACGCAGTGTTTCTCACGAGTGCAAATATCTGTAGGAATCATTCCTAGAAATGGGGATGGTATGTGTATTGATAGATAGATATCGTGTATCAATAGATATTGCCAAATTAACCCAGTAGGAGTTATACCAATTTACATTCCCACCAGCAAGAGAGTGTAGTCAGAGAAAGACAAATACTGTTATGATTTCACTCATGGGGAATTTAAGAAACAAAACAAACAAGCAAAATGAAAAGATAAGGGAGAGCAAGACAAATCAAGAAGCAGACTTAATTATGGAGAACTAATGGTTACCACAGGGGAGGGGGGCTGGGTGAAGTAGGCGATGGGGATTAAGGACTTGTTGTGCACTTGTTGTGGTGAGCACCTAGGGTCATAGGGAAGGCTTGAATCACTGTATCATACACCTGAGACTAATATTACACTGTATGTTAAGTGAAATTAAAATAACAGCTTAGGAAAATAAAAACAAAAAAATAAATTAGAGTGTCTGTTTGGTCACGGTCCTGCAAATTGAGCGAAGTTAGCAAATGTTTGGATTTTACCAATCTGATAATGGTGTCTGCACGGTTTTCGTTTGCCTTTTTCTTATTAAATAGAATGAAGTTGAGGGGAGCCTGGGTGGCTCAGTCAGGCGTCTCTTGGTTTTAGCTCAGGTCATGATCTCAGGGGTCATGGGTTCAAGCCCACATCAGGGTCTGTGCTGACAAGCGTGGAGCCTGCTTGGGGTCCTCTCTCTCCCTTCCTCTGTCTCTGTCCCTCCCCCACACTCACTGTCTCAAAATAAATAAACTTAAACCAAATAAGTGAAACTGAACATCATCTCATATGTTTAAAAGCCACTTATTTATATTTACTTTTCTCTGAACTGTCTGTAAATGTCATTTGCTACTTTTTCTAGTGGCTTACTGATCTCCGTGAGTTCTAGGACAGGGAGCTTAGCCGCTTGTGATACAAACTGCAAATATCTTTTCTCCAATTTGTCATTTGTCTCTTCACTCTCTGTAGTTTTCATCCCTCACGGTATTTCTCTTAACTAATCCTGGACGTTAATCCTGAGTATTAGCCTGCTTGTTTCTGCCTCGTAAAGAGTTCTGGAACGCCCTCCCCCCACCCCTGACTTCTTTCTACCCCACCACTATTTCTGTGGGCAGTCTGCTATCATCACTCACTTAAATTACTCATTGGTATTCTGACTGCTCTCCCAGACACACTTCGACTCTTGTCCCTTTCTAATCTAGTCTACATTTTGGAGGCAGAAAGCTATTTCTAAAATTAAAACAGGATCGTGTCACTTTTCTCTGAAAGCTCTTCAGTGGCTAACTGGTGCCCTTAGATAGAATCCAATGTCTTAAGATAGGATCCTCTGTGAGTTCCAAGGTCCCTCGAGTGGTCTGGTTCCTGTTGACCTCTTCAGCATCACGTCTTACCAGTTCTCACCTCCCATTCTACGTTCCCGCCATACTGAACTGTTTTCATGTCCTCCCTCTCTGTAAGCTCTCTCACTTCCCAGGCCTTTGCATAAGCTGTTCCTTTGAGGAATTCCCTTCACTTGCTTAACTTCCGCTCACCCTTCAGATTTCATCTCAAACATCACTGCCAGCAGGAAGCCCTACTTGACCCCAGTAGAGGAGATTAGGTACCTAGTCTATGTGCTCTCCTAACACCCCGTACTGTCCTCATGTCAGCGCTAGTCACACTGCATTATGATTATCTGTTTACTTCTCTGTCACTCCCATTAGTTAGACTAAGTTCTGGGAAGGTAGGGACTAAGCCTGCTTCTTCACTGTTGTGTCCCTAGTGCCTATCACAGGGCCTGGCGCATAATAGGTGCTCCATAAATAGTTGTTAAATTAATTCAAGAAAGGATGTTTGATAAATGACAAAATGAACATTTCATCTTGGTTGGGGGACCCTGGAGAATGAAGAAGACAGAAAGCCTCTTGACTCTTGTACAAGAAAGTAGCCACTTTCTCTTTAAGCCCACCTGCCAGAGAAGCTGTGCTTGTACCCTTCCATTTCTCTTGGGAATCTCATTTGGCTCTGCCCTGGCTTGCTCTATGCCCAGGTCCCAGAGTGGTAAGCAAAATACCTAACATCTTGTAGAGGCAGCACTGACCAATCTGAGGGCAGCTTGCCTTCGCTGGAGGTAGGGCCTGGAGGCTTCCTGGGTGTCATAGTTTACCTTTTCATCACTGGACCATGGAGAGATCCTGGGCAGGAGATGGATTCCAGTGGGGGTCAGAGCAGACAGGTGTGCTTGGGGAGACAACTTAGGACAATGGCTGTTTACCATCCACTAGAAGTATCTGTGTGTGTGTGTTTTAATGTTTATTCATTTTTGAGAGACAGAGAGAGACAGAGTACAAGTGGGGGAGGATCACAGAGAGAGGGAGACATAGAACCCGAAGCAGGCTCTAGGCTCTTAGCTATCAGCACAGAGTCCGATGCAGGGCTTGAACCCATGATCCATGAAATCATGACCTGAGCCAAAGTCGGATGCTCAACTGACTGAGCCAGCCAGGCTCCCCTGTGGTTTTGTTTGTTTGTTTGTTTGTTTTTGTTTTTTAAAGTAGGCTTCATGCCTAGCACAGAGCCCAACATGGGGCTTGAACTCATGACCCTGAGACTGAGCCTGAGCTGAGATCAAGAGTCGGACACTTACCTGACTGAGCCACCCAGGCACCCCAGTGTTTGAGTTTTTAACACTGGTAGGGCCTGAGCAAAATGTACAACCTGATTATCAGTTCTGCCCACTTCCCCTCTGTCTTCTCAGGCTTCCCTTTGTTCACGTCCTTCCCTAAAACAGTCTAGAGCTGGAGGTGACACAAGGATTGTGTGACCTTTTTGGCAGATGATAAAACTGAGACTCTTGGGAGGCGATGGAATTTAAAACAATGTAAACAGGTTAAACAGTGTAAATAAATTAAAAACGACGTTGGACGGTCACACAAACCTGAGTAGGACTACTGGCTTTGCAGCTGTGTAACTTAGTTCAACTACTTAACCCGAGATACTGTTTCCTGACCTGCAGCTTTCTTCAGTCTGCTAAAGGCCTTCAATGGATTACACCTGTAAGGTCACCGTTGCAGGATCTGATTAAGAAATAGTAGGGAAGGGCGCCTGGATGGCTCAGTTGGTTAAGTGTCCATCTCTCGGTCTCGGCTCAGGTCACGATCTCTGGTTTCAAGAGTTCGAGGCCTGCGTCAGGCTCCGGGCTGGCAGCGTGGAGCCTGCTTGGGATTCTGTCTCTCTTCCTCTTTTTCTGCCCCTCCTCCCACTCATGTTATCTCTTTCTCAAAATAAATAAACTTTAAAAAAATTAAAAATAAGTAAGTCATGGAGAATAAGTGGGAGCTGAGTAGAAGAGGACTAAAGTCAGTGGGTGACAGAGTGAGAACAGAACTAGTGTCTTGATTTAGGGACCATATACTCTCATTGATGCAGACTGCTACAGTCAACACACTTTTAGGGTCTCTGAGAGCCCACAGAGAGAAATAAGGGAAGTTCCCTTTCCTAGGTTCAGTTCTGTATTTTCTGACACCTTGAGCGTGAGTAGGGGTTGGGATAGATTAGTGACTTCTCCAGTTTCAGGCTCTGGGGTGGAATCAAGTTGGGATTTGATTTGGAAAAGTTAGGGCACAGGGAAGGTGTGATCTGACCTTCAAGGATTTATTCACTCCTTGACTTCCCAATTACTGATCGCAAACTTCAGCCTAAAAAAAGGTGCAAGGCTCTGGAGATAAAAGTCTACTAAAAAAGGTGTTTTTCAAACTGTGGGTCCTGACTTGTTAACGGGATGGGAAACTGCGACCAGATTTGAAAAAAATAAATAGAATATAAAAGACTACAGTGCAGTTGTACATACAAGGATAAGTACGAGGTCAAAAAATTTTGTTGTAAACGTGTGTGTGCTGAGTCATGATTTAAAGCATGTTATTGTGGATTTGTGGCCAAAAATTTTGCAAGCCCCTGCATAGGAAGGTGAGCTTCAAGAGTGCAAGAGCCTTGTTTTGTTTTAGAACAGTGCCTGGCATTTGTTAAGCGTTTCACAAAGAGGCTGAAGGAGTGAATGTCTAACACCACCCTGCCTTCAAGATTAGAGGCAGACATACAGGAAAAGGTAAATATAGGCTTTTCGATACTAGTCTTAATCTGAACATTAAAAATGTCTTGCTCAGTTCCATCTCTGTACTTGCACATTGTTGGCATATTTTAAAATGAAAGATGGAAGGAAAACCTTAATTGCTGTCCTGAAGGATGGCATCTTTGCTCACCAGGAAAATAAGGTTAGAGGCGAAACACCGATATAGAGAAAATATAGACAAAGCACCATACAGGTCACCTGTAATAAGTGCCGAAGTTAAGGGCAGGGCCACAAGCACTCCTTGGGGACCGCGGGCGTGCCAGTTTTAGTGCTAGCTGCCGTGGGGGACGCACGGCAGAGCCTGCATGCCCTGCCTTTTAGTAACAAAGAAAGGACACAGAAGTAAATACTGACAGCCTGTCGGTAGAACAGACAAGGCAGCGAAGACTGGACTGAGAGTCTACCACAGAAAAGGCTAGATGACAGCTGGACTGGCAAAATACATCTTGACCCAGCTGAAGCTTAAGCTGGGTTTCCTAAGAGGGAAACTGCGCGATAGGCCAAGGTTTGGGGAGCACATTTCAGGGCGGTAGAGAAGTAAGTAGCAATCTATGCCCTTTATGGAAAGGCTGTTAAGGTGGGGTGACCTTGAGTTGCTGCGCGTAGGTGGAAAAAAGTTCCGGGGAACAGTTTCATGGTCCTGCCTCCGAGCGCCCAAAAGAGAAAAAAAAAAAAAAAAAAAATCCTGTTTTGAGACAATACCTGTATTTGGTTTTCTTCGCGTCTTGGGACGCGGGTGGGGGTTGGAAGACAAGACACAAGGGGCGGAGCCAACGCGCGCGACGGGCGGGACCACGCGAGCCCTCCCTCTAGCTACTGGAGGCCGGGCAAAGGGGCGGAGTTTCCGGTAGCAGCGGCACTCAGGCGTCGGGTGACGCTAGGCGGACGAGTCGTCACGTGACACGGAAGTGACTACGAACAGGAAGAGGACGAAAAAAATAACCGTCCGCGACGCCGAGCCGAACCGGACCAGCAGCCACCATGAACAGCAAAGGCAAGGACAGGGGGCGGCTGGGGCCGTCGCGGGGAACAGCGCTAGCTTGGAGCGAGCGGGCCCGGACCCCAGGGTCGCCAAACGCCAAGCTTGGGGCGAGCTGAGCCTCGCTCCTGGGCCGGCTGCAGTTCCGGGGGCTGCGCCAGAAGCCTTCGTCATCCCCGAACTACGGCTGCTCGCTCCTTCCCGGCCCTTTCCCCCTTAAACTCTGTGGCGCAGTTTGGAGCTGCGGGCTCGGGTGGAGGGGTGGGGGGTGGGGGGAAAGGCTTGTCATGATAGGCATGTGCAGGAGCAAATGGGGAGCTAGAGCAGGGATTTGGGCAGGCCAATGGAGAGCCAGCGGAGGCGGGGCGCCGCGCTCCGGAACCAGAGGCTGGCGCCCGGGCTTAACTAGTGAGGTGCCGGCGCTGGTGGGCGGGCCAGGGGGCCAGAAAGGTCTCTTTCGCCTTTCCCTCCGATGGAGGCCTGGACTTCTCCCGGCTTCTGTGATTGCACTAGTGTTTATCAGAATACGATCCTTTGTTGTTCCTCAGGACATTTACCTTCTCTCGGGTCTGAAGGTTCAGTTCCACCACTCACTTTATTTGGAAGTCGACCTTGAGTAGGAAATCGATGGGGTAAATAATCGTAGCCACTGTGACTCAACGAGGTCTTGGCCAGTTACAACCAGGCCTATGAAGACCACCTAGAGCAGAGGCAGGATAGACCGTTGGTACACTGGCAGGCACGGGTGCCCAGACCTGCCCTGCATTGTGAAAGAAACTTGGGCCCAGCTAGACTTTCCCTTACACCAGTATGCTAACGGGAAGAGCGCCTTCCTGTCGATTGAGAATCCAGCATCTTCGGGTATAGGCCGGGAAGAGGGTGCAAAGAGAATGCTTATTTTCCTGGTTCCAGAAATCAGGCCCTCCAGAGCAGTCTGTTCCCACATCTCCTGCTTGTTGCCGCTAGGTTAGTTACCCAGTATGCTCTGCCCCATTTTGGTGGTTCTGTGTGATAGGCAATATGCATTTTCCCCCACCCCTTGTCTTCCAGGTCAATATCCGACACAGCCAACCTACCCTGTGCAGCCTCCTGGGAATCCAGTGTACCCTCAGACCTTGCATCTTCCTCAGGCTCCACCCTATACTGATGCCCCGCCTGCCTACTCAGAGGTGCTCCCAGTTTATTCGACTTGAACTGAATACTCTTCGGATCACATTTTCAGCCCTGAGCTAAGCCTGACTTCACATATTTATTTACGCTCCACACACAGGAGAGAGTGCTGCCATGAATAACTGAAACCCTGTACACTTCAGCAGTTGCTTTTGGGGTTGAGAATGCGTTATCTGATTATATCTTTTGGCACAGGCTGAGGTTAAGAAGATGAGTGTGTGTTCCTTGAGTCTAACATTAGCTATAGCAGGAAGCGATCCAGGAGAATATTGAGTGGCAATGGAAAGGCAGCCTGTGTAACTTAGAGTGTAATCTACCTAAGGAGAATTAAGAGCTCTAAAATTGGAATGTCATGAAGTAACATGTGGCCTTCTCTTCTGCCTCTTGTAGCTCTATCGTCCGAGCTTTGTGCACCCAGGGGCTGCCACAGTCCCCACCATGTCGGCTGCGTTTCCTGGAGCCTCCCTGTATCTTCCCATGGCCCAATCTGTGGCTGTTGGACCTTTAGGTTCCACAATCCCTATGGCTTATTATCCAGTTGGTCCCATCTATCCACCTGGTTCAGCAGTGCTGGTGGAAGGAGGGTACGATGCAGGTGCCAGATTTGGAGCTGGGGCTGCTGCTGGCAACATTCCTGTGAGTATGACCTTATCAGAAAAACTCAGCTCTTGTGTCTTCTAACTTTCTGAAAAGATTACATATTCATCCTTTCGCCACGCCTGGGCAGTAGCTGTGGTACTGGTGTGAGCACTGATATCCAGGAGTCAGGTGTGAGGGGGCAGGAGAACTGTGGCAAGTCAGTAGCCTCGGGCACATTCCCTGGGGTCTCCGTTAACCAGATTCCTTTGTTTTCCTGTCTTAGGAGTGCTGTCTGCTGCTCTTCCTGCTCCATTCTGGTACCGGGCTAGTAATACTCCTTATTCATTCCATAAGCATTTACTTCGAATTTGCCATAATCCCTATTAAGTAGCATTTGGAAAGATACTGGAGATTTTAGTTATGTTTCCTGCTTCGCTCCCCCTTGCATAAGAATTAGAGCCCAAATGGCTCTTGCTAGGGCCAGCCACTCAAAACCATATACTAGAAATGAGGTGGGAATGCCTTTGGATGAGTGGTAGGCTCTTTCCTGTTTGCATCTTTGGGTTCACAGAAAATCCAGACCTGCTTTACAATCCAAATTGGTGGCAGAACTAGCTCTAAGATGTGATTGGTCAGCATACTGCCGTCTTCTTAACGGATCCCGTTTTCACCTGTGCCCACTTCCCTCGTCTCAGCTGCCCTATGCCCAGTCAACCTTTGTGTTTTCCTTTCAGCCTCCACCCCCTGGATGCCCTCCCAATGCTGCTCAGCTTGCAGTCATGCAGGGAGCCAATGTCCTCGTAACTCAGCGGAAGGGAAACTTCTTCATGGGTGGCTCAGATGGTGGCTACACCATCTGGTGAAGAACCAAGGCCACCTCTGTGCCGAGAAAGACATCACATACCTTCAGCACTTCTCACAATGTAACTGCTTTAGTCATATTAACCTGAAGTTGCAGTTTAGACACATGTTGTTGGGGTGTCTTTCTGGTGCCCAAACTTTCAGGCACTTTTCAAACTTAATAAGGAACCACGTAATGGTAGCAGTACCTCCTTAAAGCATTTTGAGGTAGGGGAGGCATCCATTCATAAAATGAATGTGGGTGAAGCAGCCCTAAGGATCTTCCTTGAATTCCTCTGGAGTAATACTGTACCATACTGGTCTTTGCTCTTAGTAATAAAACATCAAATTAGGTTTGGAGGGAACTTTGATCTTCCTAAGAATTAAAGTTGCCAAATTATTCTGATTGGTCTTTAATCTCCTTTAAGTCTTTGATTTCTATCACTTGTTATAAATGAAACGCATTAGTTGTCTGCCTTTCCCTTTCCGTCCTTTGCCCCACGTCCCACCCTCAACCCTAGTTTTCCAGTTCCTTCCCGCCAATCTCCATTGAATCAATGGTGCAGGACAGAAAGCCAGTCAGACTAACTTCCTTCTCTCCTTGCACTTCTCCCCACTTGCCATCTTCTAACTAGTCTTTCACAAGGATCCTCTGAAACCCCTTCTGTGCCCCAAGCACGGACCCCATCACTTCTGTGTCTTGCGTCTCCTCAGGCAAAAGTGGAGGGTGCCTCTCGGACCTTCCTCGTAGGCTGTCTCTTCATCCGTGAACTAAACCCAAATTTGCTTCGGTGCCAGAAAACCTGAGAGCTGTATTTGAACAAAGGGCATCAATGCAAACTGTACTGTAAACAAGTTTGTTTAAAATGTCGGGGCAGGGAGGGGGATGCATTTCAAAAGCCTGATGACGTTAGAGCCAAATTAGGGGACGGTTTCCCATCCAAAAATTGGCCACCGTTTATCGTCAGAGCATCTGATGTAGGCACTCACGCACGGCTCCCAAGAACTCCTAAGCTGGGTTAATGGGGTCATATTAGGAATCCCTCACTACAAAATGACTTGAGTCCAGTGAAATCTCATTAGGGTTAAGAATATTTCAGGGATCCTTAATATTTTGATTTTTGTTTTCTGAAATTGGGTTTTATTTTATCTTATAATTTCAGTTCATCTAAATTTTGTGTTCTGTACATGTGATGTTTGACTGTACCATTGACTGTTATGGAAGTTCAGCGTTGTATGTCTCTCTCTACACTGTGGTGCACTTAACTTGTGGATTTTTTATACTAAAAATGTAGAATAAAGACTATTTTGAAGATTTGAATAAAGTGATGAAGTTGCATTACACCTCACTTCAAGGATTCTTTACTCAGCTTGTTTTTAGGTTTCTTCTCTATATATCGTACATCCCACCTAAAATTCAAATAGGTACTGTTGTCATTCTGTTGGGTTTTGTTTTGTTTTTTAACGGAGCCTTTGAAATAAATGCAGGAGTGTAAGGCCAAGATTTGACCGTTTTCATGAGTCCCGTTCTAGATGTTTTCCTTTTCTTTATTTCCTAAGCTCTTTCAGATTTTTAGAAGCCTGTTATGTCAGAGGTATTCAGAACATAAACTTAAGGGGGCGCGGGCGCCTGGGTGGCTTAGTCAGTTAAGCATCCCACTCTTGGTTTTGGCTCAGGTCATGATCTCATGGTTCTGGAGACTGAGCCCCAAGTCAGGAGCCTCGCTGACAGCGAGAAGCCCGCTTGGGATTCTCTCTCCCCACTCCCTCTCTCTCTGTTCCTCCCCTTCTTGCTCGCTTTCAAAACGGGCTTGAGCTCACCTGATGTAGAACTCGAACTCATGAACTATGAGATCATGACCTGAGCCAAAGGCAGATGCTTAATGCCTGAGCCACCCAGGCGCCCCTGAGAAAAATGTTTTAGTGTAACAGTTTTTGTTAAGTTCGGGGTGACCTTTCAATTTCACCAAAGTTCTGTGTGGAGAAATACTGAAAGCAGATTATCAAGACTGATTCCTCAACACCTGGGTCTTAACCGTGGGAGGAACAGAGTTTGGATGATGGAAGCAATACAATTTATAGACTTCAAAGGAGATTTAGCTTAATTCCAACTAAACAGTACCTGGGGAGCCAGGATTCCTACTGAAACACTGTATCTTTTAAACCCCTCTAATTTTTGGGACTAAGATCCAAGAAGCTTCTCTGGGCTTGATTCAAAGGACATTGGTGGGTAAAGTGGTAGGGACGTAGTTCCTGGTGCCCTCTCTGTATACATAGAATGGGTCTGAGAAATTCTGGCCCTTGCCAGGATGGAAGGTAAACCAACTCATCACCCCAGGGATGTTTCTAATGACACGCCTCTGGGACAAGCTTCCCACCACCATTTTTGTTTCAATCTCGTGAGATGGTTCTGGAACTTCTGAAACTTCCCTGGGGTTCTTACTGCTTGGGAGAGAACATACGCAAAAGAGTTAAATAAGCAAAAAAAAAAAAAAAAAAGCCTGGGGGTACCTGGGTGGCTGGGTTAAGCGTCAGACTTCAGCTCAGGTCACAATCTTGCAGTTCATGGGTTTAAGTAAGCCCTGTATCTTCGGATCCCCCGTCTCCCTTTCTCTCTGCCCACCCCCACTCTCTCTCTCTCTCTCTCTCTCTCAAAAATAAATAAACATTAAAAAAATTTAAGTCTGGATAAGTCAAAATATAAAGGTAGTTATTTCTTGCACACGAGAATTGGATTTCTATTATCAATAAACATTTTTAATTGTGAAAAAACAGTAGCATCAGTGTAAGGTTGTTGGGGAATATGGAAAGGAAGAAGGCTCAGGAGATGGAGCACATTCATCAGGAGGTGAGGTCTCCATAGTCTGTCCCTCCTGGTCTGGCCTTTTACTGTGGTATCCAGCACCTGGCAAGAACTAGTATGACTAGACACTATCTCTGCTCAGGCTGTCAACTAGTTGACCAGGTAAGGGATAGGGGAGCAGCCAGCGACTCTTAACTGTCCTTCCCTTCAACCTTGAAAACACTGAAGATGATTGGGCACATACTCATGTTGTCTGGTACAGCACCACCTTCTTGGGCAGCCACAGAAACCCGCCATATTAGAAAGGCCTGGCTAACGACAGCATGAGCAGTTTCCTCTGTGTCCCTGGTGTCAGTGACGCTGGCATTCATTTGGGCCTGTGTCCTAGAAAGAGCTCAGGTTTGCCTATATCGATCAGTGCTTCTCACTGGTTTCAGATAAAACTTGCGCCTAATAAATTAAATAGTGTGTTAACACCGGAGCCTGGATAAGCTCCTTGGGGCCCGGGAGTCATTAGATGAAATATTCCTCCTTCTCCCTGCCCTTGGCTGAGTCACTCTCCATTTGGAGGATGGCGCTGGGCTCGCCTTCTGCAGGTTCGTAGGTGACGTAGCTGCCTTTGTTCTTGTACAGGTAAAAGAAGATCAAGATCACGACCGAGAGCAGGGTGAGGAAGACCACGGTGATAACAACTTGAGAGGGAAAATGCAGACATGTTTCAGGACTGAGGATGTCTCAGCAATTCATGGGGCCCCCTGAATTCGGCGATTCCCTCACTATTTATAAGCACCCTCACTATTTCTAAGAACCAGGGTTCTAATTAACTGGTGGCCACTTGCAAATCCATATTCCCCAAGTCCAACTTCCATGGTGCATGACCCCCGGAGTACCTTGGTACTTAAGCTAAGGACACAAGGCTTTTGATTTCTGACAAAACAACTCCCTCTCAACCGGTTCCTGATGATTAGGATAGAAACAGGAAGGAGGGAAACAGGAAATACCTTATCCCAAGAGGAAGGCATTTTAAAACCCACAGCCTCCTGCAGGGATTTCTCTGATCCCTCCCATCCTCTTCCTCACCCACTTGACAAACCACACACATCCTCATCTCTCCCCGCACAGTGGAGTGTAGTGCCCGTACGCGCTTACATCTGTTTGTGGCCGCTTCCCACATTTACCGGCAGTGTCTCTGGCACAGAGCCTCTAAGAGTCTTTTACAGCCTTGCATGTGTGCGTGTGTAAGATAACCTATGTGCCCAAACGAGCCCATTACTGGATTTGGTCTCCAATCTGTGGTGCTTTCCTGCATAGGGAAAATCCTAGTTCAGCCACTGGGTTCCCCATCTGTGGAGTGAGATAGCCGTGGAATTCAAGAGGTCTCTCGGATTTGGCTCAGGGCGTTTGTTACCTGCTATGAGTGCTGTGCTGGCCTCGGCTTTGGGGGACAGGGCTTCAGTGGCCTGCAGGATTGGGGTGGTCATCGGCTCTTCTGGAAAATTTAGAAAAGTGAAAAGGGAAATGGGGTGAATTCTTCTGTCCTAAAACATACATCCGTCCTTCAAATTTTACCACCCCACCTCTTCCCTAATAAAGAAGTTATCATTCAACTCCTGTAGTAAATCCGTATAGAAAAACCTGGAGAATAGAAGAGAAAATAAACTACCATCCAAAGACCATGAACAAGTTGATGGGTTTCTCTCTGCCTAATATAGTGGTTAAGAGTATAGGCTCTAGAGCCTAAATGATGAGGTTCGAATCTGAGCTCTGTCCTTTACTGGCTGTTACCTTCAGAAAATTACCTACCCCCCCCCCCCCCCCGCCCCGGATGTGCCAGCTTCCTCACCTGCAAAATGGAGATAAAAGTATCTACTTTATAGGCTTGTTGTGACAGGTAGTAAGTAACTCAATAAAGGTAAGCTATTGTAGGGCACGTGGGTGGCTTAGTTAAGGGTTCAACTTTGGCTCAGGTCATGATCTCACAGTTCGTGAGTTTGAGCCCCGCATCGGGCTCTGTGCTGACAGCTCGGAGCCTGGAGCCTGCTTCAGATTCTGTGTCTCCCTCACTCTCTGCCCCTCCCACACTTGTGCTCTGTCTGTCTGTCTGTCTCTCTCAAAAATAAATGAGTGTTAATACATGGTCTTACAAACTCTTTGTAAACATTATTTTAAAATAATGAAATGAATGCTCCTCTCTTATTAAAACCCTTTCCTACACTTCCAGAGTAGGCCCTGTAATTTAAAAGATTCCGAAACAAGGCCTCTCCTACCCTAAAATACATCTCCTACCTCCTCCTGCTATTGTTCTATCCGTCCTTTAGAGCCTGAAAGTCCCACCACTAAGGTCATTACCTAGGGTGGGAACACTCAGAACTACAGGTCTCCAGAAGTCCCTTTTAAGTGTTTATGCGGGCAGTCAGGGAGACGGAGCCCGTTTAGTTCTCGCCCCAGTTAGCATTTTCATGTAGGGATTTGAAAAGGCACCAGGTTCAGTTAACTGCAGGACAGAGGTATCCTGGAGAAAACAGGGGGCATTATTCAATATTCATTCAATAAATAATAGCAGCACTCATTAACTGCCTACCCTTTGCCAGGTACTGTGCCAGGCACACTGGAGATGTAATGGTGAGCAAAATGGTGTCCCTTCCCGGAGCCTACCCTCCACCATGCCACGGTTCACAGTTAATGACTGCGATACATGAAACAAAGGAAATTGCCGGGCACTCGGGAAAGCATGTGACTTGGGCTTGATCTAGTCTTCCAGCAGGCGTAGCCTCCACAGGAAGTAAGATTTGAGGTGGGAGCCGAAGCAGGGGTAGGTGTTTACAGGGGAAGAGGGACAAGAGATGGGGCACATTCTAGGCAGAGAAAAGAGCCCAGGTCAAAGCTCTGAGACAAGAGCTGGTGCGGCTGGACCACAGGGCAAGAGCGTGACTCCTGTCTAATGCCTGACACCTGCGGGTTTCCATTCAGGGCAAGTGAAATGAAGTCACCAGTGGTGGGCCTGGGAGCCTGGGAGCAGTGTTGAAAGGGGCCAATGGTGGTGAGGGGTCTTTTTTTTACACAGGCCAAGAAGAGGCCTGATGAACCTGGTCTTGCAACAAAGCAGAGGTGAGTCGCCTACAGCACCCACCCTCCCCACGCCAGGCCAAACCCTTCTCCACTATTCTCCACTCTTTCTTTAGGAATGGATAGCTCAGCCACTCCATGGCCTTGGGCAAATGGTTACATCCCTCCCATTCACTCAAGTGCTCTAGTGTTGCTGATGGGGGGTGACATTAACCAACTTTGCAGGGTGAGGGTGAAGCCTGAAAGAGCTTGGACGTGTCACAGAGTGCTTACTACTCAATATATTATTTAAGGTGACTTTGTTCATGTGCTCAGTGATTAAAACCTGCTCTCAGTTGGAACCCTGCACCGACAAATTACTAGGTGACCCTTAAGGAAGTTACTAAATCTCTCTGAGCTTCAGTTTCTTGATTTCCAAAATGGGAGTATGGTGGGCAGCTGGTGAGATGGCTCCAGACGATCCTTGCCACCTGGTATTTACACCTTTGTGTAAGCCCCTCTCCCTGTGCGTGGGCTGGACCCAGCGACTTCTAACAAACAGAATACAGCAAAAGCAATGGGATGTCATTTCTGATAGACGCCCTGAACTTACCCTCCTGGTCAGACTCTGACTGCTGCCTCTTAACACGTACACTTTCCTCCCCCAAACGTCCCAGGGCTGGCTGCACTCCTTTGCACTCCACCTTCTAGAATTCTGTACAGATGCTCTTAGTTTTGACTCTTTCTTTCTTTCTTTCTTTCTTTCTTTCTTTCTTTCTTTCTTTCTTTCTCTTCCTTTCTTCTTCTTTCTCCTTCCTTCCTTCCTTTTTCTTCTCTCTCACTCTCTTTCTCTCTTTCTTTTAAGTAGGCTTCATGCCCAGCGTGGAGCCCAATGTGGGGCTTGAACCCATGACCCTGAGATCAAGGCCTGAGCTGAGATCGAGTTGGACCCTTAACTGACTGAGCCACCCAAGCATCCCAGTTTTGCCTTTCCTAAACATGAGAAAACATAAGACATACAAAAAGCCCTGAGAAGAACAGTTTATGTACAGAATCTTAAGTATAAAAATTAAGAGGATTCCGTTCAATCCACCAACAGCAATTTACTTTGTACCTACTGGGTACCTGAGGCAGAGTCATAGATGCTGGGAAAGGTGACAGTGATGAGGTCAACCAGGGACCGGACCACGGAGCTCAATCTCAGTGAGGGTTCAGTGGACAGATACATATGACTCCCTGGAAAGAGTCTGGGGCGGAAGATGATTCCTATTTGGGAAATTCTGCAAACAATCCGGATTATGACAGCTGCTATTTCCTAAGTCCCTGCTTTGTGCTGGGTGCTTTATATACATGCTTATTAATCCTTACAACATCAATCACTTCCAAGTAGGTGTTTTTATTTGCTAATGTGGACCCGGAGGCCCTGGGGGAGTTAAGTGACATGAGTCACGTCACACATGAAGGAACAGTGCATGGAGCCAAGCTCTGAATCCAGGACTACCCGCTCCAAAGCCCGAGCAAGGTATTTACACTAACACTTCCTACTACCCTCCTTTGCTCTTTTTTCCAATAGTGAAGGAGAGGAGGAGATCATGAAAGGTAACCATGAGGCAGCACAAGAAACTTTCCAGAAAGTTCAAGGGTTTAAAAGATACGGATAAAGGCGGAGGAAGAACCAGCGGGCCACAATCAACGACACACTGTGGTGCCACAAAGAGTGCATCCTTAAGGGCAACTGGTAAGCGGGGAGTGAAGTCAGCGTGATGTGGGAGCCACGTTGCTTCATATGCAACCTCCCTGACTTTAATGTTGGATGTGATCAGAGGCAAGCTGGCTACAACTAAAGGGTACATTTCAGCAATAGACCTTCACAGACAGAAGATTCAACAGAAGTGCCTTCCTTGGATGCCGTTCTTGGTCGGTTTCCATTTACGCAAAGCCATCTGGTGAGGCAGGAAGTACGAATGAAGGAGGTACAAAGAAATTTACCTCTCTATGAAGACAATGGATTAATGAAGAAGGCAGACCCAACATCAGATTTTTACTTCTGATGCAAATGGTCTCTTTTGGAAGTGAAGGCTCTTGGGAATCTACTTCTAAAAGGAGGAAGCACACCTCTCAGGAACAAAGGCTCATCCATTTTGTTGCACGTGTCGGAATTTCCTTCGTTTTAGGGCTGAATAATGGGACACAGGAAATTCTGACACGTGTTACAAAATGGATTCCACTTATAGGAGGTACCTAGAACAGTCAAGTTCATAGGGACGGGAAGTAGAATGGTGGTTGTCAGGAGCTGGGCAGAGGAGGGATGGGGAGTTGTTGTTTAGTGGGTACAAGAGTGTCAGTCTGGGAAGACGAGAAATTTCTGGAGATGGATGGTGGTGATGGTTGCACAACAATGTGAATATACTTAATATACACAATATTGTAAATGTTATGTATAATTTTACGATAGTTAAAAAAAAAACCCTTTTCTTTATACAGTTTACATTCTGAGAAGGGAAAGATGGACAATAAACTAAGTAAGTCAAAGATATACTGTATTAGATGATGATTGGTGTTATGTAGAAACAAAGAGCAGGAAGGGGGTTGGGGCATGGCCTGTGGATAGGGGTAGACGGAGAGTCTTCCTGATGAAGTGACTGGAGTAAAGACCTATGGAAGGCGAGGAAGGCAGCCAGGCAGAGATCTGGGCAGAGGGAACAGCAAGTGTGAGGTGAAGGTATCCACAATATTGGAAAGCACTGGGGCTGTAGAACGCTTGGCATGCGTTAAGGCATGGCATGGAGGTCATGGTGGAGGGGAGGGTGCCAGCAAGAGGAGATGGAATTAAAGGGGCTGTATATTTTGGCTTTTTCAGTGACTGAGATGAGAACCTTTTAGAGGTTTTTGAGCAGGGACTGGATTTATATCTCAAAGCAGTGCTTTTCAGCCTCTGTGGTGCATAAGAATCTCCTGAGGATCTTGTTAAAATGCAGATTCTGATTTGGTGGGTCTGGGGACGGCAGGGGGGTGGGGTGGGGCTGAAATTCCTAAGACCACACTTCTTCTTCTTCTTTCCTTTTCCTTCTCCTTCTTCTTCTTCTTTTTAAATGTTTATTCGTTTTTGAGAGAGAGCGCTCAAGGGGAGGGGCAGAGAGAGAGAGGGAGATAGTGGATCTGAAGCGGGTTCTGCACTGACAACAGACAGCCTGACTCCCGGGGGCTCGAATTCATGACATGAACTGAGCTCATGAACACGATTACATGACCTGAGCCAAAGTCTGTCGCTTAACCAACCGAGCCAGCCAGGCGTCCCCAAAGACCACACTTTTGAAACGATGAGACCACCATGTTGTGAAGAAGCCCGATGTAGCCCACAGGAGGATGAGAGGCTCCACGTGGGGAAACCGAGGCACCCCACGCTCAGCTGACAGCTAGCAGCAGCTGCTAGATGTGTGAGGGCGCCTGTTTTGGACCTTCCAGCCTGGCAGACCTTCCAGCCAACTGAAGCTGCGGGAATGGGCACAGACGAAACCAGCAGAAGTATGCCAGCAGTCCCACAGAATTGTTAAGAAATAATAAAATTGTTCCAGTTGTAAGCCACTGGTTGTTGAGGTTTGTGATGCAGCAATGGGTAACTGAAACAGAAGCTGATTTTTTTTTTTTAGAGCCCCAATGTGGGGCTTGAACCCACAACCCTGAGATCAAGGCTTGAGCTGAGATCAAGAGCCGGACCCTTAACCAACTGAATCCCGACCCTGCAGGTGCCCCCAAACAGAAACTGATTTTAAAGGATCCCTTTGACTGCCGTGTGGACAAGGGGCTGTGGGAAGATAGGACAGGGGTGGAAGCAGGTTGTTGTACCCTCCCCAAGGCCACAGCTGCATCCACCCAAAAGGGGTGACTTTTTCTACTGGCTTGAAAGCACTGACTGGGTCTAGCGGCAGCCCAGTGAGAAAGTGGTGGGATTCTGGCAAGGGCAAGGTTTTGGGACTGAGTAACTGGAGGGAGGGAGGGCATGGTGTCACCCGAGATGGGAAGCCTGCAGGAGGAACAGATGTGGAAGGGAAGATCAGAATTCAATTCTGGACACGACTGCTTATTAGACATCCAAGTGCAGATGTTAAGACTGGAATTTTGGGAAGAGGATCTGGACTGGAGGTTTAAAAAGTCAGCATATTGAAGCCCATGAGAGTGTGTGAGATCACCAAGGGAACAAGTACCAATCTGCAGGCCCAAGGGCTGAGCCCACAAAGGAAAGAGCAAAGGAGACTGAGGAGTAACAGCCAAACAGATCAGGTACTAGCATTACTGGGTTTGACCACGCAGGGCTCACATGTTGTCATGACCCGGACAACACAAGCTGTGGTGAAATCCGGCGTCAAAGGCCCTGGTTTACAGTGGATTCAAGGAAAAAAAAAAAAAAAATGGAAGAGGAGGAACTGGGAGCAGAATATAGATAAACTTTTTCCTGTAAATATGAGCAGAGTAATGGGGCTGTAGTGGGAGGGGGATGGGAGTTCAGGGTTTTTGTTTATTTTTTTTAAGGATGGGAGAAATGACAGCATGTTTATTTATGGATAGGAATAACTCAGAGAGGGAACAGCTGGTGATACGTGAGGGAGGAGAGTGGCTCCAACCACGTCCTTGACGGGGACGGGACCCAGTGCACAGAGAGACTGGCTGGCTGCAGGAGGAGCAGAGATCTGGCGTCACTGACACGCACAGGGGCACGGGGGCAGGCGGCAGGTGCGTGGGGGCGGTGGGAGCCTCTGGCAGAGTTCTTTCTGAGAAGTTTAATTTGCTCAAGAAAATAGAACGCAAGGTCATCAACTGAGAGTGAGGATGGGGACTGGAGTTTAAGGAGAGTTGAAAGGTGCTGTAGGAGTAAATAGCCTCTTATCACAGAGCGTGGGTAAGACTGTTTCTAACGTCCTGCGGAGCAGTACAGGCTGGCTCTAAGGCCTAAGTGCAGAAGTGACTGACCATCGAGGAACGAAGCGATGCACGTGTAACCACAGGGCCTTCCGCTGGGATCTGACCTCGGTTCTTTCTGAATTGATACTATTATGTCAAACCACGCCGGTTCTAAATTTAAGGTCCCTCTGTAATTCAAAATAAAGATCTTATGTCGTAAGATAGGTATAAGAAAGTTCAATATCATTTTTCCCTTCTGATAGTAACTCTGCCTTTTTTGTTTGCCTTGTAAGACACTGCACGGTAAATCCTTTGCAAGATCTTTAGGATCTTTTTTTGGTGATCCGCGTTACTGGTGCCTTCTACACGAGCTCAGTGTTTAAGGGCTCAGTGCCCTTTGGGTAAAGGCAGACTCCTGCAGGCCCAGGGAAGGTTCCACAAATTTGTGCAAGTCTCCAAGCAAGAGGGGCAACCAGTAAACTGATGAACAGAGAGATTTCAACTGACTGCAGAAATGGGCCAAATTGAACAAGATGAGAATTCGACAAGAGTCCTCGGTCTTAGGTTCAGCAAACCAACTACTCACGAAGAAAGAAGGGGGGCTCCATGGCTTAGCAGTAGCATATATAAAGACTTACAGTGAGATCAGTGGAAAGCAACTGGTACTAGAAGGATATACCCCAAAATGGCAACAAGAGTGATAGCTAGGTGGTGGAATTTTCGATGATTTGTAATTTCTTCTACATGCTTTCCTTTATCTTCTCAATCTCTTACAGTGATAACTACAGTTGACCCTTGAACAACACAGGTTTCAACTGCGTGGATCTACTTCTCAGGAGGACTCCCCCCCCAAAATACAATATAGTACTGTAAATGTATTTTCTCTTCCTCATGAGTTTCCTAATAACATTTTCTTTTGTCTAGCTTACTTTACTGTAAGAATACAGTGTATAGTATGCATAACATACAGAATATATGTTCTGTGTGTGTGTGTGTATATATATATATATATATATATATACACACACACACATATATACATATGTTATATGTATATACAATGGACTATTATTGGTAAGGCTTTTGGTCAACAGTAGGCTATTAGTAATTAAGTTTGGGGGGGGGGAGTCAAAAGTTATACATGGATTTTTGACTGTGTGGAGGTTGGTGTCCCTAATCCCCATGTTGTTCAAGGGTCACCTGTTCTTTTACAATCTTAAAAAAAGTTAGGGGCGCCTGGGTGGCTCAGTTGGTTAAGCATCCGGCTTCAGCCCAGGTCATGATCTCACAGTTCATGAGTTCGAGCCCCGCACTGGGCTCTCTCTCTCTGCTGTCAGCAAGAGTCTACTTTGGATCCTCTGTCCCCCTCTGTCTCTCTTCCCCTTCCCTGTTCATGTATTTTTTTTCTCTCTCTCTCAAAAATAAATAAAATAAATAAATTTTTTTTAACTTGCTGTCATCTTAGGCCCCCGTTAATATAAATATGGTCTCTAATAATGGAGGTAACAATGTGGACCTACTTTGTGCCACTCTTAGACTGCAGAGCTGCATCAGGGTGTGACAATTATGTGGTGAGCAGCCAAAATAATGAAAGGCTTGGAAACTGTATCAGATAAGGAAAGCCTGTAAGACAAAGTCCAGACAGAACACTTAGGGAGAGCCCAAAATTTGAATGCTATCTTCAAATATGCCGATGGATGGCCTGTGCAAGAGGACCACTGGCGGAAACTAATGGGAGAGAGAGGTCTCCCCTCCGGGCAGGAAAAGCAAAACGGGTCACATGCTTCATGGGGTACTGGAGAGAGAATTTTAGCACAGAATGGGTGGGTGAACTAGCTGACCCGCAGGAACTTTCTCAGCCTTAATTTTGGAATTAAAAAAAAAAAATTTTTTTTAATGTTTATTTATTTTTGAAAGAGACAGAGCACAAGCAGGGGAGGGGCAGGGAGAGAGGGAGACACAGAATCCGAAGCAGGCTCCAGGCTCTGAGCTGTCAGTACAGAGCCCGACGCGGGGCTCGAACTCACAAACCTTGAGATCATGACCTGAGCCGAAGTTGGGACACTTAACTGACTGAGCCACCCACCCAGGCGCCCCAATTTTGGAATTTTTATAAAGTGAAAGTGTTCCTTTAGAATTTTCTTCGAAATCAAATTTCTGAACTGGTGAAATCTCAGTGAAGTCTCTAGTTTAGTTATCAGGATTATACCGATGTTGATGTGTTGGTTTTCGCAACGTGCCATGGTCGTGTAAGATACTGACATTAGGAAAACCAGCTGAAGAGTACATGGGAACTCTCTGTATTATTTTTGCAACTTTTCTACAAATCTAAATTCCTCCAAAATAAAATGTTTACTTTTTTTTTTTTTAAATCAAATTTTGAACTCCACTCCACTAAAGGTCACGGGGTATCCTAGGTGCTAATGAGCTAGGGTCTTCAGGCTTCAAGTGTCACAACTGTAACCTATGGGGGTGCCTGGCTGGCTCAGTTGGTAGAGCCTGTGACTCTTAATCTCAGGGTTTTGAGAAAGAGAGGGAGCAAGCAGGGGAGGAGCAGAGAGAGAGGGAGAGAGAATTCCAAGCAGGCTCCGGCCTATCACTGCAGAGCCCAAAGACGATGTGGGGCTCAGACTCACAAACCTCGCGATCATGACCTGAGCCCAAGTCCAAGAGTCAGACGCTTAACCGACTGAGCCACCCAGGTGCCCCTTAACCTCAGGGTTGTGAGTTTAAGCCCCATGTGGGGCATGGAGCCTACATAAAATTAAAAAAAACAAAACTGTAGTCTATATTTGCAATTTATACTTTATAAAACGTACATTATTTTCTCTCCACCCCACGGTGGTGATGTAAGCAGGGTTGGTGTTATCATTATGTACGAGCTCAGCAAACTGCATCAAGCAGCCCAGAGTTACTCGGCAGTTGGCTGAGTTGGGCTTCAAATCTATCTCCTTATTTCAAGGTTCTTTCCACCGCACAGTACCAGCTCTCCAGGTTCTGGAAACATCTCCGCTCTGCTCCCAGCTAACCATTTTGTTTACATGTCCACTGGGTTTGGTTCCCGGAGTTTTACTGCAGAACGGAAAGGGTGTTCACTATAGCACTGTTCGCAAGAGTTGACACGTATCTGAATGTCTATCAGCAGGGGGATGATTAAATAAATTACAGGCCATTCATTCTGGAAACACTATACAGTTGTTAAAAGGAATGTGGTTAGATCTGCTATTACTGACACAGGATATACGGTTAGATGAAAGAAGCAAATTGCTAGGGCAGTAATGTGTAATATGATTACATGTTTGAAAAAAAGTAAATTAAAATGAAACTATAAACGTACACACACACACACACACATGTCTGCGTATACACAGAAAAGGTCTAGAAGGCTACTCCTTAAGTGGCATGGCACAGCTTTTTTTAAAAAAATAATTTTTAAAATTGTTTATTTATTTATTTGGAGAGAGAGAGAGAGAGACAGACAGACAGACAGACAGACAGAGCGAGCACCAGCAGGGGAGGGGCAGAGAGGGAGAGGGAGAGAGAGAATCCCAAGCTGACTCTGTGCTGTTGCCGGGACGCAGGGCTCCATCCCACGAACCATGAGATCACGACCCGAGTTGAAACCAAGAGGTGGACGCTTAACCGACTGAGCCACCCAGGCGTCTTGCATGTAATAGCTTTTTAATGAAAAAATAAACAACAGGGGCACCTGGGTGGCTCAGGCAGTTAAGCGTCTGACTTTGGCTCAGGTCATGATCTCAAGGTTTGTGGGTTCGAGCCCCACATCGGGCTCTGTGCTGACAGCTCGGAGCCTGGAGCCTGCTTCGGATTCTGTGTCTTCCTCTCTCTCTGCCCCACCCCTGCTTGCACTCTGTCTCTCTCTGTCTCAAAAATGAATAAACATTAAAAAAAAAATTAAAACAAAAGGAAAAGGAAACAACAACCAAGTAAACTTAAGTTCAGGAAGCCTGGCAAAAAAAGGGGGTAAATGGCTTATAGCTTTCCCACCATCATCTCCTGTTCCTACCCTGCTTCTCTCCTGTCTCCCTGTCCAAATAAAGGAATAATGATGTTACTCTCTTCCTTCCCTTCTCAGACATGGAAGGACTGTAACACCATTTTTCGTTCAGGCGGGAGGCTTAGGGTATGGGACCACAGTAAGATTTGAGGCTCCACCCAAATCCTAACCAACAGCAAATGAACTTCAAGATCTATTTTGCCTATTTACCCTTTTTTGGTTCTTGTTAACCCAGATACCTGTCGGTTTCCTTGTGACCCCTGTTTCCAGGCTACATCTCTTATCACTGAGGCATCAGATCCTTTGCCACTTCAGTCTGCCAACCTACTTATTTGCTCTAAGCTTGCCCAACAAAGGGCGGCTCCCCCAGTTCTCCTTTCTATGGGAACCCGCCCTGGAAGTCTGCTCCCTTTCTCCTTCCTTCTCTTTCATGTGCCTGGGCCCACAGGGTGGAGTGAGACTCTGAGAGCGATGTACGATGGCAGAAAAAACACAGGCTTTGGAGTAAATCAGACCTGGCACAAAATCCTGCCTCGGCCTTTATTAGGCACATGACCTTGGGAGAATTTAATCTCTGTACATTTCTTCATTGCCCCGAAAGTCAGTTTTTGCTTCTCCAAAATGAGAATAAAACCTGTTCACAGGGCTGTGAGTAGGAATAAGCAAGATGAAAAAGGTGGGGGGGGTCTGATTCAGAGTGAAGACAACCTAGGATGTGGCTGTGTAATTAGGTGGCAAAAGAGATGGGCTTAACCTGGCGAGGGGCAGGGGGAGACACAGCCCACAATGCCAGTTTCCACTCCACCCTGCTTTCAATAGGGCGGCCTGTGTGCTGGGCACAGCAGGCACAATGCCTAGGGTCTACAGTATTTTAGGGGCCCATCAAAGTGTTTTCTGAGGATTTTAATTGTAGCGATTTTAATTTCTTTTAAAATCAGAAGAAAAAAATGGAATGTTAGGTCAAGGAAACTGTCATATTGTTATATCAATCAATTATTAATTATAAATATAAAATAATGGTTTCATTATATCAATATTATGTTCTTCTTTATACCAACACGGTTGTAAAACAATTTTTCAATTAGCAATAGTCACACCTTCAATATCATAGCATTGGCTGTGATACAGCCACTATGCAAGCTTAAAAACTACAATTTTATGTAAATGTAAATATATTTTTTAATGGAGGAATGGGCTCACAAAGGCAAAAGTACCAAGGGCCTCTGAAAGCCATAACGTGTCCTCACTTTCAACACTCCCAAAGGATCTCCTTTAGGACATCTTTATAGATTAGGGAAAAGGGATGTGAGGCGGCATAGGTGGGGAGGCGGGGAAGCCACAAGCAAGACTCTCAATTATCCCATCCTTCAAAGTACAAGCCCTCCCCCTGTCTGTAATTTCCCTGTCCTTGTCAAGGAACTTTTGTTTGCTTGAACCCCATGAATGGGGGGCTGTATGATACATCCCAGAATACCACTTCATTCATGTCGCTCGTTGGGTCAAGAATACAAATATAAAACTCAACGACAACCACAAAACCAGCCAATTAAAAAACGGCCAAGGACTTGAATCGACATATCTGCAAAGGAGATATGCAAAAAAAAAAAAAAAAAAAAGAAGGAAAGAAAAGAAGAGTGCCATTAAGGATGCAGAGAAATTGGAACCTTTGTGCGTCGATGGCAAACAGTATGGCCGCTCCTCAAAAAATTAAACAGAATCACCACATGATCTAGCAATTTCACTACTGGGAATGTACCCAAAAGAACTGAAAGCAGGTACTCGAGAAGTCATTCATATTCACAGCAGCCTTATTCACAGTAGCCAAAAGGTGAAAGCAATCTATTGATGGGTGAATGGATACACAAAATGATGTATCATATATATATGCATAATGATGTATGCGTGCTATTATTCAGCCTTAAAAGGAGAGAAATTCTGACACATGGTGCAGCATGGATGAACCCTAGACATGTTAAGAGAGCCAGACAGAAAAGGACAAATATTGTATGATTCCACTTACATGAGGTACCTCGTCAAATTTCTACAGATAGAAAGTATATTGCTGGTCATTAGGTGCTGGAGGGCGGGGCAGTGGGGGGTTATTGCTTAATCAATACACAGTTTCAGTGTGGGAAGATGACAAAGTTCTGGAGATGGGCCGTCACGATGATTGCACAACAGTGTGAATGTTAATCAGTATTTAATACTACTGGGCTACCAAAACGTGGTTAAAATCGTAACATTTATAGTATCTGTATTTTACCACAAATTGAAAAAAGGAAAGAAAAGAATTTACCCAGGTCCTAATTCCTCAGTTAGCTGCCCAAGCATCACCTCTTTTCCCTCGGGGAGGTTTATTCTCGCGGTCCTCTGCCCTCTCCTCCAGAACAGCGTCCAGGACAAATGCAGTCTTGGTGGTTTCGCACAAGGCACGAACCTGATCCAGAACACCCACTGTGCCCTTCTTGCTGTGTACAAACCTCATCGATTCTTTAAGCGTAAGTACTCCATCCCATTCCCCACTCACGAAGCCTTTGCTGACCAATCTGGACTTCTAGCCACTTCTCCCTTTCCTCATCTCTCACTGGACAACGAACATTGTGAATAGTGCGCATCACCAGTTACAGAGGACACTGTCTTAGACTTCCCTGGGGTTGTCACATGCCACATCAGTATAGTAGATAATGTCGGTCCTAATGACGAATGAGGCTGTGTATATGAAAACAAAGGTGTATAGACCAACCAAGGTTTTGTCCCCCCCCCCACCCCGACCCTAAATGAGTACACAACGAAAACACAATCAGTGACTATCTGATGTTTTGTCTGGCTCAGCTTGGTTACGGAACAAAAGGCGGGAATCTGTTCTCAGAGTGAGGAGAGGTGGATCCCTGCCTGCAAGAAACAATGGGTTTTGATCCTGGAGCGTAGGATCAGAGGAGTGGAATTAAAAAGCAGGCAGGGGCACCTGGGTGGCTCAGCTGGTTAAGTGTCCGACTTCGGCTCAGGTCATGATCTCACTCACGATCTGGGAGTTTAAGCCCCACATTGGGCTCTGGACTCTGGGCTGACAGCGCAGAGCCTGCTTGTCTCCCTCTCTCTGCTCCTCCCCCACGCTCTCTCTCTCAAAAATAAATAAACATTTAAAAAAACAAAACAAAAACAGACAGAATTCCTTTCCAGGAAAATGTGGGTCTCTAACAAGCACTTGTTTGTTACCAATGTTACTGAGTGCTTACTAGATATGAGACACTGTTGCTAGGTGTTTTATATGTGGTATCTCATAATAACCTTGCAAGATAGGCACTATTTCCCCCATTTTACAGATGAGAAAACTGGAGCTTTGAGGGTAGATCACTCACTCAAGGTCACAAAGTTTTAAGTGGCAGTGTCAGGGACCAGCGCAGGTCCCCATGATTTCAGATTCAAACCGCACCAAAGTAACCACTCTGGTTGCCCTCTGGGCCTTCCAGGCCCTTTGGAGGTGAGCACGGGAGATCTGGGCTGAGGCCTCAGGGAATTCCAGGCCTGGGCTGGGGGTAGACGAATGTCTCTACCATTAGTATTAGAAAGGCCTTCACCTACCTCCTGGAGAAGGCGTGGTTAGCAGGCTAGTCATCGCAGCAAGTGGAGAGAGAGCAGATCTGTAGGAAGAGGGACAAAGACTGGCATGAGGTGGATGGGCCCCTACCTGGCGCTGGAGAGCCTTTGGGGCCAGGTTTTCGTGGGTCCCTTCCCTCATCGGGCTAGTCCTAAACTCTTCTCTTTGGGTTTCCCTGAGCACATCTTCGGGCTGGAGGTACCAAGAGCAGAGCCGAGATCTCTGGTACTTGGCGGACGCTGCCTTTGAACGTGCCACCCCGAGATCCTTTCACTCGGCCACCAACCACATTTACCTAAAGGATCTCTCCCGGCCTGAGAAACTTAGGGGAAGGTATGCAAATTAGCAGCGCACCCAGTTTCGACCGGCCACAGGCACGGGTGCTCTGCGCTTCGCGAGCCTGGCGGCTGCGCCCAGCCGTCCACTAGGGGTCAGGAGAGGGCCGGGAGGGCAGGACGCACCGGCTCCCGGGCCCGCGTGGGGGCAGGGCCGGGGCCTGGGGGCAGGGAGCCAGGCACCAGAACGTGGAGGTGAGGGGCCTCAGTCGCCTTCGGGCCCGTCCCCGACCAGCCGCCGTCGGGCCCTGGCCCGCTCCCCTGAGTCGTCCCTTCCCCGTCACGCTGCGCCGTCCGCGCACCCCCTGCCGCACCCCGCCCGCCTGCCACTAACGCCGAGCCCCTCTTGGCCCCGCGCGGACGTCGGGGCTGGCGCGGCGTGGACCCGGCGACTCGGCCTCGGCCCCGCCCCTCCAGCGTTACCGGCACACGGCTCCCGGGGCAGCCCGCGGCGGGCGTTTCCGAGCGGCCGCGACGGGAGGCTCCGGCCGCTCTGGGCTGGCGTCGCTCCCGCGGCCGAGGCGACTGCCGTGTGCTCGCGGCCCCCGGGTTCGGCCGGGCCTCCCGCCCTCCCCAGGTGCCCTCCTCCGCGTGCTCACCTTCCCAGTCGGACGGGCTGCCGCGGAAAGGGCCCGGCGCCGCTCCGCGCGTCCTTTTGAACTCTCCGGGGGGCGGGAACGGCGGAGATTCGCCGAGGGCCGCCGAGGGACACCGAGCGGGAGGAAGCCGCGGACCGGGGCGCGGAGCTAGCTGCGGAGGCCGGCCGGGAGTGGGGGTGAGGGGGCCGGCCGACTGGGTGGGACAGGAAAAGAGGAGAGAAACCGCCCTCTGCAGGTTCCCTCTGCCCGCCCGGCCGCCGCTGCTCCCCCGGGAGGAAAGGCTGCTTTTCCTCGTCCGATTGTCACTTTCCTCTCCATCCGGAGCCGCTTCCTCCCTCGTCCCGAGGCTCCAGACGGCGTGGGATCGGAACTGGGATAACTGAGATCTGTCCGCTTTCCCCCGATCGACGGAATTTGAACTCCCAGCAAATGCGGAAAATCACGTTTACTTGCGTTTGCGTCTCATTTACGTAAACAGGTCCGCGTCCAGAAAGCTTGGAGCTTCCCGCGGCCGGGAAGCCGGGAGGCTCGGAGGGGGAGGGAGGGAAGCGGGGCCCCATCCGGATCTTCCTCCTCTGACATTTCTTCCGAGGCTGCATAGTACAGAGGGTAAGAGCGTCACGGACTTTCGATTCAAACGGTCCCAGCGCCGCGGCTTGTTAGCTGTATGACTTTTGGGCGAATTACTTAACATCTCTAAAATCTGTTCTCTCATCCCTGAAATGAAGCCATTTCACGGCCACACTTCTAGCACCTGGTAAGAATCTCAACCTGTTAATCAGTGCCACCCTTAAGCCATCTTGACTCACTTCTCTGTGGCAGGAAATGTTCTCATATTAATGAACTCAATGACTAAGGATGTAATAGTATAAACACAGGCTCTGCCATCCGCCCTGCTGTGTGATCTTGGACAAGCGACCTTGGTTTCATTTCTCCATCTAGGGCAGTACCTCTTTCCTGGAGTTACTGGGGGTGGTGGAGGATGGAATGTTAATACACCTAAAGCATTAGAACATTACCTGGCACATAGTAAGTGCTCAATAAATGGTAGCCATTTTTATATTGACTTCCTACTTAGAACTCAAGTGGTTTATTCTGCCTTCCATTCCAGTGATACAGACTTCCTTGCTTCCTTATTCCGGTGAGGAGTTCTCTGGTTTTGGAAATCAGTATTTATATAGACTGATGGACCGATCTTGTGCATGTTCATTTGGGGAACAAAGACTGACGGAGAAAGTCTCAGAATAGAGGCATAGTGGGAGAAAAAAAGCAAAGACACAAATAAGCAAGGGTAGTTGCTTTCATTCCTAAAGATATTATTTGGTTGGTAAAAAACAGAGGGAAAAGTGTAAGTTGATGAAATTCATTTTATTTAAATATGTCTTTAAAGGCACAGTAGGTATCAGTGAGGCAAAAGAAAGCCCATGTGTGGGAAAACTACCAATCCAGCCAAGAAAGACAAAGAAAGTCACATGGAGGCAAGATGTATATAAGTTAGCCGGTGCCTGGGTGGCTCAGTCGGTTAAGAATCTGACTTCGGCTCAGGTCAGGATCTTATGGCTCGTGAGTTCAAGCCCCATGTCCAGCTCTGTGCTGACAGCTCAGAGCCTGGAGCCTGCCTCGGATTCTGTGTCCCCCTCTCTGCCCCTCCCCCACTAGCAGTCTGTAACCTCCAAAGGTTTGCAGGTACGTGATTTTATCCGTGTTGGCACATACCTACCATTCATTTTAAAAGCATAAACATGCAGAAGAAGGAGATCCAATATGCATATGCTCAGCACCTAATTGAGCATAAAACAGCAATACCGTAAGCATCAGGTGTATTCTGTTCTTCGGTATAGCCTATATATCCTGGATGTGTCATGTTTCCAGTGTTCTCTAGGTATCTCACCTAGTCTGTCAATACTGTCCTTCACATTACTGGAAGGCAGGGACTGGGTGATGTTCTTGCAATTGATTTTATATGGAGATGCATACAGACAGATGACGAATGGAGCCTCATTGGTGGTGAGTGTTCTCTAAGGATTAAATGCTAAACTTCAGAAACTGGAGCAGCCATTCTTTGGTCAACAGACCTCAGGGGCCTCAGGGCAGGGAATAAGAGATACTCATCTCTGCCCAAGGTATTGGCTTCTAGCCCCTTCTTGTGCTGCTGCCAGGATGGCAGTCTTCTCAATCGTAGCCTTTCCCCTGGACAACTTTACCATTTTGTAAATCAGGGTAAACGATTTGGTTCTTTGTCGGGACTATCTTGCCTAAATAAGCAAAATTCTTCGTTAATGCCCAGCATACTGGCCCTTTCCCCTGTCTTCCTGGAACCTCCTGTAGGACCATATGCAGATCAAGTGTCCATCTCACAATCTAGTAAATATCTGCATGTCAGTAGTGCCTCTGTGGTACCAGTTACTTTGGGTGCTTCCCCCCGCCTCGCCCCCCCCCCCCCTTAAGACTATAAGTCCCTAGAAGTCCTCTCTGGCACACCCCTTTCCTAGGCAGGAAAGCCTTGCGGAGAAAAGGCATGAATTGGATTTTGCCAGATGAATGTGGGAGGGGCGAGTCCAAGCAGGTCATGGAAGGCCTTGGACAGCTAAGGGCCTGTATTCCCAGCGTCACCCCTGCCGGTAGCCTTGGAGCATCGCTCCTGGTTGTGATTCTGAGTGCCACAGGGATGGGATGCCTTCTAGGAGAGGTGTCAAAATACAGGCAGTAGGGCTCGTACAGGGCGGCATGCAACCTCTTGTCCGTTTTGGCAGGAGCGACCTTTTGAAGGCTTTCAAATAAGACCAGCAGGATTAGCTCTTAGAAAAACAACTCCTAAATACAAACACTGATTTCCAGCTCCCCAACAGACGTATTTACTGGAAGGTCCTGCAAGTTCTCGAGCTCCTTGTAGCCCGTGGTTGTAGGGGACACCCAATAAACCGCGCAGAAAGCATACACTTTGATCAGTTCTGATGCATGTGGGTACTCATTAAACGATCACAATACTGTGGATGTTTCCATCGCTCTAGAAGTGTCCTTGTGCTTGTCTTCCATCTTCATTACCACCGCCTCGTCGTCCCACCACCCCCACTGGTCTCCCTGTCATCGTAGACGCTAACCTGCCTCTCCATCAACTGGGCCAGATTCTTTCTCCAGGCGGTCTGAGTCTGGAAAGGACACAGTGGCGGAAGGTGGTGGAGGCTGAGTCCTCCCTAAAGGACAGTCCACATATTCCTGCCACAGACACCCATGGGCTGGCTCTTGTCCTTTCCTGTTCTTTCTGTTCTGTGAGCTGCCTGATATCCCTCCAACGTTGTGGGGTTTTTTTTGTTTTTTGTTTTTTTTTTTTTTTATGTGGAGCTTGAACTCACAAACCATGCGATCATGACCTGAGCCGAAGTCGGATGCTTAGCCGACTGAGCCACCCAGGCGCCGCCCCCTCCCACGTGTTCTTTATTGCTCAATTGTGGCCGTTTGTTGTTTGCAACCAGAGAACCCGCACGCAGCCACCACCTTCCTCCCGTGATCACCATTTCAGAGAATGGCACCCCCAAATCTTTGTCTCTCAAGCCTAACCCAGAGTAATTCCTGAAAAACTTCAGTCATGTGTCCTCCTCTAACCCATTGCTAAATGCTGCCCATTCTGCTCCCTGATCAATATTCTGTCTCTATAAAGTTTTAGCTTCTCCCTCATCATTATTTGTCTAGTACCTAGTACAGTACTTGGTGCAGAGTAGGTACTCAGTAAATGCTTGCTGAATGACTGAATTGTGCCGTTGTCCATAACCCCAGACACAAAAGCAAAGATGTAGGCGTGTGTGTTTTTAGGCTGGCAGGAAGTCGAAGTGAGTTTTTAATGTTTTCACAGAAGTAAATGATAGGACGTGAATCCTGGATTTCGGACTCTAAATTCAATGCTGTTTCCGTTATATTATTGTATTTTGTCGGGAGTTCCATTTCTTCTTCCATCCTGCTGAGATGCCTTTTTTTTTTTTTTTAAGTTTGTTTACTTATTTTTGAGAGAGAAAAAGAGCATGCAAGCCAGTGGGGGAGAGGCAGAGACGGGGACAGAGAATCCTAAGCAGGCTCCGCAGAGCCCAACGTGGGGCTCAAATTCATGAACTATGAGATCACGACTTGAGCCGAAGTCGGAAGCTCGACCAACCGAGCCACCCAGGCGCCCTTCAGATGCTTATTTACGCCAAGGACCACATTGTAAACACTAGACACAGCTCTAACTAAAATGCAACCCCTTTCCAAGGGCATTTGCTTATTAACTGAAAGTGAGAGAGGGCATGCAGTAAAGCGTCTGGATTGAGGAAAGGAACCTGTGCACCCCCCCCCCCCCCCGCCCGCAGCATTCTGACCGAGCTGGGGGTCAAGGATGGGACTGACGCTTTCTGAACAAGGGGTACATGCAATACGACCTAAGCGGAGAACAGTGTGCTGGGCTGGAACAACTTTGTGTTAAAATAAGGATCCACACACGGTTCGAATGATACTTTTATTTAACTGTCTGCAAATCTGTTCTTCTGGCTGGAGGTCTTGCCAATGAGTGGTGAGTCAAAGATTTGTCCGCTGTTCTCTGAGTACGTGTGGTTATGGGTCTCTGTGCGGACGTGTCTGTGTCTATAGATGCTTTTGCTAATGTATGGTCATTTTCCACCTACTTTAATTAACATATAAAGTCTTCTTATTCTGACAATGCTAAAGCCTGAGTTCAATACTCCCCGAGTCTAATGGTTTCTTCTCCCAAGCCTGCCTCCCTCCCTCCCTCCCCTAAGTCTGCTCCTCAGCCCCCATTAATGCTAGATCTTTAGAGACCATCAGCATTCACACGGGTGGAGAACCTAAAAATGAATGCTAGATCTTAAGTCCCTCTGACCTGTATACCCTTGAGCTGAGGAGCTTCTTGGGGAGGTGTGTGCTGCGGGGGGGGGCGGGGGGGGGCTCGGCAGTCCCTCTTCAGAGTTAGTCGTTTTGCACTGTAGATACCTGGAGAACAAACAAACGTGATTGGGTTAGATGCCGACCTGCCCTCTCACCAACCACTCCCGGGGAGGAGGGGGTGGAGGAGCTCAGTTTGCTTCTAGCAAATTGTATTTCTTGTAAGGCACTGGGCTGTACTCAGGGAGGCGATGTAAAACTGGTTGCTGGGATTACTGTAAAGACTGGGTGCAGATACTGTTCATCGCATCATTTGCCATCTCTTTACGAGGACTCACAGGGGAAACTTCTTTTCGTCTTAGTAACAAGAGCGGTTGCTCTCTTGAGGAGTGGGCAGCACGAACTAAATGAGCGGATCATGTTTTCCTCTTCTCCTTGGATGTTAGAAAGTGTTGCAACCACCTTTGTGGTCCATCCTTGGTACTTTTATTTTATAGAATGATTTTTGTCTTTCCCTAGTTCATGGCTCCATTTTATGTCATGGTTACTAATATACTTCTGAGTATGCTGTGCGTGTGTACGTATTTACCTTTTTGTGTGCCTTTTATATATATCTCAACTCCTTTTTGAAATAAGTTCCCATACAACTAAACACATATTTAGGAGATAAGGCTACGGCGAGAGGTCCAGAGGTTCAAGGTCAAGGGCTGGGAAATGGGCACAGAAACCACAAAGGCCCAGGTTATTCTTGGTTCCTCTGGCTCCCACCTGCCTGACTTTGCCCGGAGGATACTGTTCACTGCTGGCTTCCCCCTGTAGCCCACGGTGAGGTTTCCAGACTGTAACCAAACCTCTGTCCACCCCTAGTGCCCAATCTTCCCACTCATCCCATTCCGTGGATCTGGCCTCCTTACCTCTTCTTGAGGCTCGGGTGCCATGACGTCGCTCTTTTCTGGAACTGCGGAGACGTGAAGCTGATCTTGGCTCTACAAAAAGAAGAGTTCTGCTGGTTAAGAGGTGGATCCACCTCCCCAGCCTCTCCCCAGCTTAGAAGGGTCTTCTGTGCCCTACACTTTACAAGGGGCAAAGACAACACAAAGGGCAAACGTACAGTGTTGTTTCACTATGGCCTGAGAGCATCGGGGAAGGCTTTACTGTCATGCTCTGTTACAGATCAAGAGACCCAGATTCAAAGGTGAAATGACAGGGAACCGGGTCTTGGAACTCCCGTTGTCTCCCTGATCAGACACTGTGTGATCCGTGTGACATGCATCTGTATATAAATCTATGTGGGAGTCTAGGAGGGTATAAATGTAGGTCTTTTTTTAAAAATTTGTTTTGAACGTTTTATTTATTTTTGAGACAGAGAGAGACAGAGCATGAATGGGGGAGGGGCAGAGAGAGAGGGAGACACAGAATCGGAAGCAGGCACCAGGCTCTGAGCCATCAGCCCAGAGCCCGACACGGGGCTCGAACTCACGGACCGCGAGATCGTGACCCGAGCCGAAGTCGGACGTTTAACCTACTGAGCCACCCAGGCGCCCCTAAATGTAGGTCTTAAAAACACAACCCACCACTTTTAGACTAACCCTCCTTGAGAACGCACTGCTGCTCTCACGCTGAGATGATCGTCGGCTGTGCCAGTTTGGAAAGGCCAAGTGGTATGATGGTTTCTTTGGGGAAGAGTTCTGGGTTCTGAGATGGGAACCCGAGGTACGGAAAGCCCTGTCCAGGAACTGCTAAGCCAGGGGGAGACCTTGGCATTCTAAGGTTTGGAGTGAATGTATTTTTTTAATTGAAATTTAACCTACACACTATAAAATTCACTCGCTCGAAAAGCAGGACCAACTTCTAACAGTCTGGGACAGCCACTTGGAAGTCTGTGGTTTCTCCTTTCAGGGATCTTTCTTCTTCTTCTTCTTCCCTCCTCCAGTTCCAGGCTGTGAATTACCCCAAAGGTAATACTGCTTCCCAGAAAAGTACTATTCTTTCAGAGAACCTTCATTCTCTCTCAGGCGATTAAGCAAAAATATGCCTCCTTAGCTGAGGACTGAGCAATCCCCCAGGAGAGGCTGGGAGTAAGGAAATACTATAAATCTCAAACATAAGGAGGGGAGGAGCGGGGAGCAGGTTGCGTCCTATATCTCTTTCCCAAGGAGGACAGTGTTACTAGCGCATTCCTCAAAAATAGAGAGCATCTCAGCCCCTATAATCGCCCCTCCAATAAGATTACTCCAAAGAGGCAAACCTGTTTTATCCGCCAGAGCCAAAGAGGCCATTCTATTGTTGACCCCATACCAAAATCATGTAATATGTTACAGTCACACTTAAATTGATCTTGGACCTTCCATGCCATTGAATTGCTCTTTGTGGTGCAGGCAAGTGAAAAGTGGCTACACTTTACCCATTCAAAATCCCACGGTTAGCCTGCACTTATTCACCGTCCACAAGTCCTGCCTATTTCTCCCAGTCAGCATAGCTTCCTCACACGAGAAGCCAACAAGGGGCAAGTTCTAGATCTTGCCCCGTTAGGACCTTCAGTGGCTCACGTGGATCAAGACCGAGAGCATAAGGGCGTTGACGACTTAGATGTTAGTACCTCAGGGGAGTCAGTGAAGCCCAGCTTCTTGTTCTCTTCCTTGTCTTCTATCTTCTTTGCCTTGTCAGACTCTGAAAAAACCTGTGGATCAAAGCGGACAATGTATGAGGAAGTCCCACGCCTTCACACCCTGGATGCCACCCTGGATGCTTTGTCTGTTAGCTGGTGCCCACAGTACTGGCATGGTGCCTATGTCCAGATACCAGGAGGCTCTCAAGGTAGCCTGGTCAGCCCTCAGTGAGGCACAGGCAGTCACGGGGTGGTGTGAACCGAGGGGCACCAGGAATCTCAGACTCCCAGATATCCACATGGCTCATGCCCCGGCCTCCTTCATTGCCCAAATGTTTCCTTTGGCCACTCTGTTTAAAACTGCAATTTAGCCGGGGCGCCTGGGTGGCTCAGTCAGTTGAGCGCCTGGCTTCGGCTCAGGGCATGATCTCATGGCTCCTGGGTTTGAGCCCCGTGTCGGGTTCTGTTGCTGACAGCCCGGAGCCTGGAGCCTGCTTTGGATTCTGTGTCTCCCTCTCTCTGCTCCTCCCCCACTCATGCTCTGTCTCTCAAAAATACGTAAACATTAACAAAAATTTTTTTAAAAAAAACCTCCAATTTAGCCTTCGCTCCCTGTGCCTTCCCCTACTTAATTTCTCTCTAGATCTCTTATCAACACTAAATTGTAATTTACTTATTTATCGTTTCTTGCCTATCTCCCTTATTTTCCCTACCCCCTAGCCACTAGAATGTAAGATGCAGGAAGGCAGAGAATTTTGTGTTTTGCTCACTGTAATATCCCACCTCCTAGAAGAGTGCCTGGCACATAGCAGGGACTCAGTAAGTAATTATGGAATGAATGAATGAATGAACCTCGGTGCCATCTAGTGAGGTGTCTCACCATAATCTTCTCTATAATGCACCTGACAGGTGATCATATATTCTTAGCTTTCAACAGCAAGGGACGGGGGCTATTTCTCAAGGTGGCCTATCCTATTTTGGTTTTTGGAAGTTTCTGTGCTTCCTTCTCCCTATATTTGAAATGGGTTTTCCATATCATTTTTTAACAGAGCTAATCACTGAACGTTTACCTTATATTGATCCAAAATGTACTTGAAAAAAAAATTACACACAGTTCTGCCCTCAGAAATCTCATAGAACAAGTCAAATCTCTCTTTGATATGATATAGCCTTTCCGTGTAATTTGAATACAATACAACTTGATTTCCAGATCCTTTACAGAACTGGTCGCTCTCCACAGGTCTCTTTCTCTATTTTAACACAAGCCTTTTCTCATCCATATCCTCACCTTTCAAAAGACAATCCCTTTTGCCTTACTTTCCCCCTGTGAGTTCCTTCTTCTATGCCTCTCTCATCACAGAAGATGCACCTTGGAAATTGGCATTTTTCTTACTGTAGTCACAAGTATGATGAACTGGAATGAGACCCTCCTCCCTGTCCCTACTAAAAAATGTAAAGCCCAGGGTGCCAGTTGTAGATTCTTTTTCTTTAAAAAAATTTTTTTTTTAATCTTTATTTATTTTTGAGAGAGAGAGAGACAGAGTGTGAGCAGGGGAGGAACAGAGAGAGAAGGAGACACAGAATCTGAAGCAGGCTCCAGGCTCTGAGCTGTCAGCACAGAGCCTGACACGGGGCTCGAACCCACAAACTTTGAGATCATGACCTGAGCCGAAGCCGGACCCTTAACCGACTGAGCCACCCAGGAGCCCCGTTGTAGATTCTTTACCTTGGGAACTCCCAGAACTTGGGAGCAAAAGAAAGAAATGAATAAGAATCTGTTCATAACAATAATAATAATATGAGAGATAAGCCCTTTGCAGAAGTCAACCACCCTGAGAGTACAGGTCACTAAATTAGTCGCTATGAATCTGTGAAACGATGCCCAGGACCAAAAAGGTGTCCGAGAATATCCTTGAAACTGTGACCTAATGACAGAAGATCTTATCACCTGGGGCAAGCTGACTGTAGTAAAGGTGATCTACATGGAGGATGTAAAAGGGAATAAAGACTCAACCAGACCCAATCTCACCTCAGAGGACATCAAGGTAGGGGAAGTACAAAGTTCTTCTGGGTTCAGATTGCTGATGTTCTCCTTTTCTCTGGCCTCAGGAGTTCTTACTGGCTTCTCTGGTGGCTGGGGGTCAGGAGAAGCCTCCAAGAGGGCCCTAGGACTGGTGGGCGAGCCCTGTTCAGAGGCTGGAGGGCTGGAGGGGAGGTTCCCCAAGGAGTGCCTGGGGCTGGGAGTGGCTCTGGGCGGAGGCGGCCTATTAGGAGGTGCGGAGGTCCTCTGGACAGGGGCTCTCTTCTTCGGTTGTTCGGACCCTTCACTTGAGGTGCGGGTTCGGAGGACCACTTCTGGGGGAGATGAGGGCTGTTCTGAAGGGAGAAGGGGTCCGCCTGGTGATGGAGGCGGGGAGCCGGGGAGCGCTTCCTCTTGGGACTTGCCGTCCTCAATGGTGGGAGAGGGCTGGGCCTGGGCGGGGCCGTTGCAAGCTGGCAGAGGCTCTTCCTCCTCGGAGGAGCTAGCTTCAGACTCTTCCACTTCTTCTTCCTGGTCTTTTAAGGGCTCTTTAATCTCAGCATCATCTTCTCGCTGGGCCAGATCAGATGCCAGCTCTTCTTCACTTGCTGAGATGGAGTCCCCTTCATTCTTCAAAGCAAGCGCGGAGGGACTGGTAGGTGAGGTGAGAGGGCTGGAGACTGCGGATGTTCGAACTGGGGAAGAGATGACTAAAGAGCGTCTGCTGCTGCTAAAAAAGTAAGAGCGTTCAGATTCAGAAGAGCTGAGACCTGGAAGCAACCTAAATACCCCCACGTAAATAATGATGCATGCACATCATAAGAAAATAGAACAAAGCCATCTAAGATATGAGAAAGCTTGGGGACAGCCAGGGTGGCTCAGTCGGTTAAGCGTCCGACTTCGGCTCAGGTCATGATCTCACGGTTTGTGAGTTTGAGCCCCGCGTCGGGCTCTGTGCTGACAGCTCGGAGCCTGGAGCCTGCTTCGGATTCTGTGTCTCCCTCTCTCTCTGCTCCTCCCCCCGCTCGTGCTCTGTCTGTCTGTCTCTCTCTCCTTCAAAAACATTTAAAAAATTTAAGACATGAGAAAGCTTGTATACTTTGCGATAATGCTTCTGTTATATGGTGCAAAAGAGGCTATAACATGTTATATATATCACGATCTCAATTACGTAAAAAAATATATAAAGAAAGCAAGACTGGAAAGAAACATAGCAAAATGCTGACAGGATGTTTTCTCTGGGGAAAAGATTCACAGGTGATACACAGTTGATTCTTGTGGACTCTCTATTTGCAAATTCACCTGGTCCCCAAAATTGATTTGTAACTCCCAAATGAACACTCACGATGCTTTCTTTTGCAGCCAGCCACGGACACGACGCGAGCTTTGAAAAGTGGGTGCCTGAAGGGCACTTTCCCAGCCAAGGTCTAACCAGGCAACCCTCCGCCTGGTTTCAGCTCTTACAACCGCAAACATGTCCTTTTTGCCATGTCTCTCACAGTGTGCTTTTCGTTGGTGATTTTGCTGTTAGAATGGCCTCCCAAGTATAGCAGTAAAGTGCTTAGAGCGAGACGACTGTGATGTGCCTCACAGAGGAAAAAATGCCTCAGATAAGCTTCCCTCAGGGAGGAGTTATGGTGTTGTGGGCTAGGAGTCAACAACAAGGTGTCTTTCAACAGAAACACACACAAGACAAGGTTACGTACTGATTGGCTGATGAAAATGCTAGGAGTGGGGTCTTATGGGAACCTAACTCCGTGTCTCCCTTAGGAGTAATGGTTCAGTATTCGCTAATCCAGTGGTCACGGTGACTTTATGGAACACAATGACCATGAATAATGAAAACTGACTCTATGTATTCAGTAGGCTGGACACTGTGCCGAGTGCTTGTATGGCCAACGTCAGCTTGAGTCCTCCTCACCTCAGGGGCCTCCTATGTACTGTCTACAAACTGATTAAGCAACCCACAGATATTTACTTGACAGATACCAATTATGTTGGTGCAAGGATGTGAGATGGGAATAGGCAGAGAAAGAGAAAAACTTCGTTCTGGCCTTGTGGCAGTTTCTGATGTGAGATAATAAGCTGAGCAACAGAGGTTATTTCTAACACTGACATTCTAGGGTCAGTAGCTTTAGAGGCCCAGGACATAGCCAGAAAAAAACCACATTTCCCTACGAGGTTCTGGGACATCTTGGTGTCAGTGATAGTAAGTTTCAGACAAATGGACCACTACAGAGAATTCTGTCTCTAAATGCTGAGAAATGGAGAAACAGAATTTTTGGAGCAAAAAGGGAATTTGTCTAGGAAATCTACATTGACCCTTTAGTGATGATTTGTAATCACTAAACAAATTGCTGTAACAGATTGCTAAATGGATAATACAAATAACAAATGTGAGCCTGATGCTTCCTTTAAGTCCCAAGATCAGTTTCACCACCTCCTTTAAAAGTCTACCCTGACCATCCCTGCATTGGCAGATACTTACTTCTCTGGAATTCCTACTGGTCTCATTGAGTACTTATGTGTGCAAGCTTATATTGTTCCTTGTCTCCATGGGTACATTTTCTGTCCTTTCAACTTTTGGTAAATCACTTCAGGGAAAGGACAAGTCTCCTATGTCTTTGGGTCTCTAACTCTCAGCATAAAACCTTGTACGTAGAAGGAATCAAAGGCTTCAGAATGAGAAAGTGATCACATTCTGAGGGACCACTGAACTGCTTATGTTTACCAGCATAAAGAATGTATGAAGGCAATAGACAACACACACACACACACACACACACGAGAAGAAAGTCATAAAATTGAGAAGATATTTGCAATGCATAGCATTAAAGTATTAATATCCAGAACAAACACAAAAAATACCTCCTACAAATCAATTTTAAAAAAGGGTAAACAGGGGCGCCTGGGTGGCTCAGTCGGTTAAGCATCCGGCTTTCGCTCAGGTCATGATCTCACAGTTTGTGAGTCTGAGTCCCACATTGCGCTTACTGCTATCAGGGCAGAGGCGGCTTCAGGTCCTCTGTCCTGGTCTCTCTGCCCCCTCCCCAGCTCACGCACTCACTCTCACTTTCTCAAAAATAAATACACATTAAAAAATTTTTAAGAAAAAGGTAAGCAATCCAAGTGAAAAATGTGAAAACAAGGTTAAACTGGAAAGTCACAGAAAGGAACCTTAAACGGCCAGTAACACGAAAAGATGCTCAGGGTAACCAGCGATTGTGGAGTGTGAATTAAATTGCAAAAATTCCACTTCATACCCATTAGTTTAGAAAACTAAATAGGTCTGACAGTGTCATATGTAGCAAGAACATGGAGCACTGGGGGGCTTTTACTACTCCTGGTGAGTTGTAAATTCCAGCAGTCACTTGGGAGAGCCATTTGACAATGACAATCCCTAGCAAGGCTGAAGAAGCCCATGCGCAGACTATGACTCAGCAATTCCCCCCCCAAATGTACACCCTAAAGAAACTCTTGGTGATACACACAAAGAGAAATGCAAGATGTGTCCGCTGTAACATTATTTGTAATAGCAAGAAACTGGAAAACAACCCAGATGTCTATCAGCAGGAGGACAGAAAAATAAATTGTGGACAGCCACACAACAGCATCCATCACAGTCAGGGGAAAGGAAAGACAAGAGCTGGTAACACGTAGCAACAGGATAAACGAATGTCACAAACGGTACGAAGAGAACAGAAAGAAGTTGCAAAAGAACACGTCAAGTATGATTCCAGTTTATAAAGTTTGAAAACCTGCAAAACGGTATTTTCTGTGCGTGCGTGTATGTGTATAAGAAAAGTAAAAAGACATGCATGGGAAAAAGAAATACGAAATTGAAGACAGTGGTCACCTTTGGAGAGGGGGCAGGAAGAGAAAGTGAGTGGGGAAGGGACACCGTGTGCTTCAATAATACATATAATAGCTGATTTCTTAAATCTGGTGGTAACTGCATGGCTATTTATTGTATTATTCTTTTTTTATTGTATTTTTTTATACCTTTAGTGATAGCTGAAATATTTCATACAAAAAAAAAAGAATTTATAGGAGGCATAATACAAACAACAAAGTGGGGCGCCTGGGTGGCTCAGTTGGTAAGGGTCTGACTTTCGCTCAGGTCATGATCTCGTGGTTTGTGAGTTTGGGATTCTCTCTCCCGCTCTCTCTGCCCTTTCCTCCCCTCTTCCCCCCCCCCCCCCCCCCCCCCCCCGCTCTTTTTCTTGCCTGTGTGTGCACGCATGCTCTCTTTCTCAAAATAAAAACAAAAAACAAAAAAACCAAACCCAAACTCTTTACAAAAAACAAGTAACAACCAACATCATGCACATGACCGTGAAGGGAAGGCCAGGACCGGGGATGGAAACGGGAGTGCTGCGAGTGTTCACAGGACAAGGGAAGCAGCCAAGAGTCTCAGAAGTTGCTCACCTTGATACTCCCTTCACCACAAAGACCTTGTTGGAATGTTGCTTCTCCAGTTTGCTCATCACCTCGTAGAGACTGTGGTTCAGCTAGAGCCAGCAAGAGAGACGGTTGCTAGCCAGAGGGAACCTGAGACTGGCATATCCCTTCTCTTCTCCCTTTCAGACAGTTCCCCAGATAAAACCTCCCCACGCTTAACTATAAAACTCCTCCTCATCTCTTTTGCACTAGTGTCCAGGGTCCTGTCCTGCCACCCCTTCTTCCTTGACTTGTCTGTGTCCTAAGTTCTGTCTCTTCCATCAGACTGGCAGCTCCCTCCCTCAAGGCTGGGTCCTTGATGTCTGACGTTTGATTTGAGGTTCTAGCTTCTCTCAGGTAATCCAGGCAATAAAAACCCACTGTAATATTAACGAGGCAAACCATAATTTAGCTCAAGAAACTGCGGACAGGAACATGTGGATGTGTGCACGAATTCAGTTAATGTTGTTAATAGCAAAGAGTCTTGGAATCCCAGGACTAGAAAAGACCCCATGAGGTCATGTTGTGTGGCTGCCTGTCACTGCAAAGGACTGGCCTTCTCCATTCACGCCCGACTACCTGAGAAACCGACCTGTGTTTAAACACCGCCCTCCTTGGGGCGCCTGGGTGGCTCAGTCAGTTGAGCGTCCGACTTCGGCTCAGGTCATGATCTCACGGTCTGTGGGTTGGAGCCCCACGTGGGGCTCTGTGCTGACGGCTCAGAGCCTGGAGCCTGCTTCCGATCCTGTGTCTCCCTCTCTCTCTGCCCCTCCCCCGCTCTCACTTTGTCTCACTCTGTCTCTCAAAAATAAATAAATGTAAAAAAAATAAAAAATAAATAAAAAAACCCACCGCCCTCCTTGCTCCCTAGCAACAGAAGATAAAGATTTCCACAGCCTGGGACTCCTGGCTGGCTCAGTCGGTAGAGCATGTGACTCTTGGTCTTGCGGTCGTGAGTTTGAGTTCTGCATGTGGCACAGTGTTTACTTAAAATAAAAAATAAAGGGGCGCCTGGGTGTCTCAGTCCGTTAAGGGGTTCGTGAGTTCGAGCCCCACATCGGGCTCTCTGCTGACAGCCCAGAGCCTGGAGCCTGCTTCCGATTCTGTCTCCCCCTCTCTCTGCCCTTCCCCTGCTTGTGTGCGCGTGCTCTCTCTCTCAAAAATAAATAAACGTTAAAAAAAAATAATAAATAAAATAAATAAAAATAAAAGATTTCACAGCTTGGTTCCCCAGGTCAGCTATTCCTTCCAAAGGCCTACCTCCTTTATTCATCTGAAGCTCAAGTTTGGCTGCCATTATTCAGTTGTTAATGGAGATGGGGAGGGGCCTCTGAGGTTGTGTACAGGTGCTTTAACCCAGTTCAACAATGTCAGTCAAGTGCTATTATCTCCTCATGAGAAAAAGGTAAAAACCCGTGCTGCCAATATCAATATTTAATGAGCTTATGTAAGTTAGGGCTACTTTCACATTTCCTAGGAAGACCCACCTAGCTGTCCAAATTCGCCATGATGTTTCTCACCTTGCTCATCTCCCTGTAGAAGACATCCCTCAGGTTGGAGATGTTCTGGAAGATGGTCACGTAACAGCCAATACGACTATCAGGGGCCAAAAAACAAAAACAAGACCACATGCAGGTGAGCGGTGGTAAAGGAAGTCTTTGAGATACAAGGGAGGAGCTTAAGCCAACACCAGTGGACACGAAGAGTCCTCAGAGAAAAGCACCCTGCACCCTAGACTCAGGATGTGATCTGGATTTGTCAGGGTGAGGCCAGCAGCACACTGGGCTCTCAGAAGAGTGGGAAGGTCAGGGGAGACACTTATCGGCCCAGCCTGATGCCAAAACATGAGACCTCTAGGTGCGTGAAGCTATCTTGATCCAGGCCCTTTAGGTACTAACGTAGATACGAAAGTACTCTAAAGACTTTTTAAAGTGCTGTAAAAATATAAGGCCATGCCATTATAATTATTATCATAAATAATTATTCTTCTCATTGTGCAATACCTGGGCTTCGATGAAGCCGAAGGCACATTGGCAGAATTCTACTGTGAGTGAATGGGGGAAATTTACATTTAAAGAAACTGTATGAAATTGCAACGCTATTTATATTAGGAGTCACATAACTGGTGTCTTAGAATATGTGTAGTGATTAAAAAGTCTCCACCAGGGGCGCCTGGGTGGCTCAGTCGGTTAAGCGGCCGACTTCGGCTCAGGTCATGATCTCGCGGTCCGTGAGTTCGAGCCCCACGTCGGGCTCTGTGCTGACAGCTCGGAGCCTGGAGCCTGCTTCACATTCTGTGTCTCCCTCTCTCTCTGCCCCTTCCCTTCTCATATTCTGTCTCTCTCTGTCTCAAAAATAAATAAACATTAAAAAAAAAAAGGCTCCATCATACAGAGACTGATATTAAGTGGCAATATAAAATACCGACTACAGCTGCCATTACAGCATATCTTGTACAATGAAAAGTCGGACACAAGACAATTTCTACTCAGACGCCTCCTCCCAATGTGGGAGATTTACGTCTACAACATGTTTACCTCCTGTGAAGCAAAGACATCATTAATAGAAATAATCAGCCCGTGGCTTAGCGTCTCCATCGAGCCGGATGTTCGTGAGGCAAGCCGGCTTAAGACAGCACACACCGAGGCACGGAACCATATACTCCTGGCTCGCGTGATGACGGCCATCTACTTGCCAAGATCGCTCCTGTCCAAGAAGCACCTTGCCTTTAAACTGGAAAAGCTGGCAGGGCAGGCGTGGTTAGCTCCGCACCGCGGGTGAAGTAAGCAGGGTCTGGGGCCATAAGGCAGCTTGCCTAATGTCACCCAGCAAGGCAGTGGCAGGGCTGAGGCTACACATCCCACGCTTGCACCAGAGCTCAGGTGACACGTTTGGGTTGCCAGGTAACCCGGGCCTCCAGCGGCCCCGGGGGTCCAGGCCTTTTCTGAAGGTCAATCATTACCTGTGATACAGAGCAGGCAGTTCCTCCAGCAGTTCCTGGTTCAGGTCTTCAAACACACTCTGGGCTTTGTTGAACTCTTCCTCTGCCTAGGGGGTGAAACAGACAGGGCCGTTGCCCTCAGTCCCGGGTCTAAGGCTGGAGAGGCTGTGCCTCCTTGATCCTCTGCGGCTTTTCAGGGACTTCCTGGGAACCGAGCCTCTCTTTCCCCAGACCCGTGCCCTCCCAAGCCATGAGTGTTTGACTATCCTGAGAGCATTGGTGTCAGGGAACACAGGATTTCCTTCAGGACACGCTGGATGCTGGATTTATCGTTTCTTAAACCCAGCCTGGCCCAGCAGGAGGGCAGGAAGGTTTTATCAGGTTTTTTTTGTTTTTTTTTTTTTGTTTTTTTTTTTTTACCTTGGCAGTCTTGGCCTCATCTTTCTTCTTGGCATTCTGCAACGCCTCCAGGTGGTGTCGGGCACTGTCATAGTCCACAAGTTTCCGACCCCGCTTGGCAATTCTTTCCTAGCCCAGAGGTAGGAGAGAGGCCTCGAGAGTCACTTTTCGGTGGCCAGGATGCAGGTGACAGAGTGTCAAACACAGAGGCACGATGACTGGCTCCTATTATCGCACTGCACTTTCTAACAGTTTTGTGCCCAAGGGATCTCCCTCGCTCTTTGGAAAGAATGGGAATTCTCGGGAAGGGGGGCAGAGTAAAGGGAAACCCTACAGAGCATGTGGAAGCCTGCACTAAACATCACTACTTCCTATAAACCCACTAGAATCTGGTTCAGCCTCCAGGAGACATGGCCTTGAGAATCTAACTAAATTCAAAGTCAGGGGTGCTGGGTCTTACTCCCAGTGCTGCCACTTATTAGCCCCGTGATGGAGGGCAAGGCACGTCTCTTTTGGAACATCAGCAGCCTCATCTGCCCCTACGGTGTTATTTGAAAGCTCAAACGCGGACTATAAAGTGCTTTGCAAATCCTGAAGCATAATAAAAATGGTAACTTGTTATGTGCACTGAGAGACCGTCTACTCAGTCTCATCCAAACTACATATTCAATCATGGATTTTATTTTATTTTATTTTTAATTTTTTTTTAACGTTTTTATTTCTCTTTGAGACAGAGAGAGACAGAGCATGAACGGGGGAGGGTCAGAGAGAGGGAGACACAGAATCTGAAACAGGCTCCAGGCTCTGAGCTGTCAGCACAGAGCCCGACGCGGGGCTCGAACTCACAGACCGCGAGAGCATGACCTGAGCCGAAGTTGGCCGCTTAACCGACTGAGCCACCCAGGCGCCCCTCAATCATGGATTTTCAAAGGACTAGTGATGATCTGGCCCAGCTTCCTACTGAACACGTGGAGCTGCAATATCCCAAATAAGTAGTTTACCAATTTCTGCTGGAACAGAGAATGGACAATTCCCAACTTCACAGCAGATTTCATTTTTTGAAAGCTTGATGACAGACTGAAGTCAGGACCCCTCTAATTTCTCCCTATTAATCTAAAAGCAGTGCAGCGCCTGACAGAGTAGATGGTTAATAAATAGGAGTTGGGGCGCCTGGGTGGCTCAGTCGGTTGGGCGGCCGACTTCGGCTCAGGTCATGATCTCGCGGTCCATGAGTTCGAGCCCCGCGTCGGGCTCTATGCTGACAGCTCAGAGCCTGGAGCCTGTTTCCGATTCTGTGTCTCCCTCTCTCTGATCCTCCCCCGTTCATGCTCTGTCTCTATCTCAAAAATAAATAAACGTTAAAAAAAATTAATAAATAGGAGTTGAATGAATAAATGAACTCTAACTCTGCTTTCTGGAACAGCTTAGAAGAGGTTGCATCCCTCTTTTACCTAGCAGACTTCCAAGTATCGGATGTAGTTATCATGACTCCTCCAAGTTTCTTCTTGTCTACAATATACAGATGGGCTGGGTTTTTTTTCCACAAGTAAAAGGGATGCCCTGACCTAGATCTAATTCAAAAACAGCTCCAATCTTCTTCACCCAAATCTAATTCTAAACATGCCCTTCACACAGCTCTAACCTTCCACCTTAACCTCCCGTCTGACCCCAGACTTTTAATCCTCTTTCCTGAGCTTCATTCCCGACTGTGGGCTCAAACTCTACGTAGGACGTTTACCCTGTATGTTCTCTAACTTCCAGGGGCCACCCGTGACCCATCCTGGACTCTGCAAACCGATTACCTTGATCTCGCTGAACTGGGCTACGTAGTTTTCCATGGTTCTCACTGCCTGGTCAGCTAATTTCTCTTCGTAGTCTTCCCAAAGGAGATCATTGTTCTGTGGGGGCAGAGGCAGAGGGCAGTGGTGAGGGCCCCACTTCTCAGCAACAACCGCCTACCAGGGGAAAGCCCAAATTCTGCCTGCCACAGACTTCCTTTTTTGGAGCACTGTATTTAGAATATCACGTTGGGTTCCGGTGAAGACGTCAGGTGAAGGAACCGCCCTTCCCGAAGGGGCTGCCCTATAAGACACTGGACAAGTGAAGGAACCGCCCTTCCCGAAGGGGCTGCCCTATAAGACACTGGACGTACATTCAGGGATTAAGAACAGGAAGAGATGGTCAGAGTTTTGGACTCTAGAGCCTGGAGGACAGGCAAATTTGGGAGCACAAAACTGCATGAAGTTAACTTTCAAAACCAACCACTTGGGTTTTATGGAACGGAAACTTCCGTAAGGTTTTAGGAGGGGGAGAAGGGCAACAACGGAGGAATCTGTAGACTAGGGAAAACTTGTTTTGACCTCCATAGTTATTGCTTTTTGCTACCGCCCGTGACCGAGGCTACATAAATGAACGATGCGGATTGGCTCCTTTGTTTATCCATTTGCTGGGATACAGAAGCAAAGATGAGGCTGAGATGAGGGCAGGAGTCAGTGCCAGAAGAGGTGTCTAGTCCAAACGCTCTTACCCCTACGATGGCCTTCAGCTCGTCGTGACCGTCCCACTCGTTGCTGTAGATCTCCTGCAGGGTTTCTGACACTCGTTTTGAGCTTTCATGCATCACTGAGAGGAGAGAAGTCACATCTACCATAAAGTTTCCCCCAAAGCAGGCTGGTATAATCATACGGGTGGACAGGCAAAATCAGTGGGTCTACTTCAGAAGGACGCAGACCAAGAAGGTTTGGGTTATCCGTGAGGAAGGTTTGGGTTATCCGTGAGTTGCTCTTGCTCTGCCCACAAGCCCCAGGACTCAGGGGCAGGCAAGTAAGTGATCAAACACCTGAGAATGGTTGTTTTTCTTTCCGCACTCAGACTTCTCAGGAGCTCGAATCCCCTGTGCTACGCAATACCCACCTTTGACGGCGCTAAGGAAGTTCTTCAGGTCCTTGTAGAGCTTCTGGCCTTCTGCCTGAAAGGGGGAAGTGCTTTCAGTGACTGAACAGATACGTTTGGAAAGACGCCTTAGAGGTCAAAGTTGAAAAGTAGGTTCAAAGCAGACGTCAATCCTGGAATCCGCAAATGTTATAAATGAGCCTCTGTTCTCTTTACCAAGAAGTTGTAGGTTATCTTTTTGGGGGCGATCTTTAAGTTGGGAGATTGTTCCCATGGCACTGGAAGATTTTCTTTCCTCTGTTTGTTCTCCCATCCAGTGAACAAAAGCCTACGCCCCGGGTTCCTCTGCTGGAAATATGTGTCCTCCGTGACCCTGTGGGTTATACCTTCCTCTCTGGGTTAAGTACATTGCTACCATCTTCTTAAGACAGTAGGTCTTCTCCCTCCTGTGCACGCTGACCATTCCTCTCCTCTCCTGATGTCCTTCTCTGCCTTGCCTCATTTTACCCTTCCCTTCCATCAGTCACATGCTTTACACTCTCCTTCAAACAGCCTCATCACTGATTCTCCTCCTGTTCCAATATCAATAGCTTCATCCATAGCTCTATCCATCTACCCAATTCTTTCTTTGTTCCCGTGTCTGAACTCTCATTTTTTAAAAATATTTAATCTTGAGAGAGAGACAGAGATAGAGACAGAGAAAAAGTGTGTGAGTGAGTGGGGTAGGGGTAGAGACAGAAAGAGGGACAGAGGATCCAAAGGGATCCAAAGTAGGCTCCGTACCGACAGCAGAGAGCCTGATGTGGGGCTGGAACTCATGAGCCATGGGATCATGACCTAAGCCGAAGTCGGATGCTTAACTGACTGAGCCACCCAGGTGCCCCTGAATTCTCATTTTTTAAGGCTAGGACTCCCAAGCACAGATTAGATCTCCTCCCTAAAAAAAAAAAGGGGGGGTGTGCCTGGGTGGCTCAGTCGGTAAAGCAGCCGACTTCGGCTCAGGTCATGATCTCACGGTCTGTGAGTTCGAGCCCCGCGTCGGGCTCTGTGCTGACAGCTCAGAACCTGAAGCCTGTTTCAGATTCTGTGTCTCCCTCTCTCTGACCCTCCCCTGTTCATGCTCTCTCTCTGTCTCAAAAATAAATAAACGTTAAAAAAATTAAAAAAAAAAAAGGGGGGGGGGAGAAAAGAGAGGAAGGTATCATTTAAGTTTGGAAGTTTTTCTCTCAACCCCACAGGTGACCCACTTCTGTTTTAACTCTGACAAATGTTCACTGAGCCTCTGCTTCTTGAATCCAGCAACCAGAAACTCGTGACTTCTTGCTGAGACTGTGCTTCAATTTAAAATAGCCCTAGGGGCACTTGGGTGGCTCAGTCTGTTAAGCGTCTGACCCTCAATCTCAACTCTGATCGTGATCTCTCGGTTCATGAGCTCGAGCCCCGTGTCGAGCTCTACACTGTCGGTGTGGAACCTGCTTGGGAGTCTGTCTCTGCCCTTCCCCCTGCACTGTCTGTCTGTCTGTCTGTCTGTCTCTCTCTCAAAATAAATAAATAAATTTCAAAAAAAAAGGTTCTATTAGAACTTTTGCCCACTGGTCTTAGGCTGGCCTTCTGTACTCAGAATAGATCTGCTTTCTCTTGCACATATGTTTGAAGACATCTGTCACATACCCTGCACCAAGTCTTCTCTTTCAAAGGCTTCCTCTGTTGTTCCTCATGGTGTTATTTAAAGCTCCTTCCGACTCTGGTCTCTTGCCTCTGTGTGAACTCCAGTTTCTGGGAGTTGAGGCTAGACCATTGACCTCTTGGAGCCTGACTTCAGGAACGTGGGCTTGGACTGAAAGGTGCAGTCCATTTGAGGGGGTTTCCTGGGGCCAGACCTGTGGGTCAGGACAGTGACCTTCACGCCAGCTCAGGTGAAGGGGTATTTAAGTTGCGATGCATTATTATGAAGTATACCCATAAGCTACTTGTGAACTTGCTCATTTATTTTATTTGTTTGTGGTCATCACTAGATAGGCTATTGAGCATACCAAAAGTATAAAGAAATGTATGGGAGGAAAAACTGAAAATTCAGAAAAGTCTAACAACTTAAACTTTTTTTTTTTTAATCTGTGGAAATCTTTGCAGGAAGGATGATTACTGTGAACACAGCAGAAAATCTAGGTCAACTCAGTGTCATAGTAAACTGGACTAATTATTTCATCCATCTTTTTGCCTCCAGCGCTTACTTCTAAGCCAGTCCAAACTTAAAAAAAAATTTTTTTAGCATTTATTCATTTTTTGAGGGACAGAGAGAGAGCATAAGCGGGGGAGGGGCAGAGAGAGGGGGAGACACAGAATCGGAAACAGGCTCCAGGCTCTGAGCTGTCAGCACAGAGCCCGATGCGGGGCTTGAACTCATGAAATGCGAGATCACGACCGGAGCCAAAGTCAGACGCTTAACTGACTGAGCCACCCAGGCGCCCCAGCCAGTCCAAACCCTTCACCATACTTCAGGTTGAAAGTCCTGGGAGCTGGGATGCCTTTAAGCATCTGACTTCAGCTCAGGTCATGATCTTGCAGTTTGTGAGTTTCAGCCCCACATCAGGCTCTCTGCTGTCAGCACCGAGACCACTTTGGATCCTATGTCCCCCTCTCTCTCTGCCCCTTCCCTGCTTGTACTCTCTCTCTCTTAAAAGTAAATAAACATTAAAGAAAAGAAAAAAGAAAAGAAAAGAAGAGAAGAGAAGAGAAGAGAAGGGAAGAGAAGAGAAGAGAAAAGAAAAGAATAGAAAAGAAAAGAAAAGAAAAGAAAAGAAAAGAAAAGAAAAGAAAAGAAAAGAAAAGAAAAGTCAAGTCCTTGGAGCTGAATGCCAGGGCTCTAGGGACATGAACACGCAGTCTCAAGGGCGTCTAAGACACTGTCAGGGAAGTGGGAAAAGAACCTGCATTGTGCGGTATTTCACAGCAAGTGAGGATCAGGAGAACATCAGAGAAATGACCGGCGGGGGGGGGGGGGGGTGGGTTCAGATGTTATAGAGAGGTTAGAGTGCAGGAACAACTGGTCACAGTAACTGGACTTGGTAACTGGAGGTCACTGGTAATCTTGAGAAAGTGCTTTCAATAGCATGATGGAGACGGTCAGTCAGCCACCAAAATTCAGAAACACTCAGCATTCATCAGGAAGGATGTTTCACTTCCTTCTTGCTTTTTCATTCATGGGAAAAAAGTTGACACAGCCTAAGATGTTAAACGTGCATAAAAGCTTTTAAAGATGGAAATGGTAGGTGGGTGTAAGTTTGAGAGTTTTAAAAATGTGACAGCCAAGGTTTGAAAGAGTTTTGAGGATTATAAAAATTAACAAGGATTTCAAGTTCCTTTTTTTTTTTTAATTTTTTTTTTCTTAATGTTTTTTATTTATTTTTGAGACAGAGACAGAGCATGAGCAGGGAAGGGGCAGAGAGAGAGGGAGACACAGAATCGGAAGCAGGCTCCAGGCTCTGAGCCATCAGCACAGAGCCCGATGTGGGGCTCGAACTCACAGACCGTGAGATCATGACCTGAGCTGAAGTCGGATGCTCAACCGACTGAGCCACCCAGGTGCCCCTCAAGTTCCTTTTTGAAAGAAAACAAAATGAACTCAACTTTTTACTTCACCATGAAGATTTGGTCTCTAAATATTGGAGTAACAAAACCTGTTAAACCATCTTGCATAATTTCTTTTTTTTTTTTAATTTTTTTAAATGTTTATTCATTTTTGAAAGACAGAGACAGAGCACAAGCAGGGATGGGGCAGAGAGAGAGGGGGGACACAAAATCCAAAGCAGGCTGCAGGCTCTGAGCTGTCAGCACAGAGGCCGACGCGGGGCTCGAACCCACGAACTGCGAGATCATGACCTGAGCTGAAGTCGGACGCTCAATGGACTGAGCCACCTAGGCGCCCCCATCTTGCATAATTTCTACAAATGAAATTCAAATTGTTTTTATCCCATTAGACATTATATGGCCCAACAAATCCGACCAGTAATCAAGGCTACCATGCATGACCATGCACTTGTATGTATGCTGTTCAAAACCAGGGGGTTCTACTGATACCAGAGTCCATAAAATGTGAATGCCTTCTGCCTTCCGTGGCACCTCACAAAAGCCTAACTCCCCTTCTGTGTTTTAGGATCAAGCTTCCAGGTCAAAATTCTTCCTTTAGGCTCTTGCTCTTTCCTTTGAGGAGATGAAGTGTGTGTGTGTGTGTGTGTGTGTGTGTGTGTGTGTGTGTGTGTATGGGGGGGGGGAGCGGTAATGGGAAGTGGGGTAGCGGGACGCCTGTGGGTGTCATTTTATTTCACTGACCTGTCTGCCCTCCTACCCTGAAATGTCTCCAGGCTGAAGAATCCTAGCCTTCTTCTTCAGGTGTGACTTTTACGGTCTTAGCTTCCTCCCTGTCTGTGAGTCAAAGACTTGCAAGTTATTCCACTTTTCCGGTTCCAGTTTCCTCATCTATAAATGTCGGGTCAGACCATTTCTAGCCCTAAATCTTATCATTTTAGCACTTCCGCTCTCTGAATACCCGGCCAAATTCTTGGCATCACCATAAAGAGTCTGACTTGGTCCTTCCAACCCCTATATAAACAGCCCCAGCACTCAGGTAACGGACCATTCGCTGTGGAAGCTTGTCCTAAACCCTCAGGTAGACAGAGCTGTGTCCTAAGAGACTGCGGTACTGAGGATGGAGAAGAAAGTCCCTGTCCTGGGGCTCTCCACTTGCTGGAGAGAAATGGACTCAGAGAAACCCAAACGCTCAGCACAATAGTAAGTAGCCTGAAGGTCCAGGAGCAAGCTCTAGAAATGCTCCATCTAATGGAGGCCCAGAGGGGAGACGAGAAGCTGGATTGTTGGGTTTGATTTTAAAGGCAATGAATTGGAAGCAGCTGTCACTACCAGAAATAAGAGATTAAAATGCTGCTTGGGGAAAACAATTCTTCCTCTATAATATGTTTTGAAGGGGGGAGGGGGAAATGGGGAAGTAAACAAAGCCTTCAAAGAAAACTTACCTATGGAAATTTGATTAGGAACCTGGGCAAGCGGCCAGGCCCTTGAAATCAGGCTGGGAAGTTTGGGAGTGATATTTATTTATTTATAAAAAAATTTGTTACGACGTTTATTCACTTTTGAGAGACAGGGAGAGACAGAGTGCAAGCGGGAGAGGGGCAGAGAGAGAGGGAGACACAGAATCCGAAGCAGGCTCCAGGCTCCGAGCTGTCAGCACAGAGCCCAATGTGGGGCTGGAACTCACGAACTGTGAGATCGTGACCTGACCCGAAGTCAGATGCTCAATGGACTGAGCCACCCAGGCGCCCCTGGGAATATTTATTTATTGATAAAAAATATACCTACAAGCTGATTGCGGTAAGGGACTGGGTACATGACCAACTGGTCCAACTTCTGGAATACTTCACTTTCAATCTCCTTGACCTTGTCTTTCCCCCCTCTGTTCGTCTGAGCTATCCGAGGTCCCGTCTCAGAGCTGACTGTGTTGTTACTGTCTTTTTCCTTAAACGGTGAATGCCTGAGGGCAGGCGTATTGTCTTCTTTGTGTTGAAATACCAGGATCTAGCCTGGCATACAGCAGGCTCGCTTGTTAAGTGAACTTTTCAGGCAGGCTCAAATACCAGTCACTACGGGTAAATCATTCTCTCAGGAGAAAAGCTTCCCTTATTCCTAATCTACCTCCATTTCCTTTCTCAAACAGACCTCCACCCCCCCTTCAAGTGATGTTCAGCTGGTGGGCTCACCCAGGAGATTCTGAGGGGACTGTCTCATCTGATCCTCTTATTCTTCTAGATGGCCCTTCCTTCATCGCTGACCCTTCCTTCCCACACACCTGCCATTGGTAGATCCAGCCTTTAAGGCCGAGAGGAGGAGAAAGGACCGAGCTACAGAAACCTTTCAACGTGGGTGTTGACTTACTGACTCCTGTTCTTTTCATACTGGGGTTAAAAGCTGAAGGGTAACCTTGATTGAGCAGAGGCCCAGGGAGGCCTCCTCGTGCGGTCCAGGGGGAAAAGCACAGGGTTCACGTTTGAATCCTCGCTCTGTAGCCCTTGTGCTTTACCTTGATTGAATCACCTCCCTCTCAGATCCTAGTCCCTGCCCTCCATCCCCCTCCCCCCCAATTCAGACTAAAGTCAGTGGTTGCCAAATGCTGTTCTCAGACTGGCTACCACCTCATAATTACTAGAAGCTTAATATACAACATAGACTCTCCAGTTAATGATCAACTATGGCTGTTAGTGTCACATAAAAAAAAGATAAGAACATGTTATGTGCCTCCAGATGAGAGAATATCCCACCTAGAAAAATATCAAGTATTCCTGCCACCCAAACAAACAAAATCTGAATCTCATCAAACCTCTAAATCTATTCATTTATGGAAAATTCAAGAGACAGAGGATCATGTTAAACAGTACCACGGGGATTCAGTCAGCCTGCAGGAAACTTCAGGAAAACAACCCGGGATCAGCAAGTAAACCACAAAAAGGGAGGGATTAGAAACCTGCAGATGAAGAGATTTAACTTTAAGGGACTTAAACATGTCCACAAGGTGCTGATTTAAACAAATCAGGGGAGGGGCGCCTGGGTGGTTCGGTCGGTTAAGCGTCCGACTTCAGCTCAGGTCATGACCTCGCACTCCGTGAGTTCGAGCCCCGTGTCGGGCTCTGTGCTGACCGCTCAGAGCCTGGAGCCTGTTTCAGATTCTGTGTCTCCCTCTCTCTCTGCCCCTCCCCTGTTCATGCTCTGTCTCTCTCTGTCTCAAAAATAAATAAACGTTAAAAAAATTTTTTTTAAACAAATCAGGGGATTAAAAAAATAGGGGAGTGAACATTGGACATTTTGAATTATGAAATTATTGCTATTTTTTTTAATTTTTTTTAACGTTTATTTATTTTTGAGACAGAGAGAGACAGAGCATGAACAGGGGAGGGGCAGAGAGAGAGGGAGACACAGAATCTGAAACAGGCTCCAGGCTCTGAGCGGTCAGCACAGAGCCCATGCGGAGCTCGAACTCACACACCGCGAGATCGTGACCTGAGCCGAAGTTGGACGCTTAACCGACTGAGCCACCCAGGCGCCCCCGAAATTATTGCTATTTTTTAAAGGTATCACTTAATCTTATGTTTTAGTGGGGTGATTAACCTGAAATATCTGAAAAGATATTTGTATTATGTTGTTAACTGAAAAGGGCAAGTTATGAAACCGTTACAAACAGAATAATCTCACTATTGTGAACCTTATATTTATTTATTCTGGATTTACTTGGCTACCATACACATACATAGCACAGTGACCGTAAGGATATGAAACAACAGTGGTTGTAGCATGGGAGGGTGCAAAATCATGATTTTTTAATTCATATTTTTCTTGTCCTTTCTGGTTTGTTGTAACGAGTAAACGTCTTATAGAAAAATATTTTTAGGCGTGATAATGGCTTTGTGGTTATATTTTAAAAGAGTCCTTATCTTGGGGGCAACTCAGTGGCTTAGTCAGTTAAGCCTCTGACTCTTGATTTCAGCTTAGATCATGATCTCACTGTTCGTGGGTTTGAGCCCCATGTCGGGCTCTGTGTTAGCAGCATGGAGCCTGCTTGGGATTCTCTCTCTCCTCTCTCCTCCCCTCCCCAGCTCTCTCTCTTTCTAAATAAATAAATAAACTTAAAAAAAATTTAAAAAACTGGGGTGCCTGGGTGGTTCAGTTGGCTAAGCATCCAACTCTTGGTTTTGGCTCAGGTCATGATCTCACAGTTTTGTGAGATTGAGCCCCACATCAGGCTCTGCACTGACAGTGAGAAGCTTGCTTGGGATTCTCTCTCTCTCTCTCCCTCTGCCCCTGCCTCTGCCCCTCCCCCTCCCCTACTCACGCTGTCTGTCTCTCTCAAAAAAATAAATGAACTTAAAAAAAATTAAATTAAAATTAAAAAATAGAGTCCTTATCTTTAGAGATTAATAATGAAATATTTATGGATAAAATGATATGATATGCAGAATGTCCTTCATAGTAATCAAGGATGGGGGAAAGTGGGTGGAGACATAAATGAGTTGATTAATTATTAAAGCTGGGTGATGGGTACATGTGGATTAATCATACAGGTTTTCCTATCTTTGTGTATATTTGAAATCTTCCATTAAAACAAGTTTAAAACTACGGATTCCCAAGCCCTACTACAGGTGACCTTGCATTTAAAAATATTTCCCAAATGATCCTGATATACAATCAACTGCTGAATTAGATTATAGCTAGGGGCGCCGGAGTGGCTCAGTTGGTTAAGTGTCTAACTTTGGTTCAGGTCATGATCTCATGGTTCACGAGTCTGAGCCCCCCATCAGGCTCTCAGCCCTTGGGGCAGAGCCCGCTGCAGATCCTCTGTCCCCTTCTCTCTCTGCCTCTACCCCGCTCATGCTCTCTCTCTCAAAAATGAACATAAGACAAAAGATTTCTATAGGATATAGCTAGTGTCCCTTTAATAGCATCATAAAGAATTACTTTCCATATAATTCGATGCACTGATATTGTGCAAGAATGAATTTGGCTGGTCTTTGTCCCCAGTCCTGGGCAGTTAACTTCTAAATCCTTGGGAATTCCTGAGTGATGGGAGTGTGTTCATTTTTCATGGTGGGCCTCTTTAATCACGTGTGACTTTATAATAAACAAATGGCTCAGGATGGTGGCTGGTCAGGCTGGAAAGATGAACCATGTGATTAGAGGGCTGGGGCTTTGAGACAGGTGATATCAACCTGACCTCCAGCAGAAGGGAGGGAAAAGGGAGCTACGGATTAAATTCAATCATGTGGCCCATGATTCACCATGTAATGAAATCACAACAAAAAACTCTAGACACCTGATGCTTGGGTGAGCTTCCTTGCTGGGTAATCCTATATCAACGTGCTGGGAAGGTGACACATCTTGAGAACACAGAAGCTTCTCGTTTGGAATTCTCCTGGACCTCACCTCATGTCCCTCTTCACTTGGCTGGTCCTGATTGGTGTCATTTACAATAAAAGTGTAATTGTAAATAGAGCGCTGTCCTGAGTTCTGTGGGTTGTTCTTGTGGATTACAGGAACTGAGTGGCTAGTAGGACCCCCCCCCCCTCCCAAAATTTGTAGCACTGGTCAGCAGTGTGGGTGTCCTGGGAGCTCTGGAGCCTGCAGCTGGTGTCCGAAGTGAAGCAGTCTTGTTGGGGATAGTGCCCTTAACCTGTGAAATGTGGCCGAACTCTGAGCAGTTAAGTGTTAGGACCACATTACAACCGGGTATTCACGTGAGTCAATAACCCCCTTCTATTACAAAGAGGGGACTGCAATCTCCAGGGCTCATGTAAGAATTAAGTGAGATCACGTGTGTAAAGCACCATGCACAATGCCTGGCACGTGGAGATGGAAAGTGAAATATCTTGGGGCACCTGGGTGGCGGGGGGGGGGGGGGGGGGGGCTCAGTCGGTTGAGTGTCTGACTTTGGATCACGTCAAGATCTCATGGTTGGTGAGTTTGAGCCCCGCATCAGGCTCTGCACAGACAGGGCAGAGCCTGCTTGAGATTCCCCTCTCTCTCTCCCTCTCTTCTGCCCCCCCCCCCCATTCGTGCTTACTCTCTCTCAAAATAAATAAACTTAAAAAAAAAAAAGTGAAATATCCCATGGAAGCCTACACCTATTGCCCACTTCTCAATGTAAATTTTCTGTAAGAGAATTACCCATAGCAGCCAGTGAAGGTAGAAGGAACCGAGACAATAGGAGGTTTGCTGGTGAGAATGACAGGTGAAAGATGGACGGATCATTTAGAATTCTGGGCTTCGGCGAGGTAGATGTAGTGGCCAAAGAGGCAACAAGGAAAATCGGGGGCTACTACGATGGGAGAGCCTAGTAGGGTGGGAGAGAGGCACCCTGAGGAAGTGATCAGCCAAAGACTAAAGTGGCAGGGGCTCATTCCAACTTTGTCCAAGGACCTAGGGATGCCACTGTACCCCGGGGGAACCACTAAGAGGAAAGAACACTTGTCTGTCTCCCAAAACCCAGGGTCGGTGGGAACAAGAAAGGGAAGTGTCTCTGGTTCCCAGAGAAACAAGAAGCAGCAGGTTACTCCGTGGCCCTTGCCCCCCAACCCCGGGGGGGAGGGTGGGGTAGGAGGGATGCCTGTTGGCTTGCCCAAACCTACTGTTCTTCTGCTACCCGGCCCTCAGGTCTCCCTTCCTCCAAGCTCCCCCTCCCCACCCTCCAGATTACCTGTTGCTGGTGGAAGTTGTTGGCACTTTGTTCAAACCGTTCATCTTTGGTTTCCACAGTCTTCCCCAACTTCTGCAGAACCTGGGAATATAAGTTGGAAAGGTCAGTGAGGTGGAGTCAAGTCCCTCTCATCTGTTGGCCTCCTATGACCCTAGCTTCTCAGAGTCTCGGATGCAATTAAAGGGCTGTACTCATATCAGCCCAATGGAATTTAAAAAATATAGAGTGCACTGTTGGAAAAAAAAACCGTATTTGGTGGTTCTTCTCAAATTGGGGTATGCCTGAGGGTATCTGGCAGTGTGCAGGGGTGTATATACAAAGCCCAGAATAAATATGGCATACATGCCTGGAATTACATTATTATTTACCGTGGGGTTCCGGGGGTGGGCTGGGGTAAAGTATTATATTAAAACAAGGATTAATAAGAATGTAAAATATGCAGCCCTAACGATAAAATATGAGGCCTTGAAGGTACTTTTCACTTGAGAGATGGTGTTCCAGCCACAGCCCCAGATTCCTCTAGATAGATGAGGTTAGAGGCAGGCAGGAGACCGTTCTCTTAGGAGAGCCCTTGTGGAAAACGCTGAAGAAGACCGACACAACGCATTTAGAACCCAGCTCGAAATGAATGCTCTCTATCTCCTCTCTCCTGGGAGCCAACCACCATATTGGTCTCAGCACTAATATAAAGGACAGGAAAATGAAAAAGATATGGTGCCTCTTCACACAGGGGACACTCACTTGTATACAAGCAAGAAAGCCCTGCATCTTCCACCTGTAGCCCCCATGTTGGGAGGAGGCACTGTCATCACGCTGCCCCTGGGCCGAAGTTAGAATCTCAGAAGTTGCCCTCAACTACGTCTCCCTCACCTCCTTCATCAAATCCCTCAATATGTCCATCTCTGGAAACCGTCCCATGCTTTGTAGTCTCGCGGTCATAACTGTGTTCCAGGCCCTTCCTGTTACTCTCCTGCATCTGCTTAAAACCTTCTAATGATTCTCCACTTGCCTGCTCAACAAATTTGCATGAAATGCCCAATACGTGTCTCAGTTACTCTTGATCTTGGGGTTGTGAGTCTGTGCCCCACGTTGGCTATAAAAATTATTTAAAAAATTTTTTTGAACATTTATTTATTTTGGGGAGACAGAGAGAGACAGAGCATGAGTGGGGGAGAGGTAGAAAGAGAGAGGGAGACACAGCATTGGAAGCAGGCTTCAGGCTCTGAGCTGTTAGCATGGAGCCCAATGAGGGGCTCAAACCCATGAACTGTGAGATCATGACCTGAGCTGAAGTCAGATGCTTAACCGACTGAGCTACCCAGGCGCCCCTAGAAATTATTTACATGCATACACACACTTTAAAAAAATTAAAAAAAAAATTCATACTCTATATCCTTTATGACACTTAACCGCTTTATCCCATTAATCGAGTTAATCACTCCCTTCTAAGTGTTTGCAACTTCTACACCTTGTAGACATTTCTATTACCGTTTTTTTTTTAATTTTTAAATGTTTTTATTTATTTTTGAGGCAGAAAGAGACAGAGCATGAGCAGGGGAGGGGCAGAGAGAGAGGGAGACACAAAATCCGAAGCAGGCTCCAGGCTCTGAGCTTAGCACAGAGCCTGACGCGGGGCTTGAACTCACAGTCTGTGAGATCATGACCTGAGCCGAAGTTGGACACTTAACTGACTGAGCCACCCAGGCGCCCCTCTATTACCATTTTCTGATTTAGGTTTATCTAGCTATGTCTCCTTCTAAACTGTAGGCTCCTTGAGAACTGGGTACTTGCCTTACTCATCTAGATTTCTCAGTACCCAGCAAAGAGATACTTAATACTTCTAACGGGAGGGAGAGTGGGACTGACAACGGGAGGGGACTGACCAATGGGCTGGGACTTGAATTAAGATTTCGCTAGACTGGAATAGAGTATAAGGGGGGGAGGGTGGAAAGAGGACAAAGTCACAGAAATACCCACCCACATTCACACCCCTTTGTGAGATGACTCAGCACGGCTGGTTTAGGGTGTGTTATGGGGAGTAGTGGGTAAGGGAGCCAGAAAGGGAAACTGGAGTCTCGTCATGAAGGGCTTTGAATCACGTGCAAGAGTGCCCAGGTCTTGGGGAGTGAGGAAGGCTCTACATAGATACTTGGGCCCACATGTCCCCATTCTTTCATTTTTTTTTTTTAGGGAGAGAGAGAGCACACGCAAGCTGGGGAGAGGGGCAGAGGGGGACAGAGAGAGAATCTTAAAAAGGCTCTGTGCTGAGTGTGGCTCCATCCCACTACCCTGGGATCATGACCTGAGCCAAAATCAAAAGTTGGAGGCTCAACTGACTGAGCCACCCAGGTGCCCTGACCATATGTCCCCATTCTTTTTTTTTTTTTTTTAATGTTTATTTATTTTTGTGAGAGAGAGAGAGAGAGAGAGAGAGAGAGAGAGAGACAGACAGAGTGTGAGCAGGGGAGGGGCAGAGAGAGAGGGAAACACAGAATTGGAAGCAGGCTCCAGGCTCTGGGCTGTCAGCACAGAGCCCGACGCGGGGCTCGAACTCATGAGCCTTTGAGCCATGAGATCATGGACTGAGCAGAAGTTGGCCGCTTAACCTACTGAGCCACCCAGGCGCCCCCACCCCGCCATGTGTCCCATTCTTTTTTTTTAATTTTATTTTTTATTTTTTAAAATTTACATCCAAATTAGTTAGCATACAGTGCAACAATGATTTCAGGAGTAGATTCCTTAGTGCCCCTGACCCATTTAGCCCATCCCCCCTCCCACAACCCCTCCAGTAACCCTCAGTTTGTTCTCCATATTTATGAGTCTCTTCTGTTTTGTCCCCCTCCCTGTTTTTATATTATTTTTGCTTCCCTTCCCTTATGTTCATCTGTTTTGTCTCTTGAATTCCTCATATGAGTGAAGTCATATGATTTTTGTCTTTCTCTGACTAATTTCACTCAGCAGAATACCCTCCAGTTCCATCCACGTAGTTGCAAATGGCAAGATTTCATTCTTTTTGATTGCCGAGTAATACTCCATTGTATATATATACCACATCTTTATCCATTCATCCATCGATGGGCATTTGGGCTCTTTCCTTCCATACTTTGGCTATTGTCGATAGTGCTGCTATAAACATTGGGGTGCACGTGCACCTTCGAAACAGCACACCTGTATCCCTTGGATAAATGCCTAGTGGTGCAATTGCTGGGTCGTAGGGTAGTTCTGTTTTTAGTTTTTTGGGGAACCTCCATACTGTTTTCCAGAGTGGCTGCACCAGCTTGCACTCCCACATGTGTCCCCATTCTTAACCCAGTGGTTAGCATCTCCAACTTCTGGAGCTCTCTCTGTAGTGGTTACGATCAAGGGCTCTGGAGTCTGACAGATATATGCCCCATCTTGGCCTTTCAATTTATGGCTCTAAGCCTTTAGGCAAATAAGCCTATCCGTCTCTTGAGCCTCTGTTTACACAACAGCATCTCCTGGCGTTGTCCGGAGAATTAAATGACATACATTCTCAGTGCTGCCCTTTGGTGAGTGCTCAATACAAATCCATTAGCATTATGTCCAATTGCACTCCCTTCCCTATGAGTGCGTATTTCCTTCTCAGTTCAGCCATATGTTTGTGTCTCTGACTCCAGCTCATTGAACACCTGACCCTGGGTACACCCGGTCTGCCATCTTCCCTGCACCCCCACCCCCCACCCCCACCCCAGACAACAGAAAGTTGCAAAACCACCTTGTCTAAGTGGTAATTGCAGCGCTCACTTCCTTCCTGCTACTCCTCCCTTCCTTTGCCTGGAGGGGCTGGGGGGTGTTCTTAGGTAGAAGGGGCTGAGAAAACCCCGGCTAGAGTAAATGTGGCATGCCCAATATCCCCAACCCCCAAAAGGCTCAAGGCAAAAAGGCTTAGAAGGGGTGTGAGCATGTGAACTGAACACTCCCACCTTCAACTGTGAAACTGAAAGACGAGTGTGATCGCCCTCAGAGCATAACCAGTGCCCTGGGCCCAAAGTCCTTTGTTGCCATAAGCAACAGGGCTGCGTATCGAGGCACTTACGCCGTGTTGTAGATGTTCTCCCGCAACGAAAGTTCTCTGACGGAAGAGAATGTAGAGTGCTGAACAAACATCTGAAAGAATTAATACATTCTACCTTTGGTTCACTTCCTAATGACAGTGCACCCAATGCCAGTTCTCTAAAGTTCTACACTAAGAATTCTGCGTTTAGAGAGAAAGAAGAGGAACAAGAGAAAAAGCGATTACAAAAAAATTCACCGCAGATGTTTCGTGGCTATAGGTCCCTACCAGGACCCTTCCCCCTAATCATTTATTATATTTTAGTTAACCCTCTCAATTGGGGTCATTTGAATAGGGCCTGGCTATTAGGGATGACAGGTTTTTGTTAAAATTTTTTTCTTAGGTGTGATAACAATATTGCAGTTTCTGTGAGAAATCCTCATTTTCGGGATATACGTTAAAGTAGGCTTTTCCTGGGGCGCCTGGGTGGCTCAGTCAGTTGGGCGACCGACTTCGGCTCAGGTCATGATCTCGCAGTCCATGAGTTCGAGCCCCGCATCGGGCTCTGTGCTGACAGCCCAGAGCCTGGAGCCTGTTTCAGATTCTATGTCTCCATCTCTCTCTGACCCTCCCCCGTTCATGCTCTCTGTCTCAAAAATAAATAAACATTAAAAAAAAAATTAAAAAAAAAAAGTAGGCTTTTCCTTAGCGTGGTCCTAAATTTCCTCTCCCGTCTTTTCTGCCACCGATCCCTGTACTCCAGCTCACCTGCATTTCTCACTATTCTGCCTCAACGGTTTTCCACACTCCCTGCCTGGCTCATGCTGGCATTTCCTCAGCTAGAATGTTCCATCCCCCCACTTGCCTGAGGAACTACTAATCGGCCATCATTCCTACCTCAAATTCCGCCTCTGCTATAAAACCTCGCTCAATTCTCCTCAGTCTTTCTCTCCTCTGAATTCCCACAGACTGCAGACCTCTCAGGTGACTCATTTCACCAATTTTTTTTTTCTTTTTTTAACTAGACTGTAAGCTTCTGGCAGGCGAGAGTGCCTCTTATTCATCTCTAAATTCCTTCCTGGGTCCAGCCCAGTATCCCGGGCAAAGGAATTTCTCGGTTAAGTATTGTTGACAGAACCCTCTGGGAGACCGGTTGAGTAAAAGTCAGTAGAGGAAAAGACCAGCAAAGGAGGGGTAACACAATGCCCCTTCCGAGCCATTTGCCACAGAGCAATTGTGGATGGTGAAAGCACTCATCTGAACTGTGAAGACACATCTTCCTGTAAAGACACAACTCAGTCTCATGTTGCGTCTGGGTGGAGACTGGAAAAAAAAACAAGAAGAACGCTTCATCTCCCTCGTGTGTGACGGTCACTGGACCTTCATGCCTAGATTTTCAGAGGAGAGGGACTGAGCAAAAGGTGTTTCTACTCCCAGCTTTGCTCCTGAGAGAGAGGGTCAGCAGGAAGTGGGCAGGCACAGATGTCACAGTGGTTTATCAGGAGGCTTGTAGAGAGAGCGGGCCTGAGGTTGGGATCCAAAGGCGGGACACCTGGGTTTCAGTGACAGTTCTGCCATTTGCCGATCTCTTTTGAGCCTCGCTTCTTCATTTCTAAAATTGGGATATTAATAACATGCACAAAGGGCGGCAAAGGTGAAATGAGATCCTATCACGAGAGCGTTGGCTCCATAAAGAGAGAGAGATCGTGTCTTTCCTGAAGTCCTCTGCCTCGACCATAATCGGCACTCGATATCTGACACATCTATTTGACACTGTGGTTACTATGTATTACTTAGATTACAGCCAACTGCTTATACAAAAACTACAAATTGTTCCAGGGAGTCCTTTGTTTTGACTGTAACTTTCTCCCTCTCTCTCTTGCCTTCAATAACGTGTCAAGACTCAAGGACTCTGGCAGGCTGGGCTGAGCTCCTCCTCACATTCCAGGCCATTCCCACTCTATCCAGGCAGCAGCCGCTGCCTCTATGGTGCCAACTGTACTGCTCCAAGTTCAATGTCTGCCCGCCCTTGTGTTTATGTCTAGGTTCAGAGCATCCTCCCGTTTTCTGCCTTAACCTGGAAAGGTCCCCAAGGCAGAGGTGAGGTAGCTCCTCTCTCTGCATTCTCAGGGTTCAGACCAGGAAGAACAGGTTACCTGGGTGGCTGGTTCTCTCTTTGGGGAATATTTGCTTCTGAGGTTCAAGGAACCCTCTACCCTTCTCACTCTTGTATCCTTACCACGTTGAATTTCCAAGTCACTAAGCAATCACCACTCTCATTTTTACATGTGCAGAACCTGAAGCCCAGAGCAGAGACGTTACTTATCTAAAGCTTTGGAGTCCATGCTTAGAAAAGGAGACAAATCCCCAAGGGCATAGTGTTGATGATAGGCTGGATGAGGACAGAAGGTTTAACAGTGAGCTAAAGTCAACTGCTGTGTCTTTTAAAAATAACTATTATCGGGGCACCTGGGTGGCTCAGTCCTTTGGGTGTCCGGCTTCAGCTCAGGTCACGATCTCATGGTTTGTGGGTTCGAGCCCCACGTCGGGCTCTGTGCTGACAGCTCAGAGCCTGGAGCCTGCTTTGGATTCTGTGTCTCCCTCTCTCTCTGCCCCTCCCCCGCTTGTGTTCTGTCTTTCTCTCTCAAAAATAAACATTAAAAAAAATTAAAAAAAAAACCAAACTATTATCCATGAATTTTTTTGTCTCCTGGGTTTTCTTGTTTTTTCCAACCCGTCACGTAGCTGGTAGCTCCTTCTCTTGCACACCACTTCTAACTAGACCTTCCCACAGGCTCTGATCTCTATCAGATTTGTAATGAGACAGCCTTCGAAGGGGCTAAAATCGTGATCAAGGTGAAATCAGAGCAAGGTGAAGTAATGAAGTCGAGCCACACAAAATCTTGCCTTTTCCTCCACTCTTTCATATGACCCCGGCTTCCTCAAAGGCAGAAAAAGGAGATCCATCTATCAGAGTGTTGCTACGTGGAGAGCAGAGGTTCAGGTTCAAGGGGAAGGACACACCCTGGACAGGTGGAAACAAGAATGTCATGGGGCGCCTGGGTGGATCAGTCAGTTAAGTGTCCAACTCGGGCTCAGGTCATGATCTCGCAGTTTGAGGGTTCAAATCCCCACCTCGGGCTCTGCGTTGTCAGTGCGGAGCCTGCTTTGGATTCTCTGTCTCCTATCTCTGTCCCTTCCCCACTTGCACTCTCTCTGTCTCTCAAAAATAAATAAACACTAAAAAAAAAAAAAAAAAAAGGAAGAAACAAGAATGTCACTAAAATGTGTCGAGGAGCGCCTTGGTGGCTGAGTCAGTTCTGCCTCAACTCTTGATTTCAGTTCGGGTCATGATCCCAGAGTCTGGGACGGAGCCCTGCCTCAGGCTCCAGGCTCTGGGCTGGGTGTGGAGACTGCTTCAGATTCTCTCTTCTTCTCCCTCTGCCCCTCCCCAGCTCATCCTTTCTCTCTCTCTCAAAGTAAATAAATAAATAAAAATAATAATGTGTAGAGAAGTGTTACAGGCGGACAGCCTACCTCAATGTTGACGCTGGAGTAAGGCCACCCAGAGCCAACCAAGGACCCAATCTAAAAAGAGATGCTCCTTCATCATCCTGGACCGTGTACTTTCCAACGCACAGAAAGCAGATACGGGCTACTGCTCACATCAGCTTAAACACTGCCCAGAGGCCAGGCGGGGTTAGGTTACGGAGTCCTTGTGGACTGGGCGGTCCCCGCTGGCAGCACAGCTGGTCATCGCTGTCGTCACTTTGGGGAGAATGCCCTCTTGCAACCTTCAATTTCATCCTCTGTGAAAGAGCACCCTGGCTGGGTTGCTAGGACAAATCTGCCAACGTTGGTTCCTTTCTCCCACCTTTCCTGGGTCGCCTGAGCGGTTACTTAGGGTTCCCGAGGGAGACTGCGGTCTCCTCTGCTTCCCTACCCTTGCCCAAGAACGGGTAGCTTTTTTCTGTTCTCTATCAACTCTTTGTAGTTTAAGGAAAATCCACTCCCATTCCCGTCTGCCTGGGACCTTCTGTTCAGCCCAGGCCCCCCGGACACCCCCCCACACCCCCACCGCACACCGCTCTGTCGCAGAGCCAGGCCGGCCGGAAGGGCAGGTGGTGCGACCCGGCCACATACCTTCTCCTGGGCCCTGCTGAATTTCTTCTGCACCTGCTTGGCGAAGAGGCCGGCGGCGCCACCCGCCTTGCCCTCCGCCATCCTGCCGGCTCCGGGTAGACTGGGCCCAGCGACCTGTGGTTTTCTGGAGGCCCCCAAGGAGGAAGTGCGGTTCCCAGCATGCCTCGCATCCGGCCGTGGCCGCCCCGCCCCACGCCGCTCGAGACCCCCACGGGCTCTCCGAGAGGCCCCCTCCCAGCACCGCCACGGTGGCCCTGAGGCCCCCACGCCCACCGCCGCTCAGCCCCCCGCCCCGAGGCCACCGGGCACTTCTGGAGCCCAGGTTGGGGGCTGCACCTGTTCAGGAGGAGGCTGGAAACTTGGGCCTGCCCTCAGGCGGCGCTCAGTCAAGCCCAGCGTCAGTGCTGCGCAGCCCCGAGGGACAGGCGCGCCAGCCCCCGGGGAACCGAGTTTTCTCCTGCCAGCCAGGACACGTTGGCGCCAGAAAGCCGATTCGCCGAAACCCTCAGCACCTGGAAGCCACTGGAACGATGGGGTAGAAAAGATCGCGATCTCCACTTAGCACGGGGATTGACCACATCGGGGAAACGTGTTTCACGTCCGCGGGCACGTCTCCTGGGTTGTCGAGTAAAATGCGCTTCTGGTGCCAGGGATTTTCAAGATGGAAAGCCTCTGCGGAGAGGTTGGCAGTAAGCCTAGAACTGGTAGGGATAGAGCGCGGAAAGGGACAGGACTCCACAGGCGGATTTGAAAGGGAGCAACAACTGAGCCAGAGGTAGAAATGGGGGTCCCCCGGAAAGGAGAGGATCTTATTGGAAAAGGACTGGGGAGGAGAGAATGGAAGCTCGTGCTGGGGTGGGGGGGAGGGGGCAGACTTTCTGGCTGGACAGACTAGGGCCTGTACTGGGTGGAGGCAGAGTGAAGACAGACCAGGAAAGTGGGGACGAGGCTGCTGAGATTACATCTGTGCCTTCCCGAGGGAGAAGGTTCCCGAAAGGAAGTTACTTCCTGTCTCCCTTGAGGGGATAGCTGGAAATTAGGAACAGTAGGTTTGGAGGAACCATTTACTCACGGATTTTACAGCGGAGGTAACATTCCTCCAGGACAGGAAGAGGATCAAAATAATTTCCTGAGGAGTGTGGAGAGGGAGGCTTGTCTTCGATTGTTTTACAGGCCATTCCCCCAAACAGACATACTGCCCTCTGGGTCAGCTGTGTGTGGGCATTGCTGGGTGTTGGGAAACCAAGATAAAATTTAAAAAAAAAATTTTTTTTTAACATTTGTTCATTTTTGGGGGGGGGGGGGGGGAGAGGCAGAGAGAGGGAGACACAGAATCCAAAGCAGGGTCCAGGCTCCCAGCTGTCAGCACAGAGCCCCACGCAGGGCTTGAACCCATGAACTGTGAGATCATGACCTGAGCCAAAGTTGGATGCTTAACCGACGGAGCCACTCAAGCGCCCCAAGATAAATTTTTAAAAATGCAGTCTCTGACCTCAAGATGCTTGAAGTCTGAAGGTGGAGATGGGCTGGTCATCAGACGATTATACTATTATGTGCTTAATGCATTTATAGAGGTGGATACAAAATTGTCAGGTTCTACATCATTAGGGTTTATTCTGGATGTTCATCGTGGGGCTGTTCTAGAAGGGGTGAGAGTACAGAAAATGGAAGGACTTGATGTTGGATGGGAAGAAGAGGGGAGAAGGCCAGAGGATGGTGGTGCTGTGGGAACACTGAGAGAAGATGGTGATGATAACAGGTCTGTCACTAGCAGAAGGAGGGCAACACACTCACAGGAGTCCACGGCATCCTCAGCCACACAGCCCCCAGCCACTGCTTCCTAAGAAACTCTCTTCCATGCCAGTCTCTTGGGAACTGAAATTGATGATCACCAAATCCTGTGGTTTTAGAGCACGGACGATCTTCAGAAGTTAACTAGAGGAGGAAAGTGAGTCAGAAAAAGCTGGTGACTTGCCCAGAGGCTCCCCAGTTCCTCGGTGTTGGAATTGAGATGGGGACGCAGACGTCCTGACCCAGCTTCTTACAGTGCATGCCTACACTGTTCCAGAGGCCTCTGCTGACTTAGCAGCCTGCACATTCCAGGACCAGTCTTAGCCGGTTTCTCCTGTTATAATGTTAACTACCTATTCCCTCTGGTCTGGTCCTCTGTGATCGCTATGAAAAGCTGCTTCTCAACCTCTTAGCCTTCTTTCGGTTCCCTGTTCGGTTGATTGTAGGCCACTCCAACAGACTGAGCCCCGGGCAGGATGAGGCAGAATTATCAGCTTCCCAGTTCTCTGTGGTTTACAGAACCCTGGATCCGGTGGTCTATTTCAGTCCTGGCCTTGACATGCTGACTCACACTTAGCTGGAGGCCCTGTATTGCGGTCTCTTCTCCCTTTTTGTTCTGCTCAACCCTTTCCTTTCTTCGTTCAGTATCTTCTCCTTTTTTTTCTATTCTCGCCTCCCTAGCCTCCTTTGTAATTTGTCACTTTCTTTGTCTGCTGGCATCTGACCTACTACTGAAGCCTATCCTCCGATCTGTAGTGTTTCCTAGCAGTTACCATCGCCCAGAACCGTGGGGCGAGCGCCTGTTCTAGGCACTGGAGGGGGGAACAAAAGAAGGATGAGCCCACAATCTACCTGGGAGAGTCAGGGCACGCTTCGTCACTCAAGAACATTCGAAAGCACTCTGTGCCTTTGCATATAGCAAATGTACATGGGAGAAAATACCAGGTGGGCAGATTAATGGCTAGGTGGGTCCTAAAAGGATGCAAAAAAGAGTAACGTAAAACCACTCCCACTTGGCGTAGTTTGTGAAATGGCAGTAAACGGAAGATCCAGCACAGAAATGTGAAATCCAACTTGGGTCCTATAACTCCATTTCCTCTAGAGGGCCTAATGGTGAACAAAAAGACTCAGGATGATCATGCATATTCAGTTTTATTTGCTTTTCTGGATCTGGCTCAATGGCCTCTCAGAATGTTTTTTTTCCTTGATGGCCTCAAGTCCTTTCGTGGGTCTAAGCATCATCTTGGGAAGGCCATGGGATTCAGGAAGACGTTCAGTTGGAAGCAATGACCTGAAGGAAAAGCCAATATGTCCACAGTCAGTAACTTCTGCCTCCCTCCCTTCTGTTTTCTTCAGGGCTCCTGGTTGAGTGTAGCCCGGCCCTGGGTTTCTGAGGGGAGTTGAGGGAGTTGGGTGGGCGGGGGGCAGGGGAGGGAGGCTAGGTGTATGGTAGGAAGTAGGTCTCAGCTGTGTCAGGACAATTCAATGTTCTAGGCACATATGTAGCACCTAGTGGCAAGAATAGGCCTTGAAATGGTTGTGAATCAAAGTTCACGCCACGAGACTCCAGAGTGTGTTTGAAGGCTAGAGGGCATAGGTGGGATGATTGTGAAGCTACCACTAGGTCAGTGTAGGTAAAGCCTCATCTAACCTTCAAGCATCATCTAAGGTAGTAAAACCTCTTGCTAAAGGGTAGAGCAGATTCTCATAATGCCCTTAGAAAGAGCTCATGGGAGAAAATGTTAGTGACTCTTCCCTTTCCCAGGTGCACGCAGGACTTTCTGAAGCTGTTTTTCTCTTGGCTTTGACTTAGGACAGCACTGCCATATGTCCGGTTGAGGTCTGCTGTTGTCACCACCTTACCCTAAACAGTAAGCACTCGGGTGATGTCGGCTGAGCGGGTATGCCGAGGGGAACTTGGGATGGCAGCATTATTGAGGGGAGATGCATCATGGAGGCAAGGGAAAGGAGTAAACGAATGTGGTAAGGAAGATGATGGCCTCCCTGTCCAATTATCGCTCCCTAGCCCCGCCAGTGTTTGGGTCTCCAGGTGACCCTGTTTCAACCTGTCATTTGAGAGCACTTACATTATTGATCCAGGAGATGTAAGCAGAGACCCGTGTGAAGACTGTGGGCTTCCTGGAGACGTTACAGCCCAGACTGGACACGAAACTGGTCACTCCATGGACAGCATACTTGCCGTTCACAAGGCAATGGAGAGGGCCCCCAGAATCACCCTGCAGGGAGGAGAAGGAGGGTCCTAAAACTCCATTTAAAAATCTTTGGACCTTTGCTTTTGCTTATACCCCACTTCTGCATGCAAACCCTGTGCAGTTTTAAAGCTCCAATTCAAATCCCTACTTCCTTCATATCCCCACAATCCAGATGAATCTCATCTTCCTGTCCTTTCTTTTGCTGCACTTAGGTCATGTTCTGCCTTGTATTTTGGTTTCATAATTTGTTTCTACCTGCCACACCTATCTATGAGCTTTTTGAAACAGCTTTTTGAGACTGTGTCTTACTGACACGTTCCCTCTCCACAGTGCTGGCATAGAACTTTGAATTCTTAAGCTCAATAGCTTTTATTGACTTAAATTGAACCTGGGAGTGGGGGGAGTAGGGTGTCCTCATGATGTCTTCATCCCCAGCATTTAGACCAGTGGTTCTAATTAGACTTAGCCTTTAGACACAGGGTAAGTAGTCAACACATGAAACTAAACTGGGGTGAAGGGGAGAGAAAATGATACATTGGGTAATGGTTACATGCTCAGGCTTAGAATCAGAGGAACCTGGGTTTACCTGGACACTCTCCTCCTTACTCAGCTCCCAGGATGCCAGTTCTATAATTCCAGACAGAAAATCAAAAGGTAGTTCTCTGGACAATCTGACCAGCACAAGAAGGAAGACCTAAAGATCCTGCCATTAGAGGTCCTCCACTGAAACCACCAGACCTTCACTAGGTCACCCAACAGACCAGTTCAGCGTGGATGAATCCCACTGAAGGCTCACGGCTACTGATCAGCTTTTTATTACCTCACTCTGAAATGAAAGCAGATGGTCAAGGAGTACCACACATCTGAAGAAAGCCTCTAAGATAAAAATAGAATTCAAAACCAAGAGACAAAGAAATAAACAAAAAATGAAGGGGCAGCCAAGGGTATGCAGGGAGAAGGAAACAAGCAATAAAAACCTGTGATTAGTATTGCATCCATGATGCAAGAACAGCATACTGCAAAACGAAACATTCAGAAAACAAAAAGAGCCTTCGGAAATTATGAGTATGATAGTAGAAATGAAATGTTGCAAGGATTGGAAGATATAGTAGAACAAACAAACAAAATATAGAGAAACTAAGAAAATAAGAGGACCGTCTAAGGAGGTAAATAGGTGAATAACAGAAATTCTAAAAAGAGACTATAAAAAATGGAAGGAAAGAAGTCATCAACAAACAAACATTTTCAGAACCAAAGTTCTGGAGTTTCTAAAATGAGAAAACCCACCAAGGCTCTCTCACGACGACTGCAAATAAACCCATACAAAAACACAAAATACTGGGGTCAGGAGAGGGTAAAAGAAGTCACTTAACAAATTAGTGGGGAAGTGTGGGGCCGAATCAGTGATAAAATGGGCATATATTTTACCGATTTAAAGACAGTTTTTAACTCCAGGGAAAACAAAGTCCTGCAGGAAATGAAAAGTGATTTTAGAATACAACATGGATAAGAGTTCAGGCCTTAAAACAGAAGGAAATCTTGCCATTTGAAATGATGTGGATGGACCTCTAGGGCAGTGTGTTCAGTGAAAGCAGTCAGAGAAAGGCAGATACAGGATGATCGCTCTTACTGGTGAAATCTAAACACAAAACAAAACAAGCTCATAGATACAGAGAACAGAGTGGTAGTGGCCAGAAGGGGAGGGGGGAGGAACGGGGAAAAAAAAAAAAACCCCAAAACGCTTCCCTTTCTCATGAACTCACTGAAGGATTTGCAGCATCAAAGAAGAAACAGAAATACAGGAACACAGGACTAGCGACCCACAATAAAGCATATGCGTGCTTGTGTGTGCCAAGCCTGTCTCTGAAAGGATGGAGACAGCCAGGAACAGCCGTCAACTCCATGAAGATATATGTAATCTCACTTATAATGCTGCTTTTGATCACAACGCACTCTTCCAAAATGTTCCAACTGTTAAAAAGGAGACAGCAGGCCCAAAATAAAGTCACTTATGCTAAACTCCACCAAGACTTAATACCTAACCTAACGGTAGCTTCAGTTTCTCCCAGAAATGTGACCTTTAACCAGCCAACCTGGAATTTTTAGGTCAACGCTAGGCGGCAATGTGCTGATAGACCCCTTAGGAGGGCCACTTTGCCTAAAACAAGGCATTCTTTGCCACAGCTCAATGAAGCTGCTTTCTGTTCGCTCGAGGAGATGCTATCTGATTCATGAATCATTGAATGAAGCTACTTTGATCTTTAAATTTACTCAGCTGAATTTTTGTTATTTAACAGATTTGGTGGCAGAGGCCAGAGCAAAGGGCACTTCTGACAGCTTTGGGGACACCAAGAAACAGGCATAAAACTCTGCAAACACTGAGTTTACTGTCTTTCTCACCATTTCCAAGGGCCATGGGTAAGTCCCTTTGTCAATTCCATTAAGAATGAACTCTCATCACATCTTTAATAATGGGCATTTCTGGTCTTTTATCATGTACAGAGAGTTACTGTTTTACAAAAGCTTCCTGCAAATGTGTTTTATCCTCAGAGAAATTCATGGAAAAGAATCTGACGGGTACTCTAGAATACAGGTTCCTGATAACTTTCAGATCAAGCAAGTGAACTGGGTGAGAACTTCCAGAACTAGTGGGAAAAATGGATTCAAATAGGACAGATGTTAATTACATGGGCATGAGTGAATTGAGGAGGAGAGGATGATTATCATTTGTATGACTTCTTGTTTAAAACACTACTGGTTGTCTAATGTTTTCTTTTCCAGATTTTAGGAAACCTTTTTATCTTTTCTCTTAAGCTATCAACAATTTGGTAAGATATACATTTATGACCAAAGGTGAAACATTTACTTGTTTTTTCCCTACCTGATCCCTCCAGAATTAAAAAATTCTCAGGTAGTCTTTTCATGACAATATACAGTTGACCCTTGAACAACATAGGGGTTAGGGACACTGACTGTCCCTCCCTGTGTAGTCAAAAATCCCTGTATAACTTTTTATTCCTCCAAAGTATAACTACTAGTAGCCTACTATTGACCAAAAGCCTTACTGATCAGAGAAACAATTAACACATATTTTATATGTTAGATGTGTTATATATGGTATTCGTGCAGTAAAGTAAGCTAGAGAAAGTAAGATGTTATGAAGAAAATCATAAGGAAGAGAAAATACACTTACTGTTGTATATTTATTGAAAAAAGAATCCACATATAATGGACCCACACAGTTCAAGCCCATGTTGTTCCAGGGAAGCTACAGTTAGTTGTTTACATAGGTTCAATGAGAACCTGATCTCCTTGTAACAAGACACAATTAGAAACATTGGTTATATTACCAAAGCTCTGACTGGAATACCATATTTGAGAACATTATGCATAGACTCAGATATGACCAGACACTTTCAAGAAACTAAGATCAACTTGGGGTGCCTAGGTGCCTCAGTTGGTTAAGCATCTGGCTCTTGATCTCGGCTCAGGTCACGATCACACAGTTCGTGGGATTGAGCCCCACATTGGACTCTGCACTGACAGCATGGAGCCTGCTTGGGATTCTCTCTCTCCCTTTCTCTCTGCCCCTCCTCTTTCTCTCTCTCAAAACTAGAAAGAAAGAAAGAAAGAAAGAAAGAAAGAAAGAAAGAAAGAAAGAAAGAAGGAAAGAAAAGGAAGGAAGGAAGAAGGAAAGAAAAGAAAGAAAGAAACTAAGGTTGACTTTACAGAGCCAATAAAGCCTCATGGAAAGATTGACCTGGCACTTTGCTTGTAAGATTCCAGCAAAGCAGTCTTAAAAAGAACTTACGTGGTCAGTCACTATTCTTGCTGCACTTATGTAAATAATCAGGCAAAGTTTAATGTAAACAAAACTAATTCTTCTGTAAAAAAATGAAGGTAAGTGTAGAGAGACGAACTTATGTTTACACTATCATCTGTATTAGATTCTAATCCTGTTAATTGTCTCCGAGGTTCTATTACATACTTATAAACTGGATCCTGAATTCTTCTAGTTTCCTAAAAAAATCTGGCTCTGGCTCTTCAAATTAACATTTCCAATGTTCTCTCACCGTTTTGATTTGGAATCAATAAGAACACAGATTGCTGCTGAAAGTCCTTGGAAGGGACTACCCCAGGTCCTCCTCACCACCCAGATGGTGGTCAGACTCCAGGGACTTGGACATGCATCTCACAGCTGAAGAAGGTCCCACCTGACATCGGGTCCTACACAAACACTGGAGATGTTCCAGTCAAAGTGACTAGGAAGAGAAGTAGCTGACATGGAGGTAGACTGCTTCCTCCCAAGATGCCAGATCAAGACTTCATACTTTAACTGACTAAATACGAAACCTTTCTTCTTCCCTTTCTTTCCTTCACTCTGGAGCTGGCCTAGAAAGATCATGCCATCATCCATATCTCCTGGGCCATGGCTAAGGGGGATAACCTCTGGAACTTAGAACAACTTTTTATTTCAGGCTGAGAGAAGACCTAACTGACCCCTGGCTTGAATGGACAAATGCAACAATCCCTGAGAATGAATCCATTAACAGTGCCATCTTACTGAGAAGTGTTTTGTGCCCTGAGAGGGGTTGTCTTTGTGGTAATTATCACTCCCCTTGGGCCTATGAATGACAAGATAGCTAGCACATAGCCAGGAAATGCCTTTTAGGTTATCCAACTGTGCCCCTAGGCTCTCCACAAATGAACTAAGACACCTCATTGTACAGTTGCCCTGGATTTACATCACCGAGTTGGAGAAAGAATTGAGTTAGAAAGGAATCATCGAGTTAGATCATTGAGTTAGAAAGGAATTTTTCAGGATTCAGGATTCACTTCCTTCGGCAGGGCTACACTTCCCTGGTTAGGAGTAAAGGTACATGAGCATATGATCAGAAACCTCTCTTTAACTCTTAAAGATACTGTAGAATCTGTTGCCAAGACAATAGCTGCCCAATAAAAATCCTTAGACTCTCTAGCCAAAGTTCTTTTTTTTTTTCTTTTTTTTTTTAGGGAGAGAGAGAGAGAGGGAGTGAGTCAGGAAGGTCAGAGGGAGAGAGAGAGAGAGAGAGAGAGAGAATCTCAAGAGGCTCCACACTCAGCACAGAGCCCAATGCGGGGCTTGATCCCGTGACCCTGGGATCATGACCTGAGCCAAAACCAAGAGTCAGACACTCAACTGATTGAACACCCAGGCGCCCCATAAGTTATTCTTGATGATAGGATAGTCCTTAATTATCTTTAGCTGAGTGAGGGGATGTCTGTACTGTGGCCAATACCACCTGTTATGCTGGATTAACACTTCTGGAGAAGCTGAAACTCAATTACATAAGATCACTGAGCAAGCCAACGTGGTTTACAAGGGTGACTGCTACAACAGGGTCTTTCTTTGACTTATTTGATTTTGATTGGTTTGGATGTTGGGGACCATGGCTCCAAAGTGCATTCTAAACACTGGGAATTATTCTGCTTATAGTAATCATAATAGTCTCCCCTGTCCATTGTTATTCTGTCAAATGTTTTATTTATTTATTTATTTATTTATTTATTTATTTATTTATTTAAACATTTATTCATTTTTGAGAGACAGGGACAGACTGCAAGCAGTGGAGGAGCAGAGAGAGACACAGAATCCGAAGCAGGCTCCGAGCTGTCAGCACAGAGCCCGATGTGGGGCTCGAACCCCCGAACCATGACATCATGACCTGAGCCGAAGCTGGAGACCCAACCAACTGAGCCACCCAGGCGCGCCCTGTCAAATGTTTTAAATGCATGTTCACAGCCACTAACCACCAAGAAAATGATCTCCCCAAAACGGGAACATCAGAAAAAGAATGAAGAGAACGAACAACTTACAGATCGTTGAACCTGAAGTCATGGCCTGTGAATATCACAGAGATTAAGCAAAAAACCATATGACCTGTGAATACCACACAAAGGATCAACAAAATTTCACAAAAAGGTGTGAGAACTACAGGGCAGTTGCTGAGAGTAGCACTAATGCCATAAATTTTTATCATACCTGTCAGCTGAGAATCTGATCAAAAGCGAGGAATTGTTAAGGAGACAGTAGATCCAAAACTGAGTCACTTGTGCTAAACCCCACCAAGCCTTAACACCTAATCTAATTGCAGCTTCAGCTTCTTTCAGAAACGTGACCTTCAGCCAGCCAAACTGGAATTTCCTGGTCAGCACGAGGAGGTAATCTGCTAAGAGACCCTCTCTGTTCCCCTTGGGAGGACAACCTTGCCTAAAACAAGGCATTCTTTACTAATAATTTCCTTTATTCCAGCTCCCTCTGTGCCTTTAAAACCTTTTCCTTTTCTGCAGCTTGATGGAGCTCCTTTCTACTTGCTAGATGGGGTACTCCCCAATTCCTGAGTCCTTGAATAAAGCCACTTTGATCTTCAGATTTACTCAGTTGAATTTTTGTTATTTAACAGGTACCTCTGTGAAAAAGGAAGAGAGGTCCACATCACCCATAATGCCTGAACTGAAAAGTAGGAATACAAGCATTTATTTTTATAGAGGTATGGAGACCCCAAAAGAATCAGCTGACAAGAGTTGAAAGTGGTCCCTTCTGGGGAGGGAGATCTAGAAGAGTGGAAGGAACACAATGATTGTTCTTTTCCATCATTAAACTCATAGTTTTATTTGTCACCTTAAGCAATTTAATACATATAGCCTCGTTAAAAATTGAAGCTTAAAAGGAAAAGACACCAAAAGTTCAAATTGGGGATGATTCTTTTAAAAAGGAACTAGCCGTACCACACCCCAACTACTGCTTAGGAAAAGAGGATGTTTTCTTTAGACTACTGCACTCAAAACAAATCAAACGAAACAACCTAAAAATCTTCCACCCAAATTCTAATAGAGGGTTGAGAGTGTTTCTGGGCTAGAGGAATGGAAGGTAATTAAATTACATATAACACTATCATCTTATGTTAATTGACTTGAAAAGAAACCCAGGCTCTGGAGAGATGGAAGGTGTGGCTGAGGATCTGAGGGCAGAAGGAAGAGCTGGGAAGGAGCTCGGTGGGAATGAGTGGATCCATTCTGAGGTGAAGAGTTGGGGGACCCAGAAGTCTGAAAACCCAGAAGACACACTCTTGGGAAACTCCAGTGGCAAGGGATCTGGAGACACAACTGCCTCAGAGAATTGTCAGTTTAGAGCGGCTGCAGAAAGAAAAGTACTCTACTTATTCAGACTTTTAAGACCCTGAGAGAGCAGAGGGAAAGTGAATTAACTCAGAAAGGTTAAACCTTAAGGTAATAGGGGAAGCTGGCTGGTGAGGACCTGGAAAAGAACTGCTTACCTATCAGTCTCTACCTGCATGTAGAGCTCCCGGGATACAGGACTCCTATGTTTTCACACTAGGAAGGTCCTGGGCAAACTGGGATGAGTTGGTCACCTTACTTCCATGGTTCTAGGTGCTCACCAGAAACCTTTGGTCCTTTGAGTCTACTCTTTCAGTCAGCCTACCATCCTACAGCTGGCTTCTCTTTTTCCACTTAGCTCGGACCTTGCATTTGGTCTGCAGTCTTGTCCTTTAGCTCCAGTAATGCAGGAAAACCCAGCCCTGGATTAACGCATCCCTGCAACTGGCTCTTGAGTGAAATGGAGTGAATCACACGCTCACTTAGTCATTGTGCGGTCTGCAACCTCACTCTATCAGTAACATCTTGGAGGTCAGTCATCGTCCTACTCACTTGAATTAATCCAGACCCATACAACCTTTGTACCTTGATTATCAGCATCCAACCCGACTCCTATTTCACAAGTACATAGACAAAATAATGCAAACACCTGCCATGCTCCAGCCACCCAGCCTGCACACTCTTTCATATCTGCGCACATTTTGGTGTCTCTCTTCCTGTGCTCTTGGTTCCATCGCTCCTCCTCTGGGATCTTGTGCTATCCGTTATTTCCTCTCGCTGACTCTACAAGATGCTTTCTTCTCTGCCTATTAACACACTCAATTTTAACATACTATATTCAGCCCCTCCATGACTTGTCATCCTCCTTAAAGGTACCAGACTTTTATTTTTTTTTTTTTTTGGTCCCTCTCTTTCACCCAAGATTCTTGGAAGAGCATTCTCCATTCCTTACTATGTTTCTTGTTGCCTCTTCATTTCTTACCTTCAGTAAAACTTCTACCCCCTCCAGTCTACTGAAACTGTTCTTGCCAGTTACCAGTGACCCACCAACTGTCCAAGTCGGCACTTCAGTGATCTACTGTGGCTCCTGGATGCACTATGTCATACTGTGTATGACACGTTAGTATTTCCTGAGACTCTGGAAAACCCTTATCACCTCTCATTCCTCTTAGGTCTTATGGGTTCTTTGTCCTCCACCTACCCCTGCAGCATTCAAGTATTCATGTTATCATAGTTTTTCCTCAACTCACTGTTCTTTTCTCATTCTACAACCTTTCCCCTGCAGGATGGGGGTGGCTGGGGTGGGGAGTGGAGCTCATCTGCTGTATCTCTAGCCCAGCTCTCCCCACACTCTCTTCTTCTTTATATCTAATTACTTACTGGTTAATTATACCTGAATGTCCCATTGGGATTTCAGACTCAACTTGTTCAGAATCAAGTTCATCACCTTCTTTCCCAAATCCTATAAACCTTCTGTCATTGGAGGCAGCAAACCCCTCCCCTAAATCACTTAAACCGGATGCCTGGAAGTCACTCCAGATCCTCCTTCTTTCTCCCTCCTCTCCACTGCCCTAGTTCAAGCCCTCAAATTTATTGCCTAGATAATTACAATAGTCTCCTAACCTGTCTCTCGTCCACCCTTCCCCTCTTCAAAGACACGCTTACCTTGTCATTAGACGATACCTCTAAAAGGCACTCTGATAATGCTATTCTCCTTTTTAGAACTCTTCAATGGTTTCCCGGTGCCCAAGAGATAAAGTTCATGTCCCTAAGCATGTGATGGAGATTTAGGGCAGGCTGCCCCAAAATATACCACCTTGGGACATCGATTATTTTGAATTAAAGTTACTGAAGCACAGACAATGTAAGAAGGATATTCTAACCCTACTTTGTTTCTCGGAAAGCAGAAAATAAATGTCCCATGTGAAAGGTACCCCCCCCCCCCACCCCGCACCAGGAGGTAAGGAGACATCCTTATGGCTGGATATAGGGAATTCAGGGCTATAGAACAAACCCTCTTACCTCACCTTGTTGGGTCTTCACTAATTTGCACCAAACCCAAACTTCTTTGTCTTGCCAATGCTTCACAGATTTATTATTTCTTTGTCTAAAAGGTCTTTGAGTCTCATATTTTTATGAGCTCCTGCACATATGAGATTAAATTCGTTTTTCTCCTGCTAATCTGTCCTATGTCAATTTAATTATTAGGTGAGCCAAAGAACCTAGAAGGAAGAAGGAAAAATTTTCTTCCCCTGCACATGGCACTTGAAGCCCTAAGTCATGTGGCTCCTGCTTGCCTTCAGTGTCCTCTCCAGACCTTCTCTGGTATGGTAATAGTTTATTTCTAGCCCAACGGTCAGCCAACTTTTTCTATAAAGGGCCAAATAGTAAACATTTTAGATTCTGCAGCCCGTGGAGTCTTTGTTTCAACTATTCAACTCTATCAAAGCAGCCGTGAATAATATGTAAATAAACAAGTATGGCTGTATTTGTTCCAATTAAATGCTCTTTAATGAACATTAGAATCTTATATTTTTCATGTGTCATGACATTATTTTTGTACATTTATTCCCAACCATTTAAAAATGTAAAAAGCATTCTATAGAATGGTTGCAGAGAAACAGGCCGTGGATTTGGAGGCTTGTGGGCTCTGACCTCTGCTCCAGCTGTAGGGAACGCCCTGTAATTCTCTAAGTGTTCTAGATGGTTTCTTGGCCCATGCCCTCATTCATGCTGTTTCTCTCTCTCTCTCTGAACAGCTTTTCCTCTTTATGCCTGGCTTTCTCCCATTTAACCATCAGGACTCACTACAGGCTCCACTTTCTTGGGGGGAAGCAAGTCTTTTCTGACCCCAACAGGTACAGGTAAGTGCCTATCTTTTGGGCTCCTATATCACCCTACGTGTATCTTTATTATGATGCTTACCCACGTTGTATTACACATTCTATCATATGTCTGCTCCTGCCATTCCTCCACTAAAACACTGTATTTGAGTCATCTTTGTATCCCTAACACTTAGCACAGTGCCTGGCCTCTAATAGGTAACCAAGAACATTTGTTGAACTGCATCAAGAAATCTATAAGATGGTACGCTGCTGATTGATTTTGTCTAAATAGAAGAGGATCCCATGTATCATATATATATAAATGATTATAACACTATTTTGTGCGCTCTCCCCTGCCCCATTCATCCGTATATACTCCTGGAAATACTGCTGAGGTAAAGGGTTGGTGGAGAAGGAGGTACAAGGAAAGCTGGGATCGATGGGAACAGAGCTTTCTTATTCACAGTTACGACCACCACCACTCCAGGCTGTAAAAAGTCTAGGTGACAAACAACTTCCAGAGAACGTACACATACACCAACACGCAAATGTTGGGCCACATCCAAGCCTCTGAGGTCAGGGCATTAGGCAAGGTGAATTTCAGGAGATTCCTTGACTGCCGAGTTCCTGGCACAGACTCATTCTCACTGAGACGCTAGAGTAGCAAGCGGAGTCTGGACAGGGGGTGGGAGCAGGTGTGGAAAAGGGAGTGAGGAAAAGGTTGGGGGCGGGGGCTGGGAGGCCAAGAGGGGAGGGGCCCAGCCTGCGATTCCTGATGCCTCCTGCATGTGTTCACCTGGCATCCAGAGCGAATTCCGTCTCCTCCAGCGCATACCATGGTGCTCTTCACGGTGGAGCCCCAGTAGCTGGAACTGGAGCAGGTGGCGTAGTCCACACTGGGCAGGTAAGCCTGCTGCAGGGCCTGGGCCAGCTGCCCGTTGGCTGAACAGGACACACAGCGTTGGAGGTCAGCCCCAAACCCTCTCGGGGGCGGGGGGGGGGGGGGGCCTTCCACACCCTCCCAAGCCTTCCCAAGCTCCAGTGAAAGCTGAACTCAGGGCAAGCTCCTTCCAGGGCGTGCCACAGATCCTCTCCCCTCCCCACTTTATATGCAAGCTACAGGCCCCTTCCTTCAGGGCTCATCCTTGATCACTGTTCCCAAGCTCCAAACCACCAACCTCCAATCTCCCTACTGCTGCTTAAAAAAAGGAAAGCACTTTAAAGTCACCGGAATGGTCGTACTTGTCGAGAACTCCCCTGCTTTCACTTCACACTGTAAATCCCACGAAGCAGAACCGGGACCATACACCCTTCTTTTCATTTCCTAAGAGCTTGCTGCAGCTTTCCTTTATCTGGCTCTTTGGACTTTTCAAAGCCTTTGCACATGAATTACTGCTCTGCATCCTTACAACGATGCTTTCATGTTATAGAGATCAGGAGGTCGAACCACTATGATATTAAGTGAACTGAGAGCAGCTGCATTAGAAGCATGTCTCTCTCTCTCTCTCTCTCTCTCTCTCTCTGTCAGCTCCAGGTTTTCCCAGCAGACTGGCTGCTTGTGGCAAGGCCTTGCCTCTCCCCCAGAGCTCAAATACCGCCTCCTGGCTGACAGATGTCTGTGTCAGTCCTAATGTCCCTGCCCTTCTTAACCATCTCTGCTCATACCCCGTCCTACCTTTCTGTGTTGTCTGGATGGCATTGCCTACCAGAACTCTTCCCGCGATGAGAAGAGAGCTAGCTGAGTTCTCTTTTGCCTTCACTCCTCTGGACCTACGGCTACCTCTGGTTTATTCACCCCAACCCACAGCCTGGCGACTTTGGAGGTAGTGTGATGGTGTAACGACCACCAGAGTGGGAGCCAGGATACCCGGGTCCTGGCTCCAGCAAACTTGTTACTAACCAGTCATGTGGTCTTAATTTTCTTGGGCCTCAGTTTCCTCAGGTTATAAGATGAGAGGCTTGTAAAAATACGCCGTGAGGGAAGGTGGTATGTGGTATGTTTTGTTTTGTTTTGTTTCTCAGTTATAAGATTCGATGAATCTCTGACTCGACTGTTCCATGGCCTATTCTTAGCTCGATTTCACGCACCAGTTCTTCGATCTCTGGTTCCTCGTCCCTGACTAGGGCTGCGACCTAGGGCTACAGAAAAATGCTCCCCAGAAGCCCAGCTACCTACTCAAGACCCATGTGGTGGATTTTGCCAACGCAGGCGACTTACTCTTGGTCATGCCCCAGCCTGTGATGTAGCAGGGATTGTTGTTGGCCAGGATGGTTCCTGCCGCTGGCAGGACACCCAGCTGCACATAGTTGTTGAGGGTAACTCTCTGGGCCAGGCGCAGCAGGGCAATGTCATAGCTGTGGGAGGAAACGAGCCTGCTCAGGCCTTCCGTCAAGGTCGGCGCGCGGGGCGGCCCTCACTAAGCCTTTGTGTGCCCACAGAATTCGAAAGGAACAACTCGGAGAAGGGCTCGGGAGGCTGGTTTGCTCGGCCTCAGACTCAGTCAAACACAGCTGGATTGTAGGATATTACTTGTCGAACAGCAGCACCTGCTGGTGAGGTCTTGGTGTTGTGGTCTAGCTGTGGCCTCTGTGGCCTCTGCGACCTGGGTGGTGGTAGTGGGGCTTACGTCTCTCAGTAATGAATGGGGAATCAGAAAGGAGCCGAGTGCTGTGATCTTGGCCGTAGAGAAGAATTCTCAGGGAAGAAAGACCTACCGTGCTGCGTGGGTCTGAAAACTCCGCGGCGATATCCCAGCTCCTTGAACCCGCTCCCCGCCCCCCATGCCCCCCAGCACTGACCACCATTTTAACTACCTCCTTTCCCAAAGCGTACGGCTCAGTCTGGCACGAGTTTTCTCAGATCAGATTCATTTTAAGACATTTACTTTTGCTGACCGAGTCGATTCCCTAAAATGAGTACTAAGTAACAGCAGAAATGGAAACTTTGAACGCTGCAGAGGAGTTTCAGGGGACCCAATCACGCAAACCAGCCTAGATCAAACAAGTGACAAAGACCTGCCAAAATTCTCAAGCCTCCCAAAACCTAAATTCTCAGAGTCCTTCCGAATGAACGTGAGGGAAGCCAAGCCCCTGTTGCTGGCCAGTCAGCCCCCTACCTCCAGCCCAAGGCCAGCCCAGCGCTGTCCCTACCCGGCGGCCACGTTATTGCTGTTCCAGTAGGGATGCACCACGATCTTCTGCACACTCACACGCTGCTCGGTGCCATCGTTCTGGCTCAGGTTGTGTTCTCCAGCCACCACACGGAAGGTCATTTTGCTGGAGTGAGAGAAGAGCAGGAAGCCCTGAGTGATCCGGGGGGCTCTTTTCCATCAGAGAAGAGTTGGGAAGCCATCTCACATCTTATCTTTAGAAAAAGAACTCATCGTAACTGGCCCAGGCAGAGGGCAGATGAAAAAGCCTGGAAGACGAGGAAGTAACAAGCCCCCTCGTTCTCGAATTTACTAACCTGTGGCGGTGACAAAAACTACTAGCAACTTCACTGCCCCATTTTTATTTATTTTTTTAATTTATTTTTGAGACAGAGAGAGAGCATGAACGGGGGAGGGGCAGAGAGAGAGGGAGACACAGAATCGGAAGCAGGCTCCAGGCTCTGAGCCATCAGCCCAGAGCCTGACGCGGGGCTCGAACTCACGGACCGTGAGATCATGACCTGAGCTGAAGTCGGACGCTTAACCGACTGAGCCACCCAGGCGCCCCTCACTGCCCCATTTTTAAAGCCCAGCAGCAGAGGCTGAGTATAACCTGGGAGAGGTATGGTGAACATAAATGAAATAATGGCTCTCAGCCCACAGAGAGATTTTGAGGGAAGGATAAAGAAATAGTTTAAAGCATGATCCCTGGGCCAGCAGCGCCAGCATAACCCGGAAACTTGTGAGAAATGCGGATTATCAGCCTTCAACCTGAACCCACCAAATCAGAAACTCTGATTTGTGCCTTCCAGGTGATTCTGATCCATGCTCAAATTTGAGAATAGTTGCTCAAGACACATACGAACAAAAATGATTGCCAGCCAGGCATTGACCAGGCACTTAAATATTTACCTACTTAATCCTCACAATAACTCGGCAAAGTAGGTATTATGACCCCATTTTAGAAATAAGAGAATGAGAGCTCAGAGAAGCTAAGGAAGTCATCCAAAGGCACAAAGGTAGAAGGCGAAGCAGGATGGGAACCTAAGCTTGCCCGATGCCAAAATCTGTACCTTTCATTATAGTCTACTACCTCCCCACAGGCCCCCCAACACCCCCTTAAAGGCTTGTCCTGAGTGCTCAAAGATACATCTTCCTCCAGAAAGGCCAGACTTTTTCCCTTCCAGAGGCTCAGCAAAGCTGGGTTTTGTTTTTCTCACCGGTCCACGCAGTGAGCAGCTGTCATCACCCAGTTCTGTCTGATGAGGGTCCCCCCACAGGTGTGATACCATTTGCCCCCAGAGAGGTACTGGAGGGAAATCTAGAAGGGGAGGAGAGAAAGGAGGGAGAGGTTGGCGTTTCTTAAAAGGCTTTGCCCCAAACTGCATATTACACTTCTTTCCATTCCTTCCATCCTTCCAAACATTCTCCAGCTTTGTGGGCCAGAGATGGCAAATGGGTTTCATTTGACCTGTCAGTTTCTGCTGATCGGTCGCTATTGGCTCCTCGGAGTGGCAGTGAGAAGGGGTGTGGAGACGGCCCCGGGATCAGCATGGAGTGCTCCACCGTTGGGTGATGTTTGCTGTGTACGTGGACGGGGGAGGAAAGGCACACACACAGCATATTTGACATCCCCACTCGGGGTTGGTGCAAAGGGCCGAGAACCCAGGTCCTTTGACCTGCATTCCCTCTTGGAAGGAAACGTGGCCATGGAATGGCTCCATCACCTAAGCCCACAGGCTTAGGTCTCCAGAGCTCCCCCTCCAATGACCTCCAGACATGTCCTGTCCCCCCACTTCAGGGAATACTCAGAACCACCACTGGAATATTCATTTTTATCAGTTCATGTCTTCCTCAGCACCTCGTATTCCACCATCGCTCTACTTCTGAAAATTCGGGTGCAAACTTCAGTGAACTGAATTGAATTCCAATTGGAGTGATTCCTCTCAAAGTGTGGTTATTCACCAGTTAATTTGCCAATTTTACGCATTTAGAATTGCTTAACTCAAAGCCTAGCTGCCCTGTGACGAAAGTAGAAACGCTTTAAATAGCCAAATAAGCTACATGCTCTACTTGGCGGTGGGGTGGGGGTGTGCTTGAATGCAGAGGCACACAGTGCAGAGTGATGTGTGTGTGTGTGTGTGTGTGAGGGTATTGGGACTCGGAGCTGTGGGTCTGGCATGCAGTCTTGCGCGTGCCACTGGGAACATACATGTGGTTTGGGTTTGGGTGCGGGCCTGGGAAAGTAAGTGTGGCTGGTGTTCAGATCCCCTCCCCCAAACCTTTTGTATGCTTTTTCCACCTTAAGCCTGGACCCATTCAACCTTTTACCTCTAGAATCCAGACAGTTAGAGAACTTGTGGGTAAGGATGTGCACAAACACACATGATGTTGTATACCAGCACACATGCAGCTCTCGTTTTGTTGGAAGTCTGGGGCTGTGAAGGAACACCCACCTGCGAGGGCCAGGAATTCTTCCGGGCCTCAGTCCCTCCAACTACCCGGGCGTTGGTTTCTGGAAAGTCCTGGGTGCTGTGTCCTTTGTGGGGCAGAAGAAAAGTGAGTGATGACTAAGCATGGGGTCAGCTCAGGGTGTGGGGCAGGGTGGCTGTTGTGCTTTGTCTGCGAATTCACAGTTCCTCCCTAGCAAGTGAGGGGCCCAGCTGAGAGTTATGGGAGCCCTTTCGCCAAACAGGGGAGTCTGAATGGCTTCTGCTTCCCCCCACCCCCCAGGTGTCCCCAGAACTCTGGCATGCTACGAAGGACCCATCTCACATCACTGGGCTAGGGCCCCAGAGGCTCCCTGTGGTCTCAGCCTTGCTCGGGGTCATCCCAATGGCCCGAGGTGACCTCTCACCCCTCTACCCACACATACGGTGCTTTTGGCAGGATTCTCCAGGGGGCAAGGACGGCAGTGCACATCCCAGCCAGACACCTGCTGAGGATGTCCTCCTGTCGATGAGGGTGGTAAGGAAGCCCAGACCCATGAAAGGGGCTTCTCTGTTTCGTGGCTCAAGGCCCTGCCATCCAGAGGGTCCTGCATGGAGAGTGGCCCTCACTGCTCCTACCCTGGATTCCAGGAGGGTAAAGTTTTTGCTAGACCCACAGGGTGTCCCATCTCACCCTGGGATAGAGAGCAGGCCTGGACTTCAGGACAGCTTTTGGCTCTGCTGTCCAAATCCTCCGCCCTATAGAAGTCAGGCCCGAGGACCCACTTACCATAAAGGACCAGGGTGGCGAGCACCAAGAAGCATAGCATGTTGCCGGCCGAGTAGACCACTGCCCCCTTGCCATGAACCAAGCCCTCTTTGTACTCCTCTTATCAGCAGCTTTGCTGACCGTCTTGCTGCCAGCTGTCAGGGCTGCAGATGGAAGGCCGGGGAAAATCACAGGTGACGTGGAAATACAAATGAAAAGATGTATTTTCAAGTAAACTAATTTATCTGTTGTTCAAAGGCAGAACAAGGTCAGGTTAGGGCTGACTTAAGCATCTGCATTCAGTGGAAAGGCATCCAGTGAACTCTTTTTTCAGAAAAAAGAGAGGGAACCAGGGCTGGTCTTTCCATCAGGGTGCTCCCTTCACAGTCTGTCACTGCCTTACTGTCCTCAGTGACACTGTAAGTGCAGAGATCCATTCAGTGCACCAGGAGGTGGAGGCAAGGGATGTGGAGGAGGGAAGAGTAGTTAGCAAAAAGAAGAGACCACGACCTCCCCCTGCCCAACGAGGAAGGTGGGCTATGCCTCCAGGACAGAGGTGTAAATGCAGGAGGACTAAACCAAGTAGGGATAGTGGAGAGAATTCTGGCGGAAGAAGGTACTAAGAAACGGGTTTGGGGAGACTCAGACAGAAAGCCAACCAGAGAGCTCCCAGAGAAGGAGACCATGAGGTGGGTTAGAAGGGGGAGCTGCAGGATAGGGAGATGGTCTGAGTGCTGTGAGCATGGAGGGCAGAGGGAGCAGGTGAGGAACAGGCCTGGCCTGTAGGTGATGAAGGGCCTTGACTGTCAAAGTCAGGAGAGGAGAAAGGAGGGAGGGGCAGGGCGCCTTGAGGCGGGCAGAGGACTTTGGGTCGGGAGGCCCAGAGCAGAGGGCCAAGAGCGGGGCTGTGATTGAGGCAAAGAGAAGCCAGGAAGCCTGGAGGGAGGCAGGAGAGTCATCTGGTTCACCTGGGGGTCTTTGTGGCCTAGACACTTTCCAGAATCCAAGGTTCATGCCTGCAGTTGCAAGAGAGGCCTGGAAAAAGCTGTAGGAAGGAGCTCTGTAGGCCATGACATAGAGTTCGGGGCCATCACATTATGGCTCTCGGGGCACCCGGAGGACCCCCTTTCCAGTCTGACTGCCAGGATTCCAATAAAAGCAGATGGGGAAGAGGCTGAGCTGAGCTGGGCTGGGGAACTGGGCCTCTTTGGCCATCCTCTCCCCACCTCCCTAGTTAAGAAGCCAGCTCTAGGTCCAGGATGAGAAGCCCAAGAGGAGGCCTTTAGGGCCACCTAAACATGACCCCTCAATATCACATACTCCAAAGTAAGCCTCTAAGGGCGCCGTCGATGTCACACTCACCTGCGTACCCTTGGCCTAGGGCCACCCAATCTGTGTTTGCATAAAAACCAAAGTCTTCAGGGACGACACTTAAGGCCCTCGCAACCAGCAACCGGTGCCTAGTCTGCATGCCCCAGCCTCATCTCCACTGCTGGTCACACTCCCATTTTCACCGTTCGGGCCAGACGTAGACAGTAGTTGTGGTTTAAATGTTGAGGCATTGTGTTTCTTCTGGCCAAGCAATTCTAATTCTAGGATTGCAATCCTTTTGAAAGAGACACAGGCACAAAAATAAATGTACAAGGACGCGGGTTATGGTAGAGGTTGTCACCAAGTTGTCGCAGGATTGGGAAAAAAAATCCCAAGTGTTCATCAGCAGGGAAAGGTGAAAGAAATTAGGTTTAACCAAATGATGGGGCACTCTCCAGCTTTTAAAAAGAATGAGTTAGACTTTAATGAACTGACATGAAAAGATGTCCTTGGGATATTAGATGAAGACATCAAATTGCAAATGATACGGTACTGGGTATGTGTGTACTTGTTATTCACAGAAAAAGGGTATGAAAGGGTTTATACCCGGAAGTTGGTACTTCTAGGGAATGAGTCAAGAGGTATGGAGGCATCGTGAGGATCAATTTCACTTCTTAAACTCATGTTTTTCGGTATCGTTTGGCTCCTCTACACCATTACTTTTGTAATTAACAATAAGAATCTCTCCTGGGGTATTTGGCTATTTTGGGCAATGGCGCCAATATTCTTCAAGTAGGAAATAGAGCCCCAGGAGGGACCAGCCATTTAACGCTACAGTGAGAATCTTCGGGAATCGGGATAGGAGCACAGCATCAAGGTTTTAAGGAAGATGTAAGCAAGGTGTTAAGGTTTTAGGTGAACTCTGAGAATGAGCAGAGGGGTGAATCTTAAGGAACAGTGCAGATACTGGGGTAGGGTGAGGCCAGCCCCAGCTAAGGGGAGGCCACAAAGTCTTGTATCACCCCATCAGTGCCCTCTCCCTCTTCTTGACCACCTATCTCCCCTAGTCCTCCCCTCACTCCCCAATCTGGACCTACTCTCTAGGTGTCGTATGTGGTTTCTTCCTCTCTTCTGCTGCACCTCTCATTCCCTGTGAGTTACTCTTAGCTGGGAGTAACTGCCCCTGGGAGAGATTATACTGCTTTTGCACAGGGGTGAGGAAACTTGGCACTAAACAGGCCACCTTGGTTGGGCGTATATCATAATATTGGCTGGAGAGCTGTTGAGTGAAGCCATAAGAGCATGAAGGATATGGGATAAATGGCAAACAATCAACACCTGATAAATGTTTGGATCCTTAATGCAACCAAAGATAAAGCAAGGATTAGAGTTGGGATCTCTGGCTCCCTATGGTTTACCCGAATTAGCATGGCCTTCAAAGTCTTCTCACTTGGGTCCCAACCCACTGTTCTGCAGGGCGACTTATCCCATAGGCACAGCAGGCACAGTGCCTAGGGCCCACAACACTTTTAGGGCCCACAAAGTTTTCATTTCTTTTAAAATCAGAAGAAATAAAATGAATACCATCAGCCTGGATTATATTCATTTTTATACCAATGCGGTTGTGAAACGTAATTAAAAAAAATTTTTTTTTTTTTATGAAGACAAAAGGGCTTAGGTCCCATGAAAGTCACAATGCGGTCCCCATCCTCTAGCTTCTACATCCACCACTCCTTCACCCTGATGTCCCCTTGGTTTGTCAGATCCACTTGTACCTTTGTCTCTCTGTGACTCTTCTGAGTCTCGATGGTTGCTTGTGTGGGATCCCACCTAAGGACCCACCCCTGAGGTCAAAGGTCAAATGTCACCATCTTTGTGAGGCCTTCCCTGACTCCCCTAAATGGAAGGAGTCGTTCTTTCCATCTCACCTGGCGCATCTCTGAACATCTCCAGGCTGGTCCTGACTTGCTTGCAGCTGCTTCGCCAGCTCTAGGGTATGAGCTCCGTGGAGGAGAAGCCGCATCTTACACCTGCTCGTGTCCACATGGGCTTGACACACACTATGTAGGCTAGATTAGGGGCCACAGGGATGTCTGGGGACAAGAGACAGTGATGTGACAGAACTTTTCAGAGGTGATGTGTGTGGCTCTACACAGCCTGAGCCAACTGATTCTCCAGCAGATCAGCTAAGGGACACTATGGGGGAGGAGGAACCAGTGGTAAGTTTCCTTTACCAATGCCATAAACCCTTTATTTTCCCTGGGACCTCGTGTCCAATTTTTGCCAGCAAGTTTTTACTTTGCCCACCCCTGGCCACATCCTGGCCACATCCTGGCCACTCTCCACTCTCCCTCTGGCTAGGCTACCCCCAGAATGTTTTCTCCACAGGGTCCTGAAGGCTCTCAGCAACTTAGGAGACCTCCTGCCGTGGGAGTTGTGCAGGGAGAGGCAGCTGCGGTCCCATGGCACCCTCTTGTGGTAATGCCCAAGATGACAGCCTGCTATGGAAAGTCAGAAGCCCTTCTGGAAGGAGTGTGAGTCTTCCTCTAGGCAGCTGGGCTCTCTAGTTCAGACAAGGTGGCCACGTATGGTGGGGTCCAACTTGCTTGGAGAAGAGCTGACATGCATGCTGGGTCTGCTCAACGTGGAAACTTCATGTGGGCACAGCACTCAAGGCCAGTTAAGCAGTCCTGCTCAATTCTACACACTGTCCCTACTGCCTCAGACTTCCCAGGGCCTCAGGTTGCCAATACCTTGCTGTGTGGCATTGGACAAATTACTTCCCTTATCTGGCCTCGGTTTCACAATATGAAAACGATAGGGCTGGACTAAAACGATGGTTTCAAATGGTGCTCACAGACCTTTAGAGGTTCAGGGGCTGCTGGGCATTGCCCTCACCTGCCCTCAACTTCACCCATTGCCACTTGGCTTTTCATCTACAGTATAGATGGGGCACTGAAACAAGGCTTCTAGGACTTAGACCTGAGAATCCCGGGCTCCATGAGCTGGCTTTCAACACGAACGTCCCAGGATCCCCAAATATGGCCTCCCTCATGGCTACCTGGCTCCACCGTTCTAGGCTTTACAGAGACCCGCCAGTCAGAAGTGATTGGCATGGAGGGACGAGAGAATGGGAAGGCTGATGGCTAGGTGTCTAGCATTACTGTGGTGTGGTGCAAGGAGCGCTGGCTCAGCCGGCATTCCAAATCAAGTCTCAGTCTCCGCTCCCGCCATCCACTAGCTGTGGGACTACAGACAAGCCCCTTTATCTTTCCCTGCCTCTACTTTCTTATCTGTAAAATGGGCAAGGTGGTTCCCCTCCTGTCTTTCTCACAGGGTTACTATGCAGACGAAGTAAGCTAAAGGATTCTTGTTAGAGTGTTTTCTGTAAATTACTCAGCTCCAATATTCGCAGGGAGACTGCTGTAGACCTCTGTACTATTTCACTAGTTCTGTGGCTGCTCTACATGACCAGGGACCCAGGACTTGGCCTCAGAGGTACTTTTCTTGAACTCAGCATTGCTGCCCTGGGCCCTACCCAGCCTGCCTTCTCTGCTTGGAAGTATGTTTCTAGGACAGAAGGCAAGCTCTAAGCCAAGTATCACATGTTCTGAGTGTTTCTTCCATCAATGTGGAGCAAAGAGAATGGGCTCTGTGATGCTGCAAGGAATAGGAAGGTCCTGCCTTGATATCCACTGGGTTTACAAATCCATCTTTATACTCGACATGGAAAACCCGAAAGACTCCACCAAAAAACTGCTAGAACCGATACATGAATTCAGCCAAGTCGCAGGGTATAAAATGAACATACAGAAATCGGCTGCATTTTTATACACCGATAATGAAGCAACAGAAATCAAGCAATCGATCCCATTTACAATTGCACCGAAAACCATAAAATACCTAGGAATAAACCTAACCAAAGAGGTAAAAGATCTATACACTGAAAACTATCTAAAGCTTATGAAAGAAATTGAAGAAGACACAAAGCAATGGAAAAACATTCCATGCTCGTGGACTAGAAGAACAAATATTGTTAAAATGTCGATACTACCCAAAGCAATCTACACATTCAATGCGATCTCTATCAAAAGAACACCAGGATTCTTCACAGAGCTAGAACAAACAATCCTAAAATTTGTATGGAGCCAGAAAAGACCCCAAATGGCCAAAGCAATGTTGAAAACAAAACCAAAGCTGGAGGCATCACAATTCTGGACTTCAAGCTGTATCACAAAGCTGTAATCATCGAGACAGTATGGTCCTGGCACAAAGACAGACACATAGATCAATGGAACAGAATAGAGAAGCCAGAAATGGACCCACACATGTATGGCCAACTAATCTTCAACAGAGAAGAACAGCCAATGGAAAAAAGACAGTCTCTTTAGCAAATGGTGTTGGGAAAACTGGACAGTGACATGCAGAAGAATGAATCCGGACCACTGTCTTACACCATACACCAAAATAAATTCAAAAAGGATGCAAGATCTAAATGTAAGACAGGAAACCATCTAAATCCTAGAGGAGAGAACAGGCAACAACCTCTTGGACCTCGGCCACAGCAACTTCTTACTAGACACGTCTCCTGAGGCAAGGGAGACAAAAGCAAAAATGAACTATGGGACCTCATCAAGATAAAAACGTTCTGTAAAGCGAAGGAAGCAATCAACAAAACTAAAAGGCAACCGATGGAATGGGAGAAGATATTTGCAAATGACATGTCGGATAAAGGGTTAGTATCCAAAATCTATAAAGATCTTACCAAACTCAACACCCAAAAATCAAACAATCCAGTGAAAAAATGGGCAAAAGACATGAACAGACACTTTTCCAAAGAAGACATCCAGATGGCTGAACACGCACATGAAAAGATGCTCAACATCACTCATCATCAGGGAAATACAAATCAAAACCACAATGAGGTACCACCTCGCACCTGTCAGAATGGCTAAAATTAACAACTCAGGAAAAAACAGATGTTGATGAGGATGCAGAGAAAGGGGATCTCTTTTGCATTGCTGGTGGGAATGCAAGCTGGTGCAGCCACTCTGGAAAACAGTATGAAAGTTCCTCAAAAAACTAAAAATAGAATTACCCTACGACCCAGCAATTGCACTACTAGGCATTTATCCATGGGATAAATGTCCATCAACTGACGAATGGATAAAGAAGATGTGATACACACACACACACACACACACACACACACACACACACACACACAATGGAATATTACTCCACGATCAAAAAGAATAAAATCTTGCCATTTGCAACAATGTGGATGAAACTAGAAACGTATTATGTTAAGTAAAATAGTAAGTCAGTCAGAGAGAGATAAATATCATATGATTTCACTCATATGTGGAATTTAAGAAACAAAACAGATGAAAATAGGGGAATGGAAGGAAAATTAGATAAAAACAGAGAGGGAGACAAACCATAAGAGACTCTTAAATACATAGAACCTGAGGGTTGCTGGAGGGGAGGTGGATGGAGGGGGATGGGCTAAATGGGTGATGGGCATTAAGGAAGGCACTTGTTGGGGTGCACCTGGCTCAGTTGGTTGGGCATCCAACTTTGGCTCAGGTCGTGATCTCACAGCCGGTGAGTTGGAGCCCTGCATCGGGCTCTGTCCTGACAGCTGAGAGCCTAGAGCCTGCTTTGGATTTTGTGTCTCCCCCTCTTTGCCCCTCCCCTGCTCACACTCTGTCTCTCTCCTCTCTGTTTCTCAAAAATAAACATTAAAAAAGAGAAAATGATGGCATTTGTTGGGGTACTAGGTATTATAGTTTAAGTGATGAATCATTAAAGTCTCCTGAAACCATTATTACACTATATGTTAACTAACTGGGATTTATTTATTTTATCTTATTTTATTTTATTTTATATTTATTTTAGTTTAGTTTAGTTTAGTTTAATGTTTAGTTATTTTTGAGAGAGAGACACACAGACCACAAGCAGAGAGGGGCAGAGAGAGAAGGAGACAGAATCTGAAGCAGGCTCCAAGCTCTGAGCTGTCAACACAGAGACCGATGCAGGGATCGAACTCACGAACTGTCAGATCATGACCCGAGCTGCAGTTGGATGTGGCTAAGCCAACCAGGCACCCATTAACTTGGATTTAAATTAAAATTTTAAAAACTTATACAAAACTTGTGGAAAAAGTGTTTAATCACCAAGAAATGCACATTAAAACAATAATAAAATACCTTATTTTACTTAAAAAAAAAAAAAAAAAGAAACCCATCTTTAAGGCCTACTGAGAAGCTGATAATCAGGTTCTCAAACATCAGGTTCCCCAAAGTCCTGTTTCCTGAGAGGCTTGTGGGAACTCCTGTGGGGGTGATGAGGAGCTTAGACGAAGAGCCAGTGCTGGTGGGGGTCACTGGGATTGCAGGAGGCCATGGCTGGCTTTTTGTTCTCAGATGTCAAGCAGGTACCAGATCCTGAGTTCCTGATTAACTGGTCCTAAAAGATGACACAGCAAAGGGTCAGCCTGGGCCTCAGATCTCTAACAGTGCTACTAGGCGGGGAATTAGACAGGGGGCAATAAATAAAAAGCAAGGGAAATGCAGCAAGGCCCAAAGAGGACATTTCCAAATTTCTTTCTTTGGATGCCAGATACCCTGATGGGATGCATTCCTGAGTTTCCACCTGTAGCCAGTGTCAATTCCCCACTGCTGGCTTCAGCTGAACGGCAGGACCGTGGGGCTCATGCTTTCGAGAACCCCTCCTCTGGACGGCCAGGCTCAGAGCCCTGAGCCGCTGCTGCATACCCCCACTTTCTGCCTTTGATCATATTTTGACTCTTCCCTTCCATGCAGGCCCAAAATTAGGTTCCTTTTCCCCTAAGCCAAGGCCTAAAGATTGGGGTAGGGTGGGGTATGGAGGCTCACTGGCGGTGCTAGTCTGGGACCAGTATTGTAGAGATGACATTCGGTACCCTGAGGCAGTGTAGTGTACTAGAAAGAACCTGTGCTTTTAAGCCAGAAGGATCTTGGTCTGAATCCCAGGCCAGCCATTTACTAGTGATGGGGCTCGGGCCAGTCACACACTTGCTGAGCTCCAGCTGGCTCATCTAGACACGTGGGGCCACCACCCACTTGGGAAGAGGGTCTGCAAGATTACCCACACCCAGTGTATGTACCGGCACACGGAGGCCAGGCGGCAACCATAAGTGACTTCACCTTCATCTAGTTGGGTTCGGCCTAAAAATACTGGAGCCACGACAGAGATGGCCATGGACCACAACTCCTAACCCCAGCTCTCTATCAGCTGGAACTAAGACTTCACCGGACGCTACCTGGGCCCTGAGGACCCTGCCTGTGACCGAGCCCACTTTCTCCACACTCCCTCCGTCGTTTTTTTTTTTTTTTTTTTTTTTTTTTTTTACGTTTTATTTATTTTTGAGACACAGAGAGACAGGGCATGAACGGGGGAGGGGCAGACAGAGAGGGAGACACAGAATCGGAAGCAGGCTCCAGGCTCTGAGCCATCAGCCCAGAGCCCGACACAGGGCTCGAACTCACGGACCGCAAGATCGTGACCTGAGCCTAAGTTGGACGCTCAACCGACTGAGCCACCCAGGTGCCCCTCCCTCCGTCGTTTTGATCCACCACACGGCATCTCAGGCACAAGGTGCAGAAAACGAGGAGGGGGTGGGGGGGCAGTCGTGGCCTCAGGTTCTAGATTCCGAGCCTCCCGGGGCTGCTGACTCACCTGGGTCAATTCCCACTCCTCATCCTTGGGGACTTGGCTGTTTTGGCCAGTGAAGTGACAGCTCCGCAGGCCCAGAGTGCCGGCACTGGCGTGTAGACACAGCTGCTTCGCGATGTTATGGCGTAGGTCCCTCTGGGTTGTGTACTCAAAGTACTAGGAGTCAAGACAAGGGGAGGCGGAGAGTTTGCCCACTACCTTCCGGGGCCAACCGCCCTAAGATTCCAGCCAGAGATGACCTCTGAGGGAAGAGAGTGACTGAGTGCCAAGACTGCCGCGATCCCCGCGCCACCTTCGGGTCTCTTACCGTATCGAGGCTTTACCGGAATAATCATTGCGTAAGATTTTTTCTTTAAAATCATTGAAAACTGAACTCCATTTTACATGCGATCTGTGAGATCGTGGGCTTGATATGCTAGTTCCTTGGTTTAAAATTAAAAAAAAAAATGCTCGCCAACGTACCACCTCAAATCATCATGCAGGCCAGCGGTACAGGAAATGGCTTATAATGATTTTGTTTGGATTGAGTATGTTGGCAGCCTGTTCAGTGTCCCTTGCCTTGCTTTGGCTCCGTGTCAGGTGCCTCTTACTTACCCAAACACTGAGGGACTGGGGGTGGGGGAGGACTGAGGACTAATTATTGCTCAGGGAAGCTCTGGGCACTGGAAAGCACGGGGTACATTCCCAGGATGCCAGGTTACTGTGACATGTCGGTAGATGGTTGTTTTGGGGTCACTGCTGGGTGACAGAATCAGAGCGCTAGCTTCTGGGCAGGGGAGGCTTTGAAGCAGAGCGCGGGGGAGAGCAAGTGCTCAGAAAGTTTCCACGGTTCCTCTCAAACTTTGCCTAGTAGCTGGCACCCTCCAGAAGGCCTTCCTGATTGACAATCGTCCCCTCCCACTCCCTCTCTAGCACCTACCACTGATGCCCAGTGCTCCCCAGATGTCCCTGCTTCATCCTTCAGACCTTGTCTGCCTGCATCATATATTCCCCCTCGGACTGGGAGCTTTCTGAGGGCAGGGGTGGTATCTCCTCCTTTCCCTGGATCTCCCTGACCCCAGTCCTCAGGAAAGGATGATTCTGAGCGGAGAAAGGGGTCTGTGAAAAGAGGAGTTGTTCAAGAAGCAGGCTTCTCTGGGGCCTGCCCGGTAAGGTGCGGCTGCGTACCTGGTTGCCACCAAGGCCGTGGCAGGTGTACATGATGAGGGGTTTCCCCCCATGGTTGTTCTCACCCACATCCAGGCACTGATCGATGCCAAGGTTCCTGATCTGCAGAATGGTGAGGACAGAGGGGAACGAGGATAACACAGTTAGGAATTTTCTGGTGTGCGGTGTGGGGCTCAGCTGGAATAAATTTGCAGGGCTGGATTTCCCCTCTGTGATTTTCCTCCTCTGCTCATCAACCCAGATGCCAGGAGTTCATAGCGAAGTGAGGGGCTTCGCCTAAAGTCTGGGCACAGGCAGGCTGGGCAAGCTCCCGGGCTGCCAGGTCTCTGTGAGAAGCCCCTCAGCATGTGTGAATTTCCTTATGAGCAATGGTTCTCAAAGTGGGATCCCCAGACTGTCAGTGCCACCTGAGGACTTGTTAGAAACAGGAACTCTCAGGCCCCGTTCCAGTCCTACTGAATCAGCATTCTGTGTGTGTGTGTTTGGGAGGGGGGGGGGGGCACAGAGGGAGAGAGAGAGACTGAGGGAGAGAATCCCAAACAGGCTTCGTGCTCAGCGCGGAGCCCGATGTGGGGCTCGATCCCACAACCCTGGGATCACAGCATGAGCCAAAATCAAGAGTTGGATGCTCAACTGACTAAGCCACACAGATGTCCCAGCAATCTGTGTTGTAACATGATTCTGATGCAGGTGAATGTTTGAGAACCACTGCTTATGGGCTGTTTCCCCCTTGCAAGGTTTGAGCTATCTCTAGAAGCCCCAAAGTGGCCTTCCAGTACTCCTTTGGATAAAGGAGTGTAGAGAGTAAAAATCAATTCTTGTTTGCCATCCGTCTGTGGGGTAAGTGGTCTTGGACCACTCCCCGGGCTTCTGTGATGATGGGTGGGCAAGCTGGTTTTTAAGACTTACAGCTCCGTAGAAGGTGGGCTTCAGGTCGGGAACAAACATCTCTGGGTAGATGTTGTGCAGGAACCACGAAAAGTTGCGACAATGTAGTCGTTCCTTCAGCTGCAGTCGTTCCGAAATGTCACCGAAGGATTTCTGTCAACCGAGCCAGCCCCCAAAGGGTGAGTACCACCAGCCTTGACCTTCTTGTATGGTTGAAGTAGGCAAGAGTTTCTGGGGCCACTTTCTCCCAGAATGGGTCTCCTGCTCATCCCTGCTCAGATCCTGTTGGGGCTACTGGCTTAGCCCCACATCTAAACCCAAGCTCCCTGTCTTGGCTTTGGGATGCCCACCCATAGCTCCCCTCCTCCTGCATCTCCTGACTTTCCTATCAGTTTTCTCCCAGACCTCAATTCCAAGTCTCTCAGAGCAAAGCCCTTCTTAAAATGCCAAGACTCTCTAGGCGGGACCAACAAAAGCTCCTCCCATTCACTAGCCTTCAAAATCTGGCCTCTCTGGGCTCTAGCTCACAGGGTCTGAGGGGTAAAGGAAGGCACCAGATGGTAGCGATGGGTGGGCCTCCACCACTCAGCCCTTGACTATGGTCTGGGATTCTGCACTTCTCTTCACCCAAACACGTCCCGAGCACCATTTCCTCTCACCTCTTGGGCCATCTTTGCTGCCTGCAGATTTCTCCGATAGAAGATCTCCTTGTAGCTATCCATCCAGACCTCAGCCAGGCGCACTTGGTTGCGAGCAATGACACTGATGCCCTTGGGGAAGGTGTGAGGGCTCTTGGTGCGGAACACGTGGCCTACCACAGAGCAGGGGATGATCTCCATTTGGCCCCCACACTGCCACACCTGCCACAAGAGGACACCAGATAGGGCCTTCAGGGGAGTAGTGGGTCACTGTCCCCTCCCCCAAGTAGCTCTGTTCTGTCCCCAGGGTACTAGGGTCCCAGGTCTAAGAACTCAGGGCAATGTTGCTCTCTCTTCCAAGGGGGGCAAAAAAAAGGACATTGACCAGGATTCTTCCTAGGCCGTGACTATGCAATTTCTAGCTCTAGTGTTAGTTCAACTCCGATTTAAGCAAATGGAAATTTGTGGGGTCCTGAGGGTTGTCAGGGCCCACTGTAGAGAACGGACAGTCGCCTGACTTTGTGTCTGAATACCTCCTCTAAGCTCTAGGCACTTGGCGTGTTGACCTGGGAATGCTGAGTTTATCCGCTCACCCAGGCGTTACTGAAAACTCAAGCTCCCTCAAACCAAGAGGCTTGTGACCCCATCAGAGCCCTGGCGCATCAATCATAGCAAGGGTAGTCAACTCCCGGGTGCGCTGTGGTAGTCGCCCGGACTTCTAGCACATTAGCTGCCTAGGGAAGAGACTGAACAGAGATCTGAGGCTCATGGATGAACCTGCAATCAGAATCTTCTGATTCTGGTGACTGACCTGGCTACCCTTCTCTATGCCAGTGGGCTGGTTTAAGACATCCCTCCCACCCGTGTCCTCTTTCTTAGGTTTTAGATTAGTAAGCATGTTGTTATTCGTTTTAGTATAGCAGCGACAGAGCTCCATGACCACAGTCACAGTCACACAGGCATCAATGATGTGATTAATCTGTGCAGGCACGGCGAGAGGTGACTTCATGAACGAGCTCATCTACTTGCTAATTACCTCTCCTCCGGTGCGGGGATCTGTGTGGATTTCACGGAGAGGAAATTCTTTCTTCCTAACCTAGTCCTGAGTTGCCTTATTCCTGGAATCCCTCAGAGTTCTGGGGTCCATGAGAGTTTGGGCCGTCACCTTCAGTAACACAGAGCTTTCTGAGCAGAGGGTAGGAAATTTCCAAGGCTACCAGGGCTTGTGCCCTCTAACTTGGAAAGGGAAACCCGACTTTTCCTGAGAAAGGACAGCGACTGCTGACTGCCCTGTTCCACCTTCATGCTCCCACTTTTCCCACAGACCTCACAAAAGATGTCTCCAGTCCCCAGGTATCCAGGTCCTTTACCACTAGTATCCCTTCTCTCTGAGGAGGTCTGCCCAGTAATTTGGTCCACGTTGTCCAATCTGATTGCCACGGATGGGGGTGGGGGAACAGAGGAAAGGGGACGGACACCAGGACAGGAAACAGCCACCCTTCTAAGTCCACCTCCAGATGTGATATCCCCGAGGCTGCCGCTGCCTGAGAGACAGGGCCTCAGGCTGTCCCCCCGGGACACCGTGGCTCCCCCATGAAGCCCTCTTCACTCTCACCCGGAAGGACATTTCCACGTTCTCCCCTCCCCAGATCTCCATCTGATTATCATAGGTACCGATGTGCTCAAAGTAGGACTTGGAGATGGAGAAGAGGCCGCCAGCAAACGTCGGGGATCTGGGGAGACAGAGGGAGAAGCATCTTTTGGCGGGGACGACGCGTAGAAGCCTGGTGCGGAAAGCTGAGGAGCCGGTGTTAGCTAAAGCCCGGCCACTCCCTGCCTCCTTTCTTCCTTCCTGGGATATGCAGCCCCTCTTCCATGGACTCATTCCTTCAGCAAATATTTACAGAGCTCTGTTGTGTTCTCTCCACCTTCTGGGACCAGGTCAAGGAGAGATGTGATTATCATCACTCCTTCTGAAAGGCACTGATGCGTTCGTTCAAGGTAGGATCTATTAAGCACCGGCCACCAGGGCCCATGTGCACGTTAGTTACGCAGCCTAGAAAGCTCTCACTGTCTGAGAGCTCAGTCTAGAAGCAGACTGCTTTTGTCTGCTTTGGGGCAGCAAAGTTCCTAGAGCACAGTAGTAACTCCATTATCAGAAGCTGGGTGGAATGGTCTTTGGAAATAGGATTCAAACCACGAACGAACGAATATGACCTGGATGGACCCCCTTCTGTTTCAGAATCCCCAGTCCTTTCTAGGGATTAGAAAGGCGTGTTAGTAGGGCCTAGTCCTTCCGCACCAGAAATTTTAGCTTTCAGGAAAGCTGCCAGCTGCTTTGAACAAAGGAAACCGGTAACAGGTGCTCCTGGAAACAGAGTAGGAAGTGAGGTGAAATTAAGCTCAGTTTGGACTAACGGGAGCATTTGGAGGTTCCAAGGAGCTTCTGGCTTTCAGACAAAGGCAGAGAGGTACAGATCCACTGTAGGGGAAATTGGTAGAAACGTCCCATTTCTAGATTTCAGATACCACGTTGCTCATAAGACAGGCGGGGCCAAGAGTTGAAGGCAGGGTCGGAGCCTGAGGAAGACAAGGGCAGGAGTCTATATATAATCACTAGCTGTTGGCATCTGCACCCTGGCCAGCCTGGCTTGGATTGGGCTTTGCTGCCCTCAGTGGGCGGCTCCATGTGCTACAATCAAGCAGAAAGATCCTAAAACCTTCTCTATCCACCTAGAACCTATCAAGGTGCTTTCTATGCAGCAGGGGCTCAGTCAGTGCTCACTGGACTGATTGGTCAAGGAGCCTGACCTTAGTGTTACCCTATGGATGCTCTCGCCACCCTGAAGTAGGAGTTGGCTCCCAGAGCCACTTTCTGGAAGGAGTTTCAATCAGGAGTCATGCTCAGGCGGGCCTTCTGTCACTGCTTCTGACCTCTCCCAGGCATCCTAAGCCATCCCAAGTAAGGCCTGGAAAGCCTCAGAAAGCCCTGGGACTCAGGTGAGCACTTCGGAGCTAACCTACTTCTTCTTGAGGGTCTCCCTCAACTTATTTATTAAAATAAAATAAACTTGTGGTCTCTAGCAACACCAACCGGCAATCCGGAGAGGGAAGGGCAGGAGGTGAATGAGGGGCAGACCTAGCTGGGCATTAAACAGAGGGTAAACTTTTAAGCATCCACCCTATAGCTCAGGGGTGGGCAAACTATGGTCTATGGGCCAGAGCTGGCCTGGCTTCACAAGGCTCTGGGCAAAGAAAGGTTTCTACCTTTTTAAACGGCTGTTAAACGAAAGCAAACGAACAACAACAAAAAAACCCCAAACCAACAGAGAGTAACGTGCAACAGACTGCATGCAGCTGGAAGGTCCTAAACTATACGCTATCTGGCCCTTTACCAAGAAAGTTCAGGGCAACTGTACCCAAGTGCAGAACACTTGTCCATTTTCTTTTAATACGTTTTCAGTCTTTTCAAAGGTGGTGACCTACAAGGGCTATTCAACAGTGACCTCTACCCACCATCTCTCAGCACCTCTGCAGGCGCCAGTCACAGCCTTCCACGTGTGGGGAGGAATAAACAGAGGACCTACAGAAAGCCTTCGGTCAGCGCCTGGCACACACTAAGTGGTGAGGAAGAGCAAGCAGCTATGGCGTGAGGCAGCGCGCGGTGTTGCAGTTAGCAGCATGGGCTTCGGGTCAGGCCGGCCACGATGGCTTTCCTATTCCACCAACTGCTAGCTGCCTAATCTGAGGCTGATTGCTCATCACTAGGAGCCTGTACAGCAGCCCGTACCCACCTCAGAGGGGGTGAGGATTAAGGAAAATATGTCAAGTGCTTCCTAGAGTGCCTGATAAATATGGACGTAAGACGGTCCAGGTCCCCCGGGGCCGGCGTGGGGCTCAGCAGGCCATGGTCCTTACTTGATGGGGTAGGTCTCATCTTTGCGCCTCTGCTTCTCATGTGCGGGCAGAGCCTCCCAGCCAAAGGTCAGACTCCAGTCAAAGTTGCCACGGCTGTGGACCCTGCCCCTCGGGACGGGCTTGGAGAACTCGAAAGTGTTCAGGTCGATGGTGACGATGTCTGGGCTCACCACCACCGTCTCGTCCTCAGCAATGCGAGCCAGGAGGGGCTCCAGCCAGCCATGGAAGCACTCGCCTGCAAGCCGGGACCGGGAGACAGCAGTCAGGGTCGCACCCACAGCCAAGCCCAGGCCCCACGCCCGCAGGGAGACTCGGGAGGACGAGAGAACCTTCCACACACTCCCTAGTGTTAGAGAAACGTAGGCAAGCTCCACAGCTATAGGAAGCAGAGACGTCTCCCGAGACCCTCCTCTCCGGCCCCCGCCCCCAACCAAAAGGCGGAGGTAACTCTGAAGAGAAGGATGGAGGGCTGGCGGGGAGTAACATGGTCAACTCAAACGATCCAAAGCACAGGGAAGGCCCCAGATGGGTGACTTCAGGGTTTCTAACTATCCACTGTGTGGATTTCAGAAGGGGGTGTCTCCTGTCCCAGAGGGACCACACCCCAAGCTCCAGCTCCACTTGTGGAATAATAATCCCTTTCACTTGTCTGGCCCTTTGAGATCTTCAGGGAACTGCATAGATTACTTTATTTGGAGTAGTAAATCTGTTGGTGAGTATGGTCGACACCCTCATTCCCACTTTACAGATCAGGAAACCGAGGCGGTTAGTGACAGAGTCAGAAGGCAAACCCAGGTGTCCTGACTCCCAGTCTAGAGCTTTCCCTAATACATATCACCACTTCTAGGGAACAATTTCTTTCCAGACAATGGCGGGGAGGTGTCTGGGTTTGGGGCAATGGGGGGGGGGGGGGGGACCTTTTTGTCCCCATGTGGCCCTGCGGGAAAGCTCCACACAAACCGCTTCCCAGGGGTGACGGGAGGCCTGAGGGGCTGAGCTCAGAATGAGGTACAGAGCAAGCAAGGGAGGGAGAGAGGAGTCTGGGGCTCCAGAGCACAATGCCAGCAATTGTGGGGTCACCGTTGTTTTAAGGCCATGGGTGCCTGCTGGTTAAACATCCTTGGGATTGGGACGAGAAGAGGGCACGAGAAGCCGAAGTGAATCCCAAGCCACCTCCAGTCCCAGAACGGCAGGGGCCTCGGGGATGCCCCGGCCCTGGCTCCTCGGTCCACCAGGGGACGGGGGAGGGGAGCAGACACTCCCCCACCCCCACCCCCTACCAGGTCCCCCCATACTCACAGTGGGCGTCCAGGAAGGTGAGCACCTCCGCCTGCGCCACGCTGGCGCCCAGCAGCCGGGCAGTGATCAAGCCCTTCCGCTCCTCCTGCCGCACCACCCTCACGATCTGCAGCTTCTTTACGTACTGCTCCAGTTGTTCCTTTAAGTACTCTGGAAGGGACAGGGGCATCGGTGCCAGCTCACTGCCGTGTGGCAAACCCAACCCCCCTGTGAGTGCCAAGCCGGGCGCTTTCGGGCCCCCAGCAGGCCTGAACCCCTACCGACCTAAGCAATTCCACGGGCGCCGAGGATGGGAGGGGGTGGAAGGAGGAAGTCCCGTGTGTGGCCAAGCAAACCCTGCCACGCCGAGCCCACCGTGCGAGGAGACTGGCTATGCCGTGCCAATCCTGTGCCTGTTGCCCTAGGAACCTTCCCTAACCTCCGAGCCGGGGCCTCCGAGCTGTGTTTCTTTGGTCTCAAATCAAGTTTAAACTTCCGACAGAGGCTCCCAGCTGCCCCTTGGTCTCTGCATCCTCTGGGTCACCATGTCTGGGAACCGTGATTCCGGCCTCCTTTCCACACCTGGAGGTTGTGGCAGTCATGTCTCGGTATCTAGGACTCCCCATCTCCCAGGCTCCTCTGAGTGAGCCGACAGGTGGAGCACACACCAATGTCGATTTCTGGCTTGCTGGATCAGCAGCCAGAATCGTACTCGAATCCTCTCTATTTCCTCCTCTGCATGGAGGAATCATTAAGAAGATGAAAAGACACTGAGCCGCTTTTCAATCAAATTTAAAACCAGGTACCAAGGGCCGGCCCTGTGCTGGGCACAACGGTGAGCCTGTTGCCCAGGGAAGTGGCGATTACAGGGCAGGTAATCAGTGACCTGCCAGAGCAGTGCAGGGCTGGGGGTAGCCTGCAGCCGATGCAATCATCCTGGATTTGGGGAGAGGTGGGGAAGGCTCTCTGAAGGGAGGGAGGGACGGGTCTGCTGAGATCTCCAGTTCCTTCTGAGTGCGGGCTTACTTCACAACCCTGTTATCCATTCTGAAATCCTCAGGGCTTTAAAAATAGCTCTATTCTGAAACAATCCATCCTGAAACCTATTCCAGATCCTCCTTATGTCTTATTAACTGCTATACTGCAGTGGCCTACAGTTTCAGAAGAGGAGGTTGAAGGCAGATGTGACAGATGAGTGTGTCCTTTCTGTTTTGGGCTGTGGGATCAGCCCAGGGCTTAGGCCTTGCTTTACATGCAGTGTTATTACACAAATTGTGGGGCCCCAAATCAATTTTGGGGGTGTGTGATTGATATCTCTCTCTCTCTCTCACACACACACACGCTATGCCCAAATACCTGAGCGCCTACTATGTGCCAGTCATTGAACTAGGTGCTTGCACGTTGACTTTCTTACTTAATCTTTTCTACGAAGATTAAAAATGTTCTGAAATATCGAGTACTGTCCCTGATGTTTATAAGTCAAAATTAGCCTCACTCGGCAGCTTGAGTCTAGCACTCACTCAGCAAACACATGCTAACACACTGCCCAGGTGTCAGACATTATCCAGGGCAGAGTCGGGCCTGGTCCGGCTCTTGCCCTCAAGGGGCTCCTAGACTCATCATCTAACCATAGCCCCAAGGGTCGGCTCTAACAGGAAGGAGGAGGGAGGAACCCCAACCAGGAGCCTCACCTTCTCAGCATGGCTGATGTTTCCCCTTAGGGCTTAACTGCGCTCAGAGGAAGTTCATGGTGGTGGAGATAACCCAAGGACAAAACATCACAGGAAGTGGGTTTTGTGGTAAGAGACTGCAAAGTGCTGAGCTGTGAACCCCACGGGGTGCTGAGCTCTACAAAGCCCTTTTCCCACGCCTTCCTTCCAGTCTCAGGTGGTTAGGCTGGACCTGGGGAGTCTGAGCATCACCCTCAGGCCCTTCTAGGGGTGGGAGACAACTCCCCTCCTTCCTGTCATACCCTTGGACCCACTGGATACATGCCCCAGAGATGAGTATAGCAGAGCTGAAGGTGGAGACACAGCTGAGCCCATCCATACTCTCTTATGTCCCCTAGATGTTATCCTCCTAATTCAGGTTCAAAACCCCACCACCCCAACCCAGCTCCGTTCCTCATGGCTGGAGTCTATGAGACCCCTGTGACCTCTAACACACCTGCCTGACTCAGTCCCATGGTTTGAAATACCATCTCTCTGCAGATGGCTCCTAGGTCTTTTTCTCTCGGCCCTGCCATCTTCACTTGGGTGTCTAATGGAACTACAAACCTAACACGCCTAAAATGAAACTCCAGATTTCCTCCCCTCTCTAGTCTCCCCATGTCAGCCTGTGGTAGTGGCATCTCTCCAGCTGCTTTAACCTAGGAGTCATGCTGGACTCTTCCCTCTTCTCACCCACCACAATCAGTGCATCAGCCAGTGCTGCCAGTTCGTTCTCTCCACCCCCACGGTCACCCCAGCAATGATGTCTTAGCTGGCCTCCTGGCCTCTACTCTACACCACTCTTTCCAGCCATTCTTGACATAACAGGCGCAGTGAGCAGCAGAGTTATCTCTTCAAACTATAAATCAGATCATCGCACTGCTGTGGCTTAAAATTGCACTTAAAGGGGTGCCTGGCTGGCTCAGTTGGTGAAGTGTGCAACTCCTGATCTTGGGGTTGTGAGTTTGAGCCCCATGTTGGGTGTAGTGCTTACTTAAGAAAAAAAAATGCACTTAAAAACAAATCTGAACAGTATGGGGGCTCCTCAAAAAATTAAACACAGAATTACACAAGATCTAGCAAAGGGTGGATGAATCAATAAACAAATGTGGTATATACAAGCAAGGAAACATTCAGCCTTTAAAAGGAAGGAAATTCTGCCATAATCAATTGAGATTTACCCCAGGGATGCAAGGATGGTTCAATATATGCAAGTCAATCAACAAGATACACCACATTAACAAAAAGATGGTTAAAAATCATACAGTCATCTCAATAGATTCAGAAAAAACATTTGACAACATTTAATATCTACTCATGATAAAAATTCTTAACATTAAGTCAGTAGAGAGGGAATATACCCCAACACGATAAAGACAATACATGACAAACAGACAGCTGACATTACACTCAATGATGAAAAGCTAAAAGCTTTTCCCCTAAGATCAGGAATAAGACAAGAGCACTCTCACCACTTTTATTGCACACAGTACTGGGAATCCTAGCTGCAGCAATTAGACAAGAAAAAGAAATACAAGACATCTAGATTGGTAAGGAAGAAATAAATCTGTCACTGTTTGCAGACACGATATTGCACATAGAAAACCCTAAAGACTTCACCAAAAATCTATCAGAACTGATAAGGGAATTCAGTAAAATTGTGGCACACAAAATCAATAAACAGAAATCTGTTCTGTTTCTATACACTAATAATGAAATAGCAGAAAGGAAAATCGCAAAGACAACCCCATTTAACACTGCATCAAAAAGAACAAAATACCTAGGAATAAATTTAACAAAAGAGGTGAAAGACGTGTATTCTGGAAACCATCAGACATTGTTGAAAGAAATCAAAGATGACACAAATAAATGGAAAGATCTACCATGCTTATGGGTTGGAAGAACTAATATTGTTAAAATGTCCCTACTACCCAATGCAATCTTCATTAAAATACCAAAAGCGTTTTTTTTCCCAGAACTAGGACATATAATTCTAAAATCTGCATGGAACCACAAAAGATCTCAAATAGCCAAACCAATATTGAAAAGAATAACAAAGATAGAGGTACCACAATTCTAGATTTCAAACTATACTGCAAGCGATCGTGTTCAAAGCACAAAAACAGACACATAGATCAATGAAACTGAACACAGAGCCCAGAAATAAACCCATGCTTATATGGTAAGTCTATGACAAAGGAGGCAAAAATACACAGTGCAAATAAAATAGTCTCTTCAATAAATGGTGTTGGGAAAGCTGGACAGCTACATGCAAGAGAATGAAACTGGACCGCTTTCTTACACGGTACACAAAAATAAAATCAAAATGGATTAAAGACCCAAATGTGAGACCTGAAACTATAAAACTGCTAAAAAAAAGACACAGTAATCTTTTGGACACCAACTTTAGCAATACTTTTCTGGATATGTCTCCCCAGGCAAGGGGAACAAAAGCAAAAATAAACAAGTGGGGCTACATGAAACTACAAAGCTTTTGCACAGAGAAGGAAACCATCAACAAAATGAAAAGGCAACCCACCGAAAGGGAGGAGATATTTGCAAATGATATATCCAATAAGGAGCTAATATCCAAAATATATAAAGAACTCCTATACCTCAACACCAAAAACCCAAATAATCTGATTGATTAAAAAGTGGGCAGAGGACCTGAATAGACATTTTTTCCAAAGACAGATGGCCAACAGACATATGAAAAGACACTTAACATCGCAACTCATCAGGGAAGTGCAAATCAAAACCACAATGAGATATCACCTCACACCAGTCAAAATGGCTAGGATTAAGAAGACAAGAAGTAAGTGTTGGTGAGGATGTGGAGAAAAGGGAGCCCTTAAACACTGTTGGTGGGAATGTGCACTGGTGTAGCCACTATGGAAAACAGTCTGGAGATTCTTCAAAGAACTAAAAATACAAGTACGAAATAACCCATTAATTCTACTTCTGGGTATTTACTTGAGGAAAACAAAAACACGAATACACCATTATTTGCGGCATTATTTACAACAGCCAACATATATATGGATGAAACCTAAATGTCCACTGAATGATGAATGGATAAAGATGTGATATATATACACAATGGAATGTTGCTCAGCCATAAACAATCATGAAATCTTGCCATTCGTGATAACCCAGACGGACCTAGAGGGTATCATGCGAAATGAAATAAGTCAGTAATAGAATGCTAAGTGAAACACTGTCTGATTTCACTCATGGGGAATCTCAAAATCAAAACAAACAAACAAAACAACAGTAACAAAAAAGAGAAAGACTCATAGACACAGAGAACAAACTAGCGATTGCCAAGGGGAGAGGGGTGGAGGAACAGGTGAATAGGTCAAGAGGATTAAGAGGTATAAACTTTCAGTTATAAAACAAATAAGTCACAGAGATGAAATACAGCATAAGGAATATAGTCAATAATATTGTAATAAATTTGTGTGGTGATAGATCGTAACTATGCTTATCGTGGTGAGCATTTCATAATGTGTATAATTGTCAAATCACTGTTATAAACCTGAAACTAACAGAATATTCTATGTCAACTATACTACAATTAAAAACTTAATAAGGAAGGAAATACTGACACATGCTTAAACACGGATGAATCCTGAAGACATTATGCTAAGTGGAATAAGCCAGAAACAAAAGAAGAGATAGTGAATAATTTCACTTACGTGAGGTACTTAGAGTAGTCAAATTCATAAAGAAACAAATGTGGAATACTGGTTGACAGTGGTTGGGGGGAGGAGGGAATAGGGAGTCATTGTCTCATGGGTACAGAGTTTCAGTTTGGGAAGATGAGGGAGTTCTGGTGATGGACGGTGGTGATGGTTTCACAATAATATGAAGGTATTAAATGCCACTGAATGGAGGGGCTCCTGGGTGGCTCATTCAGTTAAGTGTCCGACTTCGGCTCAGGTCACGATCTCATGGTTCGTGAGTTCGAGCCCTGCGTCGAGCTCTGTGCTGACAACTCAGAGCCTGGAACCTGCTTCGCATTCTGTGTCTCCCTCTCTCTCTGCCCCTTCCCCACTTGCACTCTGTTTCTCTCTGTCAAAAGCAAATAAACATTAAAAGATATTTTTTAAATGCCATTGAATGGCACGCTTAAAAATGGTTAAGATGACAAATTTTATGTGATGCATATTTTACCACACATACACACATGAAAAATCCAAACACTGACCACTGTTTACAAAGGTCTTGGGATTCAGTTTTGCTCATCTTTTGAGCTCACTTCGTACCGGTGTTCTTTTTGTCTCCTTGCTCACTTCTCTTCAGCCACGCTTGTCCTATTTCTGCCCTATTAACACACCTAGGCTGAAGGCCTTTCTAATGGCTGTTCCCTTTGCACGGGACCAGAGTAGCCTTTCCTGGCTACCTTGACTAAAACAGCTCTGTAATTATTCACGAGCTTATTATCCTGCATCTTTTCTTTTTTTTTTTTTTTTCCCCTCTAATTTCTTCATAGCCCTTATTACCCGAAATTATTTATTTTCTGTCTTTCCCATTAAAAAAGTAAGCTCTAGGGGCACCAGAGTGGCTCAGTCAGTTAAGTGTCTGACTTCAGCTCAAGTCGATATCACGGTTCGTGGGTTCGAGCCCCACATCAAGCTCTGCACTGACAGCACAGAGCCCGCTTTAGATCCTCTGTCTTCCTCTCTCTCTGCACCTCCCTCACTCATGCGCACACACGCGCGCACTCTCTCTCTCTCAAAAAAATAAAATAAAATAAAATAAAAATAAAATAAAATAAAATAAAATAAAATAAAATAAAATAAAGGGTGCCTGGGTGGCTAAGTTGGTTAAGCTGTGGACTCTTGGTTTCAGCTGGGGTCGTGATCTTGCGGTTCCTGAGTTCAAGCCCCACGTTGGGCTCTGTGCACATAACACAGAGCTTGCTTCAGATCCTGTCTCCCTCTCTCTGCCCCTCCCCCACTTGTGCTCTCTCCCTCAAAAATAAAGTGTTAAAAAAATAAAAAAAAAGAAAAAGTGAGCTCCAAGAAGATAGAGACCTTGCCAACCTGTGCACTGCTGTACCCCCATGGTCTGGTACAGGGTCTGGTGCCTGGTAGATAACTAAAAAAAATACTTATTAAGCAAATCAGTGAATGCCGCCTTTATTTACTGTTTTCTTGTGGGCTGTCCCCCTCTTCCTTGGCTTCTGAAAAATCTAGAAAAGAACAAGAGAAAGCCTTTCTTATAGGGAGGACTTCCTCACTAATTTTTCCTGTTTTGTTTTTATTCTGTGTTCATGCCCATCTGTGTTTTATTCAGCCTTCAATCTAACTGCAACTGGGAGGTTTTTCTTGATGAATCCATTTGGAAGGATAAAAGGAGAAGTAAACGAGTGTGACACCCCATGGGAATATCCTACAATTCACGGGTCCAGATAGAACATGTGGACACAGGGCCGTACCTTCAAACCTAAATCAAGATTCGCTGTCGGCCGCTTTCCGTTTCCAGGTGTAAGAAGTAGACTGGCAGATGAAAATAACATGTGGGAACAGAATTTCTTTATGGGCAGAAACGGAAGAAAATATGGAAATGGAAACCTTCCCAGAAAATCCAGGACATAGAGTTACTACGGGGAAGTCTTATATTTTAAAACAAGGACAGAGGTAGGAGATAAAGGTGATAAAGCAACTTTACCTGTTGAAATACACACCTGAAGTTGTAATTCAACTAAAATCAGAGGCTTTGAATAGTTTCTGACTTGCATTGCTTAGGAGTTTAGGAGGCCACGAGACGACCTGCTACTTCAGTTCTGAGCAGCAAGTGGAAGTGAGGGAACTCTTGGGCTAAACCAAAGTGCTCCCCAAATGTCTCCTTCCCTGGGCTTCGCAGTGTATTTCCTGACTTCAGGGCTGCCCTTCACCTGCTTCCCTTCCTACAGCACCCCCTGCTGCCCAACGGCACCTCCTAACTCCTCTCTCCGTGAGCAACTTGCTCACTGAGAGTCCTGTTCATTTCCTGACTCTCTGGGTCCTAAGTGTGTCTGATTTCCTCCCATCCATCTAGCAAATTCCCACAGGATGAAGGTGGAGGTTCTCTCCCCCTCCCCCTCCCCGAGGGGCAGGGCAGGACTTTCAATATAGGGATGCCCGGTTGGGGGCACAGGAGACCCATGGGCCTCGAGGGCCAGTTTCGAGAAGCTTGTAGAGCGTGCCAGACCGGGAGTGGACCTGACCGCTGACCTGGCCATGCAGGAATGAAATATGTGCCTGGGCTTCAGACTCCAAAGTGGGAAAGAAAAAGTTCCCCAGCCTGGCACCAGGCCTCATCTCCCGCACCCTAGTATCAAATGCCTGTATAGTCATGGCCATAAATCTGCTGCCAGGTGCCTGGGTAGAAGGGCAGGAGAGCATGGACATTGTGTTTCAGCAGAGACACAGCCCTTGTTTGTGCGTGTGTAATGAGAGCCAGTTAATCTGATCAAACGGTCAAACACGGGAAATTGTATCCCGCGGTGGACTGTGGAGATTTCTGACCACGGATCTGAGTTTCTTCCTTTTCCCCGCTGATCTGAACGTTGAAAGTATGTCTAAGAGTCCGAAAGCCCTCAGGGTGGGGTTGTTTATCGTAGGGTCCACAAATTCCCTGGAATCCCCTGCAAAAATGTGGGTGTGTGCACACTGATGTAGCAATTGTACACTATTCTAGGGAGGGGGCATAGTTTTAACAGATTCTCAAAGAGGCCAGGATGTAGAAAAATAAGAATGACTGCCTTAGTTTTTCAGGCAGGTGATTCTGAGATACTGGACCAGGCTCTGAGACAACCAGAGAGAATGGGAGCATGCATCTGGTGGCCGGCGAGGGGCAGGCCCTTTGGAGGAGCCACGGGGGTTACTGCAAAGTCCATCCTACCAGGCATAGGCTGCGGTGCCATTCATTCATTCATTCATTCATTCATTCATTCATTCATTCATTCTTCATCAGAGAGAGCACAGGCAGTAGAGGGACAGAGAATCTTAAGCAGGCTCCGAGCTCCACACCCCGTGCAGAGCCTGGCAAAGGGCTCAATCTCACAACCAGGAGATCATGACCTGAGCCGAAATCAACGGTCAGATGCTCAACCGACTGAGCCACCCGGGCACCCCTGCTGTGCCCTTTAGACACCACCGATGCCAGGCTGGCCTGATGTTACTTGTCTTGCCTGGTCGGAAGGGTTGTCCTTTACGGACGCCCAACATTCTGGGTGGCAAGGTGAAACAGTTTGGAACTGCCACCGCATGTGAGTCAAGCTCAGCAGCTTCTGCGGGATGGGCAGCACAGGGCCGGGGGGAGAAGGGTTTCCTGTTCGAGAGGAAGGGCAGCTGGTCCACCTGCTCTCACTCCAACCATTCCATTGCTACCGAGTTTCCCTGCAGGAATCTATCGAGATGCCCCTTCCATCTCTGCTAAACTCTTTGTTCCTCCCTTCTGGAAGGCCGATCTCTAGCTCCTTGTCCACTAGACCCTTCCGTTGCATCCCTGAAACGGGCTCGGTCCTTGCTTTGTTAAGTGCTGCTGCCAGGTGTCTGTTCTCCCCGGGGAAATGTGAACACCCTGACTCAGTGGGGCTCACACTCAGTTCCTTCTGCTGCCTTCCCTGGCCCTATTCCAATTTTTGGCATCAGTCCTACTCGAAGGCAGGAAGGAGACTGGGGAAGGTAAGGGGACAGCGGCTCTACTGGAACGGCCCCCGGGCACACACTGGGAAGTGTGGAATCAGTTCCTGCCCTTGAGAAGGGAGTGCGGGCCCTGGAGGCCAAGCTGAGAGAGCCACAGATGGCTGTGTGCCGCAGAAGGAGGAGGAGAAGATGCCCAGTGCCACAGTCCCTGTCCTCTTCTGGCCCATCATCCCACTCTCGAGTGACTCTAAGAACTTCCTCCCCGGAGCTGGGGTCCTCTGCCTCCCTTCCTGACACTTTCCCTCCCCCCAGAACGGCCACCCTTCTAAGACAAGGTCATTCTCCAGCTTAAACACCTTCATTGAGTCCTCTTTTTTTCCTAAATACTTTTAGCATGGCACCAATTTCAATGCAGCATCTTTTATAGTGTCATTTCCTACAACGAACCTAAGCTTCGGCCACGGCAGACCTCTCAATTTTTCACAAACACACCTGCCACACACCTATGTCTCTAGAACATTCTGCTATGCCATTCTCTCTTCTAGAAATACCGTTCAGTGCCTCTTCTCTCCCTAGACACTCCTGCCTAAGGGCCCAGCTTCAATCTGGTCTCCGCTGTGGACGGTCCTCGGCATGCCATGCAGAGATAACATCTGGCTAGGTGCTCCCACAGCGCAGCGTTCCCATACAAAGGGTGAACCAAAACTAATGCTTACGGAGCCCTTCCTCAACACTAAGCACTCTTTGGCACACGGATTGTCTCATTTCTTCCCCATCTCTGATTCCTCACCCAACATGTGAGGGAGTCAACTGTCTTCATTTTCAGAAGAGGAAACGGAGGTTCAGAGAGTGTAAGTATCTTGCCACAGAGCTGGAAGAGTCAGGGCTAGGATCTGATTTCCTGGGTGTCAGACCCTCAAGTCCATGCTCTTTCATGCGTGTTAAGGCCATGTTATGGGCCGTATGCGGCCGTGACTGGTGTTATAAGAGGCCATCTGACCTGTGGGGGTTGTTGGCCTTCTCACGGCAAGATCTGTCCCATGTCATTCGCCACTGCAGCCCCTCTGCCTAGGTCAGTGCCGGGCAGCGTATTCAGTGGATGTCTGCGGAACTGCTTTGAAGGGTGCAAGTTTGGAGAGCAACCTCACCTACCTCTTACCAACTACCACAAAGAGAGCTTCCGAGGTAGATTCTCCCAAGAGTAGTAGAGGAGTTTAGTAGGTAGGAGACAGCGGGGAAGGCCCATCCCCACCGTCTGCCCCGACTTCTCCCCGCATTTCTGACTGGGGGTTGGGCCTGGCAGCTCCAAGGGAGTCTTAGAAGCCAAAACTGCAAAGCTCTTGGAGCTCTTTGGCTGAAGTGGGAATAAAGTCCAGGCTCTAGGAATGTGGTCTACCTGCCCCCTGTCCCCTACCTTCCTGTCCCTCACCTGCCTTCTCCCTGCTCCTGGACTTCATGGTGAGCAGTGACGCCAGGCAACAGGTGGTGAGGGTGCCTGCTCCCTGGAGAGAACCTGCCCTCCTTCCCCGAGGACCAGGGGAGGCACTGGCCTCCTCCCCGGGGGCCCCCTCCGGCCTTACCGTCGGTGCTGGCATCATCCACCAGTATGATCTCCTTCAGCAGGATGGCGGGGCTGGTGTGCAGGACGCTGTACACGGTTCGCAGCAGCGTGGACCAGGCCTCGTTGTGGAACACAATGATGACGCTGGTGGTGGGCAGTGGAGGGCAGCGGCGGAACTTCTGGTCGACACACCTGGACAGACAGAAGCATACAGATCGAGCTCTCCAGGTCCCCGGGAGTTCCAGGGGCAGGAGGGCTCTGTCCATAAGCTTTCCATAAGCATCCTCTGCTCTCTGCTGTGCTTGGGAATGGCTGTTCTCTGTTCCTGGCTTACTCTGGTTTTCTACCTGCTCTGAGCCTCTGCACAGGTCCTAGCCGACCCACTCCAAAACCTGTCCGCCCCACAGCTGGCTCCGTACACCAGCCACGATGCGGAGGGGCTCCCCTGCCCGCTCCCCCCGCCCCCCGCCCGGCTTCTCTCATCTGCTCTAGGACGTCCCAGGGCTGACTCTCTCTTCCTCGGTAATGAGCGTACTGCATAGAGTGTAATCCAATCCAGAGGTCCCAGAGGGGAAGTAATAGAGCGCGAGTTTGACATCCAAGAAAAGCGACTACAATTTCCACCCTCAAGGAGAGAATAAGGCTCTTCTCTTTGCAATGTACGGTTCTTCTCTAACCCATTTCCTCGTTAATTACCTGTCATCTGATGCTACTATCACACATGATTTCCTGTGGCCTCTTCTCCACCTTCATCTACTCCAGCTACGCTGGGCACATGGCCACACCGCTGCCCTCCTGACATTCCGCCTTGGGTGGGAGTGGGAATGGGTGAATCCTGGATTATCAAGGAATCACGTGGCCTGACAGCCTCTCTTATCCCCCTCTGCAGGTCACAGAGATTTCTCATGGACCCTCCAGAAGAGCCTCCCCAACTTCCTCCACTGGCTGCCCTCATGCCCGACGCCCCTCCCTGCTGAGGAGCTCCCGATAACTCCGAGTGGCTCCTTCTAGGACTAGACTAGCTGGTCCAAGTCCGAGGAACCCTGAACCTGAGGATGGGAGCTGCCACATGAGAAAAGGCCAAAAGGGTGTATAACTCTTGAGTTGGGAAAAAAACAACATCTTTGACTTAAGGGCGGTGTGAACATGGCCACAGCAGCCTCAGTGTGAGGTGGCCGAGCAGGGATCCAAGTGCTGGTCCACTGCCCAGGACTGGAAGTACAAATGGCTTCCTAGAAAGGTTGGAATGAATTCATGGCCCCGTGGGCCTTCATGGCAGGAAACCAGGAGGTGCTGGGACAGTCCTGACCATCTGGGCTGCCGTCAGGAAATGTCCCTTTCTCAGCAGCTCAGCAGCAGAGTGCTCCAGGCTCAGGTAGGCCTCAGCAGAGGGCAAGGCCACCGACATCGCAGCCTGGAACCAGCCCTCCCAGATACCCTTGTGTCAGGCCCTGGCCCCAGGCCCTGAGTCCCTCCTTCTGTAACCTGTCACTTTCATAACTGTAACTTCATAATTCATCATTTCACTCGCACAGTATCCCTGGGCCTCCGGCATGACCACAATACCAACCACCAGCATAAGGGCACTGGCCAGGAAAAGAAGGGAGGGCTTAGAGGAAATCCTTGCCCACATCATAAGATCACCATCAGCTCTTTAACCTGGCATTTGGCCCGTGGCCATGACCATACCAGCCACGCTTTTGGCGGAGCCCTGGCCTCACCCCAGGACTTTGGGTGCTACTTACTCAGGGGGTCGGGTGTCCGGCCCCAGGGCCCTCTGCAGGGAGATCCGGTCACTGGCAAACGCATTGAAACAGTGTTTCTTATAGCCTTCTTCCTTCTCCTGGGTCTCCAGACTGGTCCACTTGTCCTTCTGAAATGCTTTTCCATCTGCCCCAGGGCTATTGGGATCCTGTGGTGGCCGTTCCCAGAAGGGCCTCAGCTCTGCTGGGGTATAGAGCCCAGGTAGGCAGGACCGGTTTATGGAGACCGGTGTCTCCTGGGGCTCTGGGGCCCGGATCTGGAGCTTAGGCATCGAATCTCGAAGGTTGTTCACGGCCCCCAGCATGAGGTCCAGAACATGGTCCTTCTGGCTCACCAAAGACTTCAGCCACGGTTTCTCTGTAGCCTGTTCCGTGCTGCTGACATCCCTGTGCATGATGAAGAGAAAGAGCACGAAGGCACTGCCCACCATGGCCAGGCGCATGGGCATGTGGCGTCTACGGAGGAGACGCATCCTCGGGGACCGATGGGGACCCCGGCTGGGTCAGCTCTGAGTGCCGGGCCCGACCCTGGAAACAGCTTGATCTGTTGCGATGGCCACACCTTGGGGCCTCAGCCTGAGAAGGGAAGGGATGAGAGAGAGAAATGAGCCAAGGCACAGGTGTGGAAGGGGCTCGAGGTTTGAGGCCAGGCTCTGTTGCTCAATGCTGACAACACCCTGGCCCAGTCACTTCACTTTTCTGTGCCTGACTTTGCTCTCTCCGTAGAATGAAGAGGCCAGACTCAGTGTCTCTTTCCTGCTCTAAGACTGTGCCACTCATGGGTCTAGGACACCGAGACTCTGCATGAAGAGGTTTAATCGACATAACCACCTTGGGAAACAATGTGACATTATCAAGCAAAATCGGAAATGTACACATCTATGACCCCGCAATTCTACTCCTGGTTTTACATCCCAGATAACCTCCTGCACACGAGCCAGGAGGCACGCGCAGGAAAGCGTCTAGCAGCGTTGACTCAGATGGCAAAAAGGAGAAACAATCCAAGTGTCCATCCACAGAACGAGTAAGTGTGAAATACCCACAGAACAGAGGATTCTACGGCAGTGACACAGGACGAGCTGCTTCCACAAGCAGCTACATGGTGTAATTGGTGAGTCTAGACAGCAGGCTGCAGAAAGATACATACGGTATGAATCCACTTACAGAAAATTCAAACACCTAAAACTAAACAATATATTGTTTATGAATACAAAAATGAACATGTAGCGGGGCGCCTGGGTGGCTCAGTCGGTTAAGCGGCCGACTTCGGCTCAGGTCATGATCTCGTAGTTTGTGAGTTTGAGCCCCGCGTCGGGCTCTGTGCTAACAGCTCGGAGCCTGGAACCTACTTCCAATTCTGTCTTCCTCTCTCTCACCTTGCCTACTCGCACTGTCTCTCTCTCTCTCTCGAAAATAAATAAACATTAAAAAAAAAAATTTTTTTTAAATGAACATGTGGTAAAGCTATAAAGAAAAATGAGGGGGAAAAAAAAACCCTGAAGGAATAACAAAACCAAAATTTCTGGAGACGGAGGAAAATGTATGGGGACGGAGGCGCACGTGGACTTCAAAGTATTTTTTTTTTTTAATTTTTAAAAAAATCTTTATTTATTTTTGAGAGAGAGAGACAGAGTGTGAGCAGGGGAGGAGCAGAAAGGGAGACACAGAATCCGAAACAAGCTCCAGGCTCTGAGCTGTCAGCCCAGAGCCCGACGCGGGGCTCAAACTCACCAACCGTGAGATCGTGACCTGAGCCGAAGTCGGCCGCTCAACCGACTGAGCCCCCCAGGCGCCCCACAAAGCATTTTTTTTTAAGTGGATGGTGGCTGCTAGTAGAACTATTATTCTTTATACCCTTACATATGTTTTATAAATATTCTTTTCTATCTACTCATATTTAATTTTTTAATGTTAAGTTTTGAGAGAGAGAGAGAGAGAGAGAGAGAAAGTGGGTAGGAGGGTAGGGGAGTAGGGGAGGAGCAGAGAGAGGGGGACAAAGGATCTGAAGAGGGCTCCACGCTGACAGCAGAGAGCCTGATGTGGGACTTGAACTCACGAACCACGAGATCAAGTCCTGAGCCGAAGTAGGATGCGTAACCGACTGAGCCACCCAGGCACACCTATCTACTTATATTTAGTTAAAAACAAACCAACCAACCAACCCAGGGGCGCCTGGGTGGCTCAGTTGGCTAAGCGTCTGACTTTGGCTCAGATCATGATCTCACGGTTCATGGGTTCGAGCCCCCGCGTTGGGCTCTGTGCTGACAGCTCAGAGCCTGGAGCCTGCTTCGGATTCTGTGTCTCCCTCTCTGCCCCTCCCCCGCTCACGCTCTGTCTCTCTGTCTCTCTGAAAAATAAATAAACATTAAAAAAAACCAAACAAACCACAAAAAAAAACCCCGAAGGTTCTATAACATCTTCCAGACAGAGATGGGCTTATAGGTTTACCAGCTTCTGTCCTCAGGCACGTGGTCCCATGGCTCAGAGGATGAACGTTTGCCAAACTTTCTGTGGAGAACTCTAGATATTGGTGACAGTAGACCTGGGTACAAATTCTGTTCTGCCTCTTCTAGCAATAATAACACCTACCTTCTACGGTCGTTGTAAGGATTAAAGTACCATGTAATAATTCATGGAAAAAGTTTAGCAGTCTCTGCACATAGCAAGTTCTCAAAAAGTGTTAGTTTCTGTTATTAGCATCTTGTGTGACCCTTGGACAAATTCATCTCTCGAAGGCTCAATTTCCTCATCTGTAAAGTGGGAAGTAACTAATACCTAACGCACAGGGTCACCATGAAGATTAAATCAGCGATAACGTAGGTACAGTGCTCGGCAGAGTGCCTGGCACGTACTAAGCCCTCAATAAATGCTATCAATTATTTCTATTATTACAATTAATAAATCCCTGCTTAGCTTCCCAGCAATTATCCTTGAGTACCTGGTCCTTGGCCAAAGCCACACTCATTACCCGTAGCATGTCTTGTTGAAAAGTAATTCCGGTTGAGCTACTTAATGCTGTTATTTAAACACACAAGCTCCTTCCTGCCTGTGGAGAAAAGCCTCGTGTCTGGAGTCACTGGGATCTGTGGAATACGCATCCATCATGATCTCCAGAGGGAGCGGGGCTACACAGGTGGTTTTCTTTTACAACGTCAGATTCGACAGCATCAGCAAAAGTCACATAAAATGAAACCTCTTTGAGCAACTGTTTTGTATCAGGAGTTGTCTAGGAGACAGGAGAGGAAATGTGTTAATTCCGCCAGCAGTGATTGAATAGGGCAGGTACTCAGCCAGCCAGATTGGGGATGGCGAGAAGTGGGAGCTGGTGCATTGAAAGAAGAATATGCGGATTATGACCTGCGGAATGAGGTGGCCCAGACCACCCACATGGCGTCTGTAGGTAGCTCCCTCAGCATCTGAGGTCCCACTTGGGGGAAGTGAAACCTGTGGGGTTATTCTGATTGAAGGCCGAGTTTCAACACACCCACACAAAGGAAGCAGAGGCACAAGATTTGTTATTACTTACAGGTCCCAGAAGCGAGGGGGCGCAATGAGCCAGGGGGAAGGGCTGTCCTCTGTCTGGGGTCACCAGGAAGCAGGAGACAGACATAGCTAGCTAGCACCTATACTTAAAGGTGACCGGAGCAGAGGTCACTATCTTCTCCCAGGCTTAACTCTAAGTAGTTATTATTTTTTTTAATGTTTATTTTTGGAAGAGAGTGGGAGCAGGGGAGAGGCAGAGAGAAAGGGGGACAGAGGATCCCAACTGGGCTCCACACTGACAGCAGAGAGCCCGAGGTGGGGCTCGAACCCAGGAACCGTGAGATCATAACCTGAGCTGAAGTCGGATGCTCAATGGACTGAGCCACCCAGGCGCCGCCTAAGTGGTCATTTTAAAAGGTGCTCTGCTAAAAGCAAAGTGGGAACTTTTGGCAGGCATCCTAAACTCGAGTCCTTATCTAAATGTCCAGGCTGTGGATGTGAGAAGGGTTATCATACTGTAAAATGCCGAGGCAGCAACTCAGAAAAACAAAGCCTTCTTTCTCGAAAGTTGTTTTTCGCATCACACTGGGGGAGGCAGTGATGGGCAAGTCCAACCTTCAAGGAGCATACAGTCAATTGGGGAAGTCAGATTTTTTTTTAATTGAAGTATAGTTGACCTGGGAAGTCAGATTTTCAATGGAGATCAGCCAATGAGACAGGCATCCTTGGTGCCCAGGGAGAGTGGATGCAGGAAACTCAGCAAGTGGGGGAAGGTGACGTCTGTGAAGAGGTCTCATGGGGGGAGGAGCTTGGGCTGAGCACTGACTCACAAGTAGGAGCTGGCCAGGCCAGGTGAGTATCTTTCAGGCAGAGGGAACAGCACCAACTACGGCCTGGAGGTGGGAGAGAGCATGGCCAAGCAGAAAACTGCCAGTAGTTCGGTATGGTGGGAGCATGAAAATAGCCGAGGATGGGCCTGGAGAGGTGGCTGCAGGTAGGTCCCCATGCCAAGGAGTTTGCCCTTGACCTGAGGTATGGGAGCAACAAAAGATTAGCCAGGGCCCAGCATTACAGGAAAACAGTATGACAGCTGGTGGAGGGTGTCTAGGAGATAGATCTGATTGGCAGGTGGATGGCCAACCGAGAGGCGTGTCGGTGGCGGTGAGGGTCTGACCCAAGAAAGCAGGAGTGTGGATGAGGAGGCAGGACCCGGTGCTAGGAAAACTCCCTTGGGTGATGGGACGGGACAATTTGCCCCAGTTGGGACACAGAGGGTACAGAGCGGTATGAGAGAATTCCTCTCTCCAAGAGATCTTAAAATCTAGTTGGAGAATAAGAATTGCCAGCACTGGGTCCAGGTAGCACCTGTCCAGGGAAGACACGGGAACAGGGAAAAAAAAAAAAAAAAGGTCTTTCACTGAACACCCTTCTGCACTTTGAACCCTGACTACATTATCCATTCAAAAATTAATAAAATTAAAACTTCATAATAACAGCACAGGCAGTAAGGGCTGAGCTGGGAGACGGATCTCTCTGTGGGCTTGAAGGAGGCTTCAAGGAGGGAATGGGGATTCAGCGCAGACGCAGGTCTCTGCCCTAGAGGTTGAGCCGTGCTGGGCCAGCACAAGGGGTTGAGCTAGACATCTCCTCAATTCTGGAACTGCCCCAGCTAAACACAAACAACAGGGCCCATAAGTGGGGAAGTGTTTGCCATGACAGTGTTGCCCCATCCTGCAGGCTGCATCTTCCCTGATATTTTCTGTGTACCTTCCGACTCCAGCAAGAAAGAGGGCGCACAGTTAGGAACAAAGGCTTGGTAACAGCTTAGTTACCAGATGCTGCCAAGTGCTCAAGACTCACCTCCTCCAGGAAGGCCTCCCTGACTGATTCACTCAGAATCACCCAGGTCACTCCAACTCCCTCGTCCTGGCATTGCCTCTTGGTCCTTTGCAGTGGGGTTCACCTTTGCTCCTTTTATTTCCCCTGGAGAAAGAGACCTAGGGTTAAATTGAGTCCTTCCCAGGCATCTGCTCTCTCTCAATCCAGTCTGCCTGTCTAAGCCTTGCTCTCCGAAGTTTGCAGTTCCTCAAGGTACTAACCACATCCTGAAATGAAACGAGACACCTGTGATTAGCCGTGGCAGGAAGGGACTAGGTCTCTAGTTCGCTTGCTCAGCATGTGGGCACTAGGAAAGAGTCCCTTAGAAGAGACACACAATCGGATGGAAACCAGAAGACTTTGGGATGAAGGATTCCTGGCCTCTGCGTAGGAGATTCCCAGAAGTGTGGTTAGCAGGACTGGGGAGTCAGCCCTCCACTAGCCTGGTGAAGGAGTCGTCCCTATTGTATGTAGTACTTGGCGAAGTCCAGGGCTTCCCAGGATCCTCACCCCAGTGTCTTCTATTGCCCCTCACCTTGAGGCTCCCACGCCTGACTTTGAGGCTCCCACGCCTGACCTACAGGACCACTGGGCAAGGGTGCCCATAGCCCTCATCCACTCATTCCCCTCCTGCTACTGCTGCACATTCACATTCCCAACTCTTTTCCCTCCAGCCACCCTTGGTATTGCCACACATAGAACCATCTTGGTTTCAGTACTGACAGGACGCCGGAAATCCTCTTCTTCCAGGAAGCTTTCCTAGATCGAACAAATGCAACCAGCTTCTCTGGCCCCACCAGCCAGAACACGAACTCACCTTCTGTCACTGGTATAAGGGAATTGAGGTTTTACCCACCCGAGTGCCTGTCTAAGCACTGATTACAACCCATCATAGGATTGTGGAATAAACTTCAGGTGTTGCAAATCGGCATGAAAAACATTCTTTAAAAGATCAGAATAAAATAGAACAAAAAAGAAAGTCTCAAAGCGCCTCATATGCAATAGGGGTGAGTATTGTTTTGTTAAAATTTCATGTCAGTTATTACATATACATACAGTACAGTGAGTGTCTTAGCAGTCTGAAGCTTTAACAACTTCAGAAGGGTAAATACTATATACTTAACATCATTTGAAAATTTTTTACCTGATTTTTATGAATTTTGAATAACAAATTTTTATTTTCTTTTTTTAAAAAAAAAATTTTTTTTTCAACGTTTATTTATTTATTTGGGACAGAGAGAGACAGAGCACGAACGGGGGAGGGGCAGAGAGAGAGGGAGACACAGAATCGGAAGCAGGCTCCAGGCTCTGAGCCATCAGCCCAGAGCCCGACGCGGGGCTCGAACTCACGGACCACGAGATCGTGACCTGGCTGAAGTCGGACGCTTAACCGACTGCGCCACCCAGGCGCCCCAACAAATTTTTATTTTCCTGCTGTTCTCCACCCATTGGAGACGATAAACATATCCCGACACAAAGTTAAAATGAAAAATGTGTTATTTAAAATTCATAAAACTTTGGGGCGCGTGGTGGGTGGCTCAGTCAGTTAAGTGTCTGACTTCAGCTCAGGTCATGATCTTGCGGTCTGTGAGTTTGGGCCCCACATCGGGCTCTGTGCTGACAGCTCAGAGCCTGGAACCTGCTTCAGGTTCTGTCTCCCTCTCTCTCTGCCCCTCCCCCACTCACTCTGTCTCTCTCCCTCTCTCAAAAATAAATAAACATTAAAAAAAATTTTTTAATTCATAAAACTTAAAGGTTAAGGAGATTTAAATTATTACCTTTTTAAAAAAAAATTTTTTTAACGTTTATTTATTTTTGAGACAGAGAGAGACAGAGCATGAACAGGGGAGGGGCAGAGAGAGAGGGAGACACAGAATCCGAAACGGGCTCCAGGCTCTGGGCTGTCAGTACAGAGCTGGACGCGGGGCTCGAACTCACGGACTGTGAGATCATGACCTGAGCCGAAGTCGGACGCTCAACCGACTGAGCCACCCAGGTGCCCCTAAATTATTACATTTTAAATGAGGCTTTTTCTAGGGGTGCCTGGGTGGCTCAGTCGCTTAAGCGTCTGACTTTGGCTCAAGTCATGATCTCGCAGTTTGTGAATTCGAGTTCTGCATCGGGCTCTGTGCTGACAGCTCAGAGCCTAGAGCCTGCTTCGGATTCTGTGTCTGCCTTGTTCTCTGCCCCTCCCCCGCTCAAGCTCTGTCTCTCTCTCTCTCTCTCAAAAATAAATAAACATTAAAAAAATGTTTAAATGATGCTTTCCTGTTAGTTTGTAGAATTCATACCTCTGACGTGATTACAGTGTAAAGGTGAGACTGTGGGGATACGCTGTCACATGGAAGCGGGCACTAGGTCTTGTAAAATGTCTTTCTTAGGGGTGCCTGGGTGGCTCAGTTGGTTAAGTGTTGGACCCTTGATTTGGGCTCAGGTCGTGATCTCATGGTTTGTGAGTTCGAGCCCCATGACTAACAGTGTGGGGCCTGCTTGGGATTCTCTGTCTCCTTCTCTCTCTGCCCCTTCCCACTTGTGTGTGCGTGCTCTCTCTCTCTCAAAATAAATAAATAAACTTAGGGGCACCTGGGTGGCTCAGTCGGTTAAGTGCCCGACTTTGGCTCAGGTCATGATCTCATGGTTCATGGGTTGGAGCCCCGCATCCGGCTCTGTGCTGACAGCTCAGAGCCTGGAGCCTGCTTTGGAGTCTGTGTCCTCTCTCTCCCTGCCCCTCCCCCACTTGTGCTCTGTCTCTCTCTCTCTCTCAAAAATAAATAAACATTAAAAAAAATTTTTTTAAATAAACTTAAAAAAAAATGTCTTTCTTATTTTGGCCCAGTCATAGAAGTTTGAAAGCAGGGCTGCAAGATCTGTTCTGTCACACCTTTGTGAACTCCTGGGCCAGACAGGCAGGTTGTTTTCACCTTTGTTCTCACTTGCAAAGCCTAGCACAGGGTTTTTTCTGGAGTAGATGTTCCATAAACTCTTGTTACATGAGATGATGCCTGAGGGGTTAAAGTGAGCTGTTCAAAGCTCCGAGGGAACGCACTGCACTGGCTTCACCGAAAGATATTTTGGATGCGTTTACCACAGCAAGCATGTGAGTTACAGGATATTCTGTGGTCACACATCAGCGTGCCGCTTTGGCTAGGTCTGTCCGCGAACCCAGCACCCTCATTTTACAGGAGAGGCCAGAGTGGCCAGGTGACTTCTGTAGTATCACACAGCCTGTGGCTCCCGGGGGCCAATGCCAGTCTCCCAGCTCCCAGGCCACTGCTCCGTTCCCACACTCTGACCTCCCGGTTGCAGGTCGCCTGGGGGAACTGGAGACCGGTTTAGGCTCTTCCGCCCCAGGGGCCAGGCTGTTCCCGCCCCCCCCTCCCCAGCCTCCCCACTACCCACTGCTCCGCTCTAACACCGCCCCTCCCCTCCCTGGCACCTGCCCTCCCCCAGATCCTACCTAGGACTACAGACAGATGCTTTAAAGATGCCAAAATTCTAAGTCCCAGGCAAAGGCTCAGCTTTTGTGAAAACCAGCGGCAGCCAACCAGAACACGCCCTGGCCGGCCAGTGGCCTTTTTGTAACAAAGTTTCTTTCTGTTTATCAGCAAAGCTGCTCACCTCCGGGAGACGTGGCAGCCAGGAAGTAGGCAGTCGACACCACCACGGAGATGTTTGCTCAGGTTACTCACCCTACAGCTCAATTACAGGTTCTTCGACAAGTGCAGACTGTTGCCATTCTCTCACCGAGGGCACAGGTGTGTGGAGCTAGACATCCCGCTGGGGAGGGGACAGGTCAGGCTACTGGCGAGGGGGAGGGGGACCCAAGAGGCCGTTTGGGGCCAGAGGATTCTTTCTTCGCCACCAGCACTTCTTGCCATCAAACACAGCACGCATTTCACTTCCTCTGTTCTCATGAGTAGCAAATTCTCTCCTCCAACCCGCCCCCCTGACCCTTCAGATTACAGAAGGCTGGGAGGTTTTCACTTTCCCCATAATTACACCTTCAGGACACTTCAGTTGTTCCTTAAGACTCAGGCGGCAGTCCTGTGGCTTATGTTCCCAGAAAGATGCCCCGAAAGTTATTTCTGTAACTAGTCTATCAAGTTTTTTTCCCCATGGTGTCTAGGTTCATTTTATGTTTGCATAAAATGTTAAGCCTAAATTACCCAAACACGGATATTCCATTGAAAAACCCACCCCAAACTGGCTCACAGGGTATACCTCGAACCGTGCTCGGCGAATGTTCGCTAATTTACTCCGAGGCTGTAAAAGCCACTGCAGATCAAAATAATACGTGACCGTAGTTGAGCAGCTCACAGGTTTTTCACCGGAGGACTTCCAGGCCTGTCGGGTGGGGGCAGGGACTGAGCCTGGAGACTGCTGGCTCCTTCGGGGGTGCGGGGGAGGGAGGATGGAAGGGGGGGAGGGGTGGGGGAGGGGTTAACCGGAAGGGTACTCCCGAGGGCTTGGGCTGGTCCCCAGATTTGAGGAGGGGGTGGTGAGGGGAGAGGGCAGAATGGAGGTTTTTCTTTCCCTCCTCACCGCACGCTTTGCTCCAGGCTGTAGGACTGCGGTCCAGGACCACCTATCCTCACACACACCACACCCTGAACTCAGGGTCTATACCCTGCCCCCTTGGTGGGCCGGCCTTCCCAATTTCCCCAAGGCTGCCAGGAGCCTCGAAATCTTTGAAACAGCCCCTGCCCCTGCCCTTGCCCCGCTCCCAGGCAGGTACAAGGGCTTTCAGTGCCTTCTCAACGTCAGGTTCACTCCACGCCCACTCCCGAGTCCTGCTGATTCATTCCCTGCCTCCTGGATCCTCCTCTTCCTCTCTCTCACTCAAAACCGTCCTCTGAGACTGAATCCTTATCTCCCAACATCTGGAGGATAAGCAGAAGCTGCCGGCGGCCTCCTTTGCCTCAGGCCTCTCTCCCTTTTACAATCTGAACAGCTGTATTCTTATTCCTTTAGTGACATTTGATTGTAGCAGAGACAGGGCCTGGGCTGTCAGCTTCCTGCTTGCCACTCACCCTCATTGGCCTACCTTTTTCTCCTCACAGCCTTTTCCTTATATTCTTTTTTTTTTTAATTTTTAAATTAATTTTTAAAAATTTTTAAATTGTTTAATATTTATTTTTGAGAGAGAGAGCATGTGCGTGAGTGGGGGAGGGGCAGGGAGAGAGAGACACAGAATCTGAGGCAGGCTCCAGGCTCTGAGCTATTAGCAGAGACAGATGCAGGGGCTCGTGAGATCATGACCTGAGCCCAAGTCGGATGTTTAACCGACTGAGCCACCCAGGTGCCCTTCCCTTATATTCTTGCTCAACAAGCTGTGTTCTATTCTCTTTCAAATTCTTCCTCAGGCTCCCCTCCTCCAAGAAGCCTTCTTAAGACTAAGGTGCCTCTTATCGCCCTCAGGATCCTGGTGCGTTTGTTTCCAAATTTCACTGCCCAGGCTTCCCCTGGTGGGACTTCCCCACTAGATTTTGTGAGAGAGGGAGAGCCGGTAGGCCTAGACTCAGGTTACCTACATCCTGTTTGCTTTCTCCTTCCCAGTCCTTAAATCTCCTGGGCCTCCGTCTTCTGCCTCCAGAATGGTTTTCCCCGACAAACCCACCGAGCCTTCTAAGCCCCAACCAACCCACCTAAGCCTTCTAAGCCCCACAGCATCCCACAGCCCTGGGGAATTTGGTTGTGCTATTCTACTGCCTTGTTCTGTCTGTCCTTTGTTCTCTCTTATGGGTAGAGCTGAGGGTGAGGATTGGGTTTCTTCCTTCCTTCAAATCTATCTAGGGCTCAGGACCAGGTTGCCAAGGGTGTAGGAGAATAATGTGACCCCACAGGGCTCTCAGGTGCCACAAAAGAGTCTTCTGACGGTCCCTTTTCTCCCCAGACTGAACCCAACCTTGTTCACTGTGCAAGCCTTTGACACAGCACAATTACAGCATTGAGCACAACACAGAGACAGGCACTGCCCTGCACTTGACCTCTCATTTATTCAAACCCTCACTCTCATTCCCATTGAATGAGAACGGACATTTTGGGCTTTCTCAGAGTGGGACAGAGGGCTGGATGAAGAGCCAAGTTCACCCAAGTCTTTGACACAGCCATTCATTGGGTCCCTCTGGTGTACGGACACCCTCTCTGATCCTCAGATTCACTTCCAGAGCTGGTGAAGTCTGCATGAGCCAGAGGAGGCTAAGGGCAATACCACCACCATTTTTAATATCACCGCTCACCACGTCAAGTCAAGGGACAGTTATCTTTTCCATTTTACACAGAAGGAAACTGAAGCACAGGGAGGTTAAGTAACTTGACCAAGGTCACATAGCAAGGAAGGGGCAGAGGCAGGGTTTGCACTCAGTCCCACATCTCCAAAGCCCACTGTCTTCACCATGACCCTGCACTGCCTCCCATTTGGCTGGTGCTTGGAGCTTTGCCAAAGCACTTTCACATACACCTTCTCATTTGCTCCCCACCCAGGGAGTGTTTATGTGACTTGGCCAGAGTTAGACAGCTAAATTAGAGACAGAGCTGAGTCAGCCGCCTGGATCCACAATACCTACTGCCTCCCTGCTCGGGGAGACCCCTGGTCCTAGGGTTAGCTGCCCCCTCCTATTCCTGACTTCGGTTCTAGGCAATGGTTAGCTGGACTAAGACTGTGGCCATATCTCCTGTTCGTTTATCTCCCACCTGAACCTGGGCTAAGATGTTTCTGATCTCAGAGGGCATCCAGCATGCATCCGTGCCTCCCCTTATCAGCCGTGATGTTCCTCCATGCTGCTGTGGGTGGGCATCTGCTGTCCTGAGCAGTGATTACCAAGGACCAGGCCATCTCGGGCAGCTCAATATCCTTCACGGTTCTACCGGCTCCAGATGAGCTCTTCTCTGTCTTTGACAGTCCTGTCCTTTCCATCCTGACACCCCTGAAAGTAGTTTGCTCTTGTTCTTTCTGTGTGTCTAATGGTTGAAGAACAGGAAGGAACTGTTGAGGAACTAGGGAAGTACCTGCAAGGATACTGGCTTCTGCAGGATAATTTGAACCAAAGTCTATTTCAACCCCCTCACCTTACCTTGTACTATCCATGGCATGAATTTGCCTGTCTCATCCTTTTTACCCTTCCTAGGAGGGGTAGGGGATGAGGCTCCTGTGTTGGAGAGGTGAATAGGGCCTGTGTAGTGCACACACATCTCTGGTAAAATGAGCCTCAGGTTCCTTGGTGTGTCCAGAGTTATTAACCTCACCCAGTGCCTGTGAACTGCATCTGTGGATCTGGAGGGGCAGCATTAAAACCTTTCCCCCATCCTACCCTCCGCAGAAGTCAGGGTCTGGGGTGACTAGCTTTGGGGGCAAGTAACAAACTGTTCCTCCTTTCAGTTAGCCTGGGGCTTGTCGGAACAAGTGACGGGGAAATAGGGAAGTTGGGGACAGTCACAGTCATGAACACCCATCAGACTCCCTTCCCATAAAAACCACACAGCTCCCACTCCCCAAAGGCCCAAGACTCCAGAGAGAGGACATCTGAGACCCCACCTCTACTCAGGAGCAAGGTGGCGCTGGCAGGAGGGTGGCTCTCTGAAAGATTTCCGAGGTGGAGCACGTGGGGTGGCCCACTCTGGGAAGAAGGGGGACGGAAAGAATACGGGGACGTGGGTGGGTAAAGGGAAAAGGCTGTAGAACCCCGGAGGGGCTGCTGTGGCTCGTCCCTCTCCCACCCCACCCCTTCACGTCCCAAAGGTCTGAACTTTTCATTCGTCTTTAAGCGAGGCGCGGAGGTGGGGGGGGGGGGGGGGTCGTACCGAGGGAGGAGCTAGAGGCCGCCACCACGGACGAGGACCCGTCTGGCCCAACCCCTTCATTTCACTACTGGGGGTGGCGAGGAGGAAGTGGTGAAGGAGAAGGTCGGCGGAGGAGGGAGGTGGGGAGCAAGGACCTGGCAGAAGCCAGTCCGACTGGGGGAAAGTCCCGAGCAGCGGGAGAGCTCTGAGTTCCAGGCCCGGCGGAGGGGGGGGGGGGGGGTCGTCTATCGCGAGGGCCTGCGAGGGTCGCCGGCAGCTTCTGCCACTTACCTGGCGCGCGGAGGGAGAGCCGCAGCCGCTCGGCGGTGTGGCTCGCGGGTTTCCCGACGGGACGCCCTGGAGGGCGGGGCCGGGGCGGGCCCTGCACGGCCGCTGGGGCGCGCACTTCCCGCCGCTCCCGGGCTAGGGGCAGGCGGCCACCCGCAGCGCCCGGAGCTCTGCTGCGGGAGGCCGGCGGCCTGCTGGGGCGCGCCCCCTGCCCCAGGCTACCCCCGCCGCTGCTAGAAGCTTCTCCAGCTTCTCCTGGTCTCAGCCCACCCAGGGGTACCGTCCCCGCGGCCAGGCTCTCGGCGCCGAGAAAGATCCGAGGGTCCTAGTGGCTCCGAAGACGACAGGCATTAAGCCGAACCGCCGGCGGCGCGGAGCACTGTGCGCAGGGAACCGCAACGTGCGGCGCGCCGGCTCAGAGCGCTCCGGGCCGGGAGGCGGCGGCGCCGGAGGGCCAGAACGCGGCCGGGCGGCGGGAAGCCCCGGGGCTCCGTCCCAGGTTTGCTTCTCATTGGCGGGGTGGTCTCGGGCACATGACTCCTCCCCTCCATCCCCCGACGACTGCAGGTGTTAACTGTGGGCCGCGAACAGCGCTCGGGGCTTCTGACGCCAGCTCTCGAGTCAACCCCAATCCCAGCGAGCGCGAAGGTTATGAGCCAGAATGTACCCGGGACGCGGCTGATCCCACAGCTAGAGTGCTGCCCTAAGTGTGGTTTCCGGAGCTGCAGCATCAGCATCCTCCGATAAGTTGTTAGAGACGTAGATTGTTGGGTCCCACCCCAGACCTAAATAATAGGAAACTCTGGGGGATGGGGCCCGGCAACTTGGGTTTTTAAAAGTCCGCCAGGTAATTTTGGTGCCTGCTCAACTTTGAGACCCACTGAGCAAGCAGGGGCAGGGCTAGAATTAGAGTCAATACATTCAGTTCCGAAGCACAAGCTCTGAATCCCCCTGCCTTAGCCTGGGGCTGCCCCAGAATTTCCCTCCAGCTGTAGGGTCCTGTGATGTCATCTTTTGGGTCCTTTATCGCAGTAATAGAGAAGTAACGTGGATGACCACAAATAGCTAGTGATTTAGAAATTTTCTATGGTAGAAACTTGGACCACTAATTCTGGTTTTCTTTTTGTTCGAGTGTTTGTTTATTTTTTTTAATGTTTATTTATTTTTGAGAATGAGAGAGAGAAAGAGGCAGAGTGTAAGCAAGGGAAGGGCAGAGAGAGAGGGAGACATAGAATCTGAAGCAGGCTCCAGGCTCCAACTGTCCGGACAGAGCCTGATGGGGTGCTCGAACCCACGAACCCCGAGGTCACGACTTGAGCCGAAGTCAGTCGCCCAACCAACTGAGCCACCCAGGCGCCCCTCGTCTGAGTGTTTAAATGCATTTGTGTTTCTAAGTCTGTAAGACCTGGGAGCCATCGTGTACACAAGGGGGTAAATCTGAGCAAGAAGACTGCTCTCACAAGAACTGGGAAGGGCAGGGAAGCCCCTTGGGGATCCACAGTGCACCTGAGGGAAGTAATCTTGTTTTCAAATCTGGGACCCCGAGGCAGGATGGAGTTATTCAGAAGGAGGCCGGAGGTTTTTGGGTGATGGAGTCTGGAGAGATGAGATGAGGCCAGTGGAGGCTGGAGAAGACCTTGCCCAGCCATGAAGGATGGACTTCCCCAAAGGAGGCGAAAAGGGAGGCACCCATTCACTCTTGGCATGGTCCCCTCTCTCCTAACTCCAGGCCCTCCCATCCCCAACTCCCTTGCTTTCACATTAGACCCTGGGGTGTAAGCTTTTGAAGACAGATCTACAGAATTTACTTTGATCCTTTACAGACCCTCCGGGCTGGAAGTCCCACCGCTCCAGCTGCCACCATTCTTGTCACTTACCTTATTCGACAGGTGTCTTACTCAGACGAATGGCATCTCCTGTGAAAGACTGTGGGCTGTTGCCCCTCGTTTGTGCTTTCTGGGGCTAGACAGTCCTGTACCATCTGACCCTTCGGTCTTTGGGGTTCCTCTAACTCTGCTCTGGGACCCTTGGGGTTGTGTGATCCTGGCCGGGCCCTTGGGCTTTAGTCGGGACTCAACTTGACCTGAGGGTGATAGGCTCGGCTGGACTCACAGCCTCCGTTCCTCCCCCAAGTCATGGCAGAGTCACAACCACTAACCCTAACCCGGAGTTCCCGAGAGGGTGGTGTCGGGCTTCTCGAGGAAGCCTCATCAGTCTGCGTCGTGTGCGCCGCATTCCAGAAGCAAATTACTCATCCCATTTTACTTCAGCTGACTCAAATTTCAGATATGACTTTGAGTCCTTAGAATAATTAGCTGCCTAATTTGGAGGTGCATGTAGTCTGCAGGATACGTGACCCACCCCTGATGTGTCATACACTGAGCTATTCTCTCCTAGCTGGAAGGATGGTGTGGAGGTCAGGAAGGTCTGGAGGTGAGCCGCTGCAGAATGGTGACCGTGACCTCAGCCAGCCACTGGTTGCAGCCGCTTAAGAAAACAGTGTTCTTTTTTCTTTTTTAAAAATGCTCATCTATTTATTTTGTGAGAGAGAGAGAGAGAGAACACAAGCAGGGGAGGGGCAGAGAGAGGGGGAGACAGAGAATCCCAAGCCGATTCCACACTGTCAGCACAGAGTCCAACGCGGGGCTCCCATTCACAACCGTGAGATCATGACCTGAGCCAAAGTCAAGAGTCTGACGCTTAACCAACCGAGCCACCCAGGTGCCCCAAGAAAACAAGTTTTCTTTAATTGAAGAACTTATATAGGCATGTGGTTAAAAAATTTTTTTTCAAGCACTATAAAAAGGTATGCGGTGCAAGTGACATTTTTTTCCCCTCCTTAGACCTTTAGTCCTCTCCAGAAATCACCTCTGCATAGTCATCCACTCTTCCCCATCACTAAGCTCTTCTGTAGAACAGGTCTGAATTCCTTGCTCCTCAAGAAATCCTGTGAATTTCATTATTTTCTCACAGTCTTGTTTTTATTTCTCGGTCATTTTAGATTCTGTTTCTGGGCGTTCTGAGTTTTGCTTTTTACATTATTGTGCTTTGGGGATTCCCCCCAGAAGGCAGGAAATGTGGTGGAGAGGAGATCGGTTGAAGCAAGCGAGACAAGGGCAGCTGACAGGACATCAGCTCTGGCCCTTATCAGGTGTCTTCCTTCCACATGTAGTCCCTGGTGAGGGGGATGCCCACCTCTAGGTGGGGCAGAATGACCGAGACTTGCCCATTAGGGCAGGTGCTGGCTGCACTTCGCAGGCCAGGGTTACAGAGGAAGCGGCCATGACTTTGCCAGGCAGGTAGAAGTGGGGTTAATGATGCCCAACATTTCTGTAGAGCTTGAGCAAATAACTGATGTGAAAGCATGATAATTTGGTTCTTCTGTTACATCTGTTTCTTTATCTTCTCTCCCCATATTCCCCCTTCCTCCTTCTCATCTCATTTCCACGCCCCAAAGAGAAACACGCAAGGCCAGAAACGTTCTAGGATCCCAGGCAGAGCTGTCCCAAGTTCTGCCACAATCCCTCATGTGGTATAGTTCACTCACCTCCTAATTCAATAGGAATTACAGATAATTTCCTTATCTGTAAAATGGGTACTAGGGTAAGGTGAGTGAGGTATTTGCCTTAGGTGCAAAATTGAAGGGGACATCAAACCTCAGTTAATCGAGTAATATTTAATATGATATTTTAATACACCCAAATTAGTGCAAAAAATCTATCTTGAACAAAGTATCAACAATGGTCTTTTGAAATGTTAGAAAGTTTCTATTTTTTCTGTTTATTTATTTTAAGAGAGAGAGAGAGAGAGAGAGAGAGAGCGCGCGCGTGCAAGTGGGGGAGGGGTAGAGAACGAGAGGGAAAGAGAGAATCCCAAGCACTGTCAGCGTGGAGCCCAGTGCGGGGCTCAAACTCATGAACCGCAAGATCGTGGCCTGAGCCGATGTCAGACACTTAACCGACTGAGCCACCCAGACGCCCCTGGAAATTTTTTGTAATTATGTTTTTTTTTTTAATTTTTAAATGTTTATTTTTGAGAGAGAGGGAGAGAGAGAGACAAAGTGTGAGTGGGGGAGGGACAGAGAGAGAGAGGGAGAGACAGAATCTGCAGCAGGCTCCGGGCTCTGAGCCATCAGCACAGAGCCCAACGCGGCGCTCAAATCCACAAACCATGAGATCCTGACCTGAGCGGAAGTCAGGTGCTTAACCGACTGAGCCACCCGAGCGCCCCTAATTATATATTCTTATTAAGCACCAGCTTAATATTGCAGAACATTTCAAATTATCTTTCAACAGCCCATTCTTCCCTCCCTCACCCAAATTCTTTATAATAAAGAGCTCTTGAGGTAAAGACATACTCCCTTGTCTCTATATAACCCTTTATCAAATAAAGGCCAAGAGCCGTGTACATCCGCCCTCAAATGCTGCCCCCGGCTGTGGAGGCAGCGTCTGCCCAGACTCAGAGCCTGAAAGACTCTTTGTTCAGGAACTGTGTCTTTACGAAGCAGGTCCACCACTTGCCGGGTTTATCCTCCTGAAGGTCAAAACCTTTCTCGGCGTCTCAGAGCCAGAGTCCAGTCTCTTGCCTTAGCTGCTATACGTGGGCCCTCATCACTTCCCCTTCCCCTTTGTTGACAAGTTTGGCATAAACCGAATTAAGTGGAAGACCGGGTTTCCAGGCATGGGAAGACTAGAGATTCCCATGGTGTGCGTTTCTCTCTCACTGTGGCTTTTGGAATCGCATTTTTGGGGTTCCTTGAGACACCAAGATGCTCCAAAATGTAGAGTTCTGAATACCAAGTTTCTGTCAGCCTCATTCTAATCTCACGGTTTCTGAACAAGACATGGCCTCCAAGCAATAGATGGCTTCGTCCGTCATATCTATATCCTTTTGTCTGTCTAGGGGTGGGTTGTTTGAACTGACTTCTGATAGGCAGCAGCGCCATGATTCCAATGAGTTTGGTGCAGGGCTCGCGACAGAGGAGTGATCAGCTGACATCTTGGGGGTGCCCCGAAGTATCAATTTAAAATAAACGATAGTGACCTGCTGGGCCGTATAGAAGCCTGAGGCAAAAAGAAAAGGTGTACCTCATATACATTTAAAAAGATTTTTTTTTGGATGCCCAGGTGGCTCAATCCGGGAAGCATCTGACTTCGGGTCATGATCTTGAGTTTCATGAGTTCGAGCCCCGCATCAGGCTCCTGCTTGGGAGCCTCTCTCTCTCTCTCTCTCTCTCTCTCTCTCTCTCTCTCTCTCTCTCTCTCTTTCTCTCTCCCTCTCTCTCTGCCTCTCCCCCATTTGCATTTTCCCTCTCGCAAAATAAATAAATAAACTTAAAAAAAAAAACAACTTTGAAGTCTACAGCATAGAAAATTTGCCTGAGTCTCCAGCCTGCTGGCCTGCCCTGCCAGTTTTGGACTTGCCAGTCCCCACAACTACATGAGCCAATTCCTTAAAAGAAATCTCTCTCTCTCTCTCTGTATATCTTGTGTCTCCAGAGAACCTGACCAATATAGTGGTTATGCATGAGGTGAGACTGCGGACATCGGGCGAGTATGGAGAATCCACTGGAAAGTACGGCTGGTCACAGGTTTAGGCCCAGCCTTCTAGGCCTCTGCCCCGTTTATGGCAGAACTGGCTGGCATCTTCATCCTCTGTGGAACCTGGTTTAAAAAACTTTTTTTTTTAAACATT